>NC_090300.1:75609375-75929687 GCF_039906515.1 Pseudorca crassidens | reverse complement strand
ACTAGTAGAGAGAACATTTGATTAGGAACACAGAGACCAAACTAGCTCTGTGATCTTGGGCAATTTCACTCTTTCAACAAAAATTTAGGGTCCTCATTATATGCAGGGGATCCTGCCAGATGCTATGGAAAATGCCAAGATGTATGGAACGGTCTCTGCCCTAAGGTGCCTACAACCCCCTCGTATGTCTCCCTTTCTTTATGTGAAAATTAAGAATCACAGGATATGTCCAATTTCCCCCATCAGGTTGTGATCAGGACCAAGCATGAAAGCAACTGAGCTCAGTGCCCGGCTCACAGAAGGTGTTCAGCACATCAGGCAATGACATTGAAAGTGACTTCGCTTTTCTCCTATCCTTACGTATGGAATGTCTCATTAACCAAAGTGTCATCAAGATGTGACTGTTAACTTTCCATTAAAAAAAAAGACATTAATTATAACGCTGTTTGCTTACGCAAGGGTACAGACTTTAAGAACCAATCTTTATGTCTGAGGAAGTTGGCAACGAGGGCAGAAATGGGCAGGCTGCTCCCACATTCTGCAGGTGCAGAGGCCTGCCTGCCAGTATTACTCTCCTTTCGTGCCATTGAAAACATACAATGCCCAACAAGTGACGAAGAAATGTAGTCTTAAATTATCCTAAGGAAAAACACCTAGGTCAGAGAAAGACCCCTGAGAAAAATCACTGCTCCCTGCCAGCCTCTTTTCATCATCTGGGAAGGAAGGGAGAGGTCCGAGGAGACCGCTCGGTGACTATAGCGGGTGGGTCGTGGTTCTCTGAGTTTCCCCCATGACTCATCAGTGTGGAGGAGCAGATGGCAAGTCCTCAGAGCCCAGGATCAAGGCACGGAGGAGTCTGAGGCACAGCCAGAAAGCTGGGCCCACACTCGGGGATCAGGGTGAAAATGGCTCACAGAAATGGTTTCCTGGCCAGTATTGATCGCCCACTGTGTGTGATTGAGAATCTCAGCAGGATCCTCTGATAAAGAAGGGGAACGCCCTGGATTCAGAAGCTTGTTTGGCATCACATTAAAGGGCAAAGCCCAGGAAATGGCTACTTCCCCTATAAATGGCTGTTACTCTTTCATGTGCTGGGTCCCTCAGGATACTTCTGCTTGACCCCTCCTGCTCACACACCACAGGTCAGTTCAGGGGGAGGCTGAGGGCCACCCAGGCACAGCCACCAAGGAGGGAAGCATCAGTCTGTCCTCAAAGGATGGACAGCCCGAGTGGGGGGCAGGGGTCAGTGCTGTAAGAAGCCAGGAGAAGGAAGCTGTGTTTGCTGATATCTGGACACTTCCCTGCCTCTTCAGCTTCACAGAGTCCTGAAGACCCCTGCACAGTCAGCAGAGGGTGGAGACTGAGCAATGAGTTGTTGATAACATAGGGCCAGGGGTAAGTTGGGGCAGTGTCCGTATTGGACACAAACCGTTGCTGGGCTTACACTCAGGATTGCAGGAACAATGGCTTCAGAACCTACGTCTTCTTCTTTCCAAGCTTCTGCCTTCACCAAAGTGATGATGTATCCTGGGATGCAGCCTGCCTGGGCCAGCAGCACCTGTGACCGTGGGGATGCTTTAATGATGGTCCCCATGGGAAAGTGTAGGGACTAATTGCACTAAGGGGACAGGGTGGGAGGGAGGGTCTGCTTGTGCAGTGTCCTTCTCACCCAGAGCAGTGGGAGGTACGGCTGTGGCATGAGTAGAATGACAGCAAAATTTATCATCCAAACTGGTACACCTTTGAAAGGGAAAGGCACATTTTTTTTTTTTTTTTGCGGTACGGGGGCCTCTCACTGTTGTGGCCTCTCCCGTTGCGGAGCACAGGCTCCGGACGCGCAGGCTCAGCGGTCATGGCTCACGGGTCCAGCCGCTCCGCGGCATGTGGGATCTTCCCGGACCGGGGCACGAACCCGTGTCCCCTGCATCGGCAGGCGGACTCTCAACCACTGCGCCACCAGGGAAGCCCGGGAAAGGCACATTACTAATAATTATTCCGGGATCACAGGTATGAACTGAGCCATAGTGGATGCTGTGGGATGCCACACAGATTCCTCCCATCCAGACCAAGACACTCATCTCCCCAGTGCTGATGACTCCAGCATTGCCCTCAGCTGAGAGGTTATGCCACCTTCTCAAGGATACCACCCACTGAAGGCTGGTTGACGTAGGGACACAAAGGTCTGGCCCTTTTGCCTTAATTTGGAACAAATCCGAATGGCCCCTGCAGCCCCAGAGCTCATCATGGGGTTGGCTGAGGCCTTTGTTGTGACGGTGTCACCCTTCAGTTTCTCCCTCTGCCCAATCAGCTTCCTTCATCCCTCATAGTGTTTTTGTTGTGAGAACTCTCCATTAACCTACTCACAACTCTCCATCTCAGAGTGTGTTTCCTGGAGAACCCAGCCTAAGACAAGTTGCCTGAGGAAGTTGGCTGTGAAATGAGAATGTGGGGCTGGATCACCGGCCTGGTGGCTGGTATGTGGAGTCTGGGGAGTCCCGGACAGGCTGTGACAGTTCAGTTGCTAAGACTTTCACTGGTGGTGAAATGGGATGCAGGGCTGGTGGAAGGGATGCACTAGCAGGTATGATACCTACGGTGTTTAAGGGGCTGAGGAAGTCATAACTATGAGGACTAGGGAGTCAAAGGGCTGTCCCAAAGGGCCGTGCATGTGCTGGAGAAAGACAAGGAAAGACTGAGAATGACTAATTACCAACTTAAGGCAAAGTATGAAAGTTAGAGGGCCTCCTTGGCAGCATGTAAAGAATTTTCATCTCCTGCATCTGGAGGGCAGAAAGAGCTTAGGATCAGGCTCGGGGCTTAATCTTGAGCATAGCCGAGCTCCAGAGAAGGGGAAATTCTTGACCTCAACAATGCTATA
The DNA here is from genome assembly GCF_039906515.1 of Pseudorca crassidens. NCBI lineage: Eukaryota > Metazoa > Chordata > Mammalia > Artiodactyla > Delphinidae > Pseudorca > Pseudorca crassidens. The sequence continues at coordinate 75,926,809 of NC_090300.1, read as the reverse complement.
CAATGTCACAGTTGTCATGGCTGGGAAGGAATGAGACCTTGACACAGGACAGAGACATCTGGGCCAACACACCTGAGAATCATGAACCTGAACTTTCTGCACCTGCAGAAGTGACCACTTCTCCCTACTACAGGCCACTGCCCTCCCTTGCTTAAAGAGCTTCTGCTTTGCAAGATAACAAGTCCCTGTTCCTCCTTCCCACCCCCAGATCTGGTCCTACTTCCTCTCCAGGTCACGAGATCAATAACGAGGGTCAACTCACACCAAAAAAACAAACCTTGGGGGAAAGTGCAGGGCCTACTGAGGGGAGAATAGGACTGTATGACAAAGGAAGCACACAGCCTCGCCAACATGTCCCAACAGAAGCCTAGAGAACGTGCCACGGGACTGGATTACAAGGCTGCCAGGACAACAGGGACAGAAGTAAAGCTGGCGAAGGAAGAATTTATTGCCATGGGAGCGCTCTGCAGTGATGCCGGACTTAACACACTGGCAAGGGCCCCAGGAGATGGTGCTAATATGTTGTGTGCTCTGTCTTAGAAACCTAGAAAAAAAGTGAAGTGGAAATTCTAAAACTACATGGAGGAAGGGATCCAAGGGCTCAGGCCATGCTAGAGAGGCCATACTATAGGAGGCCAGAAAGCCCACCGGTTGACTGTTCTGTGAGAGGGTCTGGCAGACCCTCCATTTGCCAAGGCAATAGGGATGGTGACGGGCACCAGATCACTGAGAAGCTCGGTGGTCCTCTCAGGCCAGGGCTGAGGGTAGGAGACGCTGGTACAGAAATGGGCTCCCTGGTAGCCATGGGAACGATAGAACCCTGACAGAATAGAGACCAGCTGACAGCACTTCAGACCAGCAGCAGCAGGGGAAATGCAATTTTCTTAATGAGCAACAGGGTCGGAGTGGCAGTCAAGAGGCTTAACCCACAGAGCTACTGAGATATAATTAATTGAACGTGGCTGTTTTGAGGGCAGGATATGGGTGGCAAACAAGGTATTAATCAATCTGCACAATAAAAAGAAATCAGAGATGGATGGTCAGGAGGCTGAGGGCAGCTGCCCTGGGAAAAAACCATGATCCTAGCTGGGAGCCGCATTAGACTGACTGTGGAAAACGTATTCACGGTTCCAGGCCAGAATGCTACTGTGATCAACCTTGAGAATTCAAAAATAGAAAGGCAGCGGATATGGGATTGCTGATGGAAGGGATGGAAAGAGGAGGGAAGTTCTAGTATCCTTACCAGCCACAGTAAGAAGAGAAGTGACAGAGGTTCAAACATATTCATTAGAATTACCAGTAGAGGACTCATCTAGTGCTGTGGATATATTGGGGCGGGGGAGGGCAGTGGGGTGGCAGGGGAAGTAAGTGAGCAGATCTCCATCTGTCAAGGCCATAAAGAATGTCTAAAGTTAATGATTGAAGCATTAATCATATAAGCTGTTTAGTTAGAGGCATGGAGGTAACTACTAAGAAACTAATTAAAAACGATACCCAACTTCCTCCACCCAAATGGGTATAAATGGTTGTCTTTGGGTTGTGGAACCGGGTGGAGAGAGGTGGAGAAGAGGATCGGCCTTTTGTTTTTCTTTTATAAGCTCATATATACTCTTATTTTTAACCAGGTGCATGTATCATTTGGGGGCATTTTTAAATAATAGTGAAAAAGAGAAAAATGGAGAATCCTTGCATTGTCAAGCTCTGAATGTCCAGTCCTGCAACAAAAAATGATCACATGGAATTTCTTACCTGTTAAATAGTCCTGTATAAGAGGGAATTCATTAATAAGGGCTGGAGAGAGAACTATGAAGAATTTGGCTTCGAATTCAAAAAGAAAGGGTGGTTTAGAATTGAAGTGTCACTGCCACCAGAATGACTGTGTGTCGCATAAGCGCTGCTGCAAGTCCATTCTCCGGATGTAAAGATCAGGCAGCGGTTGTTGGGCTGGAATTGGCCCTTGAGCGAATGGCCCAGTCCATGGCGGGTTCAAGGTGAATACCTTGGCATCCAGAGAGGACACCGTTTACATGAAAGTGGACTGGGACCTGTTAAAATTGTAGGATCTCTTTCCTCCGTCTTCAGGGAGTACTTTAGTGATGGAACGGGAGGCGCGGACTCAAGTCAGGCAGCCTTGGCTGGGTGGGAATCCTTCTTTCTGCCCCTTGCAGGTTGTGTGACTTCCAGCCAGTTACTTAGCTTCAACGAGCCTCAGTTTCTCCATCTGTAAAACAAGGTTAATAAAACCTCCTCCCAGAGGAGCCAGGAGGATGAGAAGAAATGCAGTGCACAGCATCACGCCTGCTACAACGCGAAGAGTGGGAGGAAAGGCAAAGGGGGCAGGGGTCCCCATCATCCAGCTTCAGGAGGGCCCACGGGCTGATCTGCAGGCCTCCGGGATGGAGAACACCACCAAGCCCGTGAGGAAAAGAGGCTCTGAGCAGCTGGGAGAGTGCAGAGGGACTGAAAGGGCAAAGCAAGAAAGAGGCCATCCGACGGTATCTCTGTATTCACACAGCATCCTGTCAGTTACCTGGCTGGGATGCCTCACAACTTCATAAATAATCAAAGGGCACTGAATCATACAGAATCCTAGAGAATGGCTTCTTTGGGCTAATTTCATTTCCCAGGACAGCCCAGCTTGACTCTCCATCTGTTTTCAGCAGGACTCTGATTTCTACTTAATTTCTCAGTTGGATGCAAGAGGCCGAGAGAGGTTAAGTGATTTGCCCATAAGACCTCGGTGTGGTTACTTTTTACAGGGGTGATGTCTCGGTGGCTGCATCCGTGCCTCCTCCACAGTAATCCTTTAGCGAGGTTCAGGGGAAACTGTGAAGTTTGGGGACAGACCAACTGGGTATTGCAGTCCCTTTCGGAATAAAAAGCCCAGCTGTTCATGCTCTCCATGTCTCAGTATCTCCATCTGTTAAACGGCACCTAGCGTGCCAGACCACTGAAAGGCACACAGCAAACGTGTACTCATCCTCAGCAAAGCCTGGCACACTAAAGGGACTCCACGTGGGGTGTGTTATTTTTGTTATCGCCATACAGACCCTTACAATCGGCAAACTCTTTCAAATGCCTTATCTTGGTGGTTTCTTTATACACTTGATTTCACAGACCAGTAAGATTTCAAAAAACAAGTAGTCAACAATACAGGGTTGACAACTTTTATTCTGCAGAGTAAGGTCTTTAAAGACAAACTACTATCCATGAGCAACATACTTTCATAAGAGAAGGGCTAGTTTAACACACACACAACAGAAGTGATATAATATTAGAATACAGTCATTTAAAACTGGGGGTAATTTGATCTTAAAACGTTTGCTATGTTATTATTTTTCTCATTTCCTCACAGGTTGGTGAAAACTTTGTCGTAAACTGACTCCGTACATCTGCACTTGGGAACCACTGCCTCAGTTCCTTTGAATTCAAAACAACAACTGAGGAGGGTGAGGAAAGGACTGCAGCATTTGACAGGTGAGCGAACTGAGTCAAGGAGAGGGGAAGTAACTTGTGATGTCTCCTGGAACTCTAAGTATCTGTTCTATTATCACCATCATTTTCATCATCAGAACCCTTAATGGAGTGGGTTTGTTTGTTTGTTTGTTTTTTGACAGTTCCTTCTATCTCTTTTATCGGGACTAGGATTCACAGTTCTCATACTGAAGCCCAACTCTCATTTTTTTGTAGAGGACCAGGGTCTTCTTAGTGAGGGGACGGAGGAGCCAGTTGTAAGATGCTCACTTGCACAAGGTGGTTAAAAACTGAGCCGGGGGGCTTCCCTGGTGGCACAGTGGTTGAGAGTCCGCCTGCCGATGCAGGGGACACGGGTTCGTGCCCGGTCCGGGAAGATCCCACATGCCGCGGAGCGGCTGGGCCCGTGAGCCATGGCCGCTGAGCCTGCGCGTCCGGAGCCTGTGCTCCGCAATGGGAGAGGCCACAACAGTGAGAGGCCCACGTACCGCAAAAAAATAAACAAACAAACAAAAAAAACTAAGCCGGGACCGCATTCTCTCCCAAGATGGTACATGATCCCTTGTGCTGCCTCCAGGTCTCTTCATCCAACTCTGTCCACGTTGTTGGACGGCAGCCTCAGAGAGACAAGGGGCAGTTGGAAAGCCCTCTGAGAGGCCCAGGTCCTGGAGGAGCTTCCGCCCAGGTTGAAGTCTCGGGGACTGGACTGTTCTCACCAGGATGCCCTCTTGTTCCCCTCTGGGCAGGTCTGTGAGGCAAGCGGCCCCACCGAGTCTGAAAAGCAATGTGTCACCTTCGCAGCTTCCGGCACCTGCAGGTGTCTGGGTTGAGCTCTAAGCCCCGCCCTTGACAACGGAGGAAGCTGCGGCGTCGGCAGCGGCAGTGTGGGTTAGAAAGGTAAAGTAGCTTGTCCAAGGTCACACAGCTGGGACGTGGCAGAGCCAGGATTCAAACCCAAGTTTAGACAACTCCAAAGCTGCCGCATTTTACAGCTTATCTCTTCCCAGGATCAACAGCTGGAAAGAGGGAAAGTTGGCTCCCAATCCCAAGCTTTCTGACTCCTGGCCCACTGCTTTTCCCCAACACGAAAGGTCTAAGGAACCCGCAGAAAGCAGAGGTCGCTACCTCTCACTGCAGTTCTCATCTGTCCCCATACACTGTCACTTGGCTCCATTGCCTTTGATAGTGAGAACCCGGGATTGGCAGTCAGAAGCCGAGTGAAGAGTCCAGAGTAATTGCCCCTGACACTGGCTGTCAGGTTTCGTTATCAGCAGTGAACCAGGGGCTCTTGCCTCTTCTTCCCAGGGAGCATTCAGCCAGGCAAGGCAAAGAAGCTCTTAGCTTACTGCTACTCTTCCCCGATTAAGACTCTAGCAGATTCTGGGGGAGGTGGAGCTCTCCAGTGCTACTCGATGGAATCTGTTTTGTGACCCAGATGGAGTCAAAACTGCATCCATGGGCTCTGGATGGATGGGAAGTTCCTATCTGGTAAGTAAAGAATGACATATGTTGGGGCTTCCCTGGTGGCGCAGTGGTTCGGAGTCCGCCTGCCGATGCAGGGGACGTGAGTTCGTGCCCCGGTCCGGGAAGATCCCACATGCCGCGGAGCGGCTGGGCTCGTGAGCCATGGCCGCTGAGCCTGCGCGTCCGGAGCCTGTGCTCCGCAACGGGAGAGGCCACAACAGTGCGAGGCCCGCGTACCGCAAAAAAAAAAAAAAAAAAAAAAAAAATGGATGACATATGGAGAATAAGGTATTCGTAATCTTCTAGTTAACCGAATGCTAGTTAGACGCAGCATCTCCCTGAGAGCCAAGCAATGTAAGTCTCTGCCCCTCACCCTGCACCATGTACCCACATGCGGGCCTCCCACGGCCCCAGGGTGAGGGGCCACAGGCCGAGGGGTGCCCAGCAGGAGCCCACTCGCCCCCTTCCAGACCATGCTCTGGGCACATGAGACCAGAGAATCCATGTTCAAACAGCCTGGAGTCACCTCCAGGGCCAGAACTGACCTCTGACCCAAACTGCAGAGGGCAGGGTGTGGCTCAGACATGAGAAGAGGAGCCTTGTCTTAACGTCTGTCTGTGGCTTGAACATTATGTTTCTTACCGCCCGCCTCACCACCCAGAGTCAGGGGCTCACACCATCCTACTCCCAGCCCTTCCCTGCCAGTGCCAGCAGGAGAATGGCGATTTAGCCTCTAAATAGATTTAACAGAATGGATTTTGACCTTACGGTCCCTAGGCTCAGCGGAGGGTAGTGGCGGTGACACAGGCGCTGAAAACAAGAGGATTCAGTGAAATGTATGCAATGACCTTTGAGATCCTACCCCTTTCCACAGCCAGGCATATGCCGTCCAGAAAGGAGCCAGGCTCTGCCTGTCTGGAGAAATTGAACAGAGGCCAAGAACAGACCTCGAGAAACTAGCATCTGGAAGTCCTTCAGCGAAGGGGCTGGCTTGTCCTCTGATCATCCGCGCTACAGCCACGTTCCCCAGGCAATCAGCTAGTGTTATAATCGCTCACCTGAAAACGCCCTCGACTCTTTCACCCTCCTCCCTTCGTTGCACTCACAGCCACACACCTCTTTGTCGCATTTGCGGTCCTCCAAAGTTCTTCTGGAAAGCTTGCTACCCTCCTCGGCGAGAGGACAACTGTGTGCTTTGTCCTTTTCCTCAAACTCCATCCCTTTCACCCAACGACCTTGTCTCATTTGTTTTCAATAGAAGCCACAAGAGAGAAACACCTTCATCTCCCCACAACCCTCCAAAGCCAGAGCCGTGCGTGCATCTGTGCCAGCTTCTCCCCTCTGCTGTGATGGACAAGGCACCCTTCTTCCTGCCCGAGACCCTCTTCTTCTCACCGCCTCTCACCCACTCTCAGACTTTGCTCCTACAATGGTCTCCTCTCTCAGTGCATCCTTAACTCTCCCTGTCTGCTCAGCCATCCCTCCAACAAGCAGTCTTCCACCTTTAAATGCCATTCGTTTCCTTTTCCATCCCTGCCCAGCTACTGCCCCGTTTCTGTTCCTCTTCAGAGCAAGTCTTACTGAAAACGCTGGCCCCTCTCACCAAGCCCCTTTTCTCCCGGTCCATTCACTCTTTGAAACTTACTCATTTAAAGTCTCTTTCGGGTTACTCTCTCATCGGTTATGGCCGCTGATTCTCCAAACTTGAGGTCCATTTTGTTACTTTGTTGTCTTGATTGTTTTAACTGTAACCCTATCTTCAGCAGGGGTTGTAGTCTGGGAATGTTCCACGTGCCTTGGTTTATGAAGAGGTTTCTCCAGGGTAGTTCTGTACTCGCCTCTGCTAGGGCCATTGGGTGTCACTGGCTCTGAACTGGTTTTGATATTAATTTCTTGGTCTTGGGTTTCTGCATGTCATGGACACGGATGTGCTATTGCACAAACTTGGTTTTCCAATTTCTTTCATGTCTCCTTCCCCGCAGACCTCACTATTAACCCAGGACTGTGAATGCAGCTTCTTCAGTCCATTTCAGGGACAGAGCGCTCTTCATTTACTTCATCCTCCATTCACATACCAGTAAATAGAGTCCGGGAGAGAAGGTTGTTCCTTTAAGGTTTGACAGTAACAGGAGTGACACTTAGAGCATGGATTTGTGCTGAAAAATTCTGAGTTGCACTGATCAATTTTTCCAGGAAAATATAGTGGAAGAGTGGAAAGAATAAAACCAAATATATCAGATGTTACACTAAATATATTTTTTAATTAAGCTAATTTTATGATTAAAAAGAAATAATGATTTAATTTCTGACTACCGTCTTTCTTCCTCTCTCCCCCTCCCTTCCTGCCCCGCTTTGTTCCTTCCTTCTTATTTTCCTTCCTTCTATTTTCCCTTTTCTTCTCTTTTCTTCTTTCTCTGTCTTTTCCCTTCCTCGGGTGTAGTGGTGAACTATCCTGATTGGTATTATTTTTCTCTGACAAACCCTCTGCTTTTCTAGAAGCTTGAGGGCATATTTATAATTCATGTAAATCAGTTTCTTTAAACATTTGACTTTTTCCTACATTTCCTTCCTCTCTTCCCTCCCTTCTTTTTTTTTTTAATGCAGAATAGCCCCAAAAGAAACGAACAACAAGCCAAGTAATCAATTTATTTATCTATTTTAAGATTATGACACCCTCCTGGGTCCCTCTTCGCACACCCCATTAGCACAGGGGGTTGCTGGAGGGCTTTGTCTCCTTGGTTTCCAGCACAGTACACACTTTGGCTACACTTTAAGGGGTTCAGGGTGGGAATGCCCTGAGTTTGCTTAAGGGTGAATTTCCCATAATCCTTTTGGGAATGAAACATCTCTGCCCCTCAGCACCTATGTTTAGACCGCCTTAAGCTGTACTCCTCTGCTTAGGGATCAGAGCACATTAAATTGCTGGGGATCCGGCTACATTCCCCACCTCCACATGCTGCTTGAACAAGGCTCCATTGCCTCCAGCCACACTGCCCCTCCCCCATTTAATGTATTTATTTCTCTTCAGGAAGTAACCCCTGACTCCCTCTTCATCAGTGTGTCGTGGCCTTTTCCCCAGGGATGAAGTAGAAGGAGTCCTGATAAAAGGAGGAAAGGGACAGAGAATTCTTGACCCCTTTAAAGCCTTTCCTGAAAGTTTATGAGAAGCCAGGGTCTTCCTTGAAGAGCTGCATTATGGAAACTGCGGGGAGAATTTCCCTCCCAGCAGGTGTAAGGCCCCCAAAGACACATCCCTGAGTGTGTGGATATCGCCACCTCCCAAGTCACAGGCAGAGTACTACCTTTTTTAAACCAAAGGTTATGGATATGACCTGTATGCCTAACTATCCCACCTTCTGCTTTTATCCTTGGGAGCTCTGACGCCCAAGAGGGAACCTGACTGCAGAGTTAGGCAGTGACTCAGAGGCATGGCTTCTCCCGACACCTCTCCCCTGTCTAATTTGCATTACTCCCAGATTCCTGACCTCAGACCACCCAGAACATCTTGTTGTCCCCCCATATCTCACAGAATGTGTGGAAACAAAATGTGTTTTAAATGTTTGGTTTGCACGTGCACCTGCATGCCTCCATCTGCTACAGAAAGTCTTTTTAGGAAGGGGTAGGAGGATGGATTACAAAATCAAACAAGCAATCATCAGGTATTACAGCTCCCCAGAGTTTGGTAATCCTTAATTGATGTGTCCTGTGATGAAAGAGAAAAATGTAGGAAAACAAAACTTCTGTGGGTGGGGACTCGGGATGAAATCATGTTTCACTAGATACCATTTTAAGGAATGTATTTCAAAAACTTGGTTTACAAACAGATTAAATTAAGAGAAGTAGTTATTTACATTACCCATCTTACCTAAGAATGCCTTTAAAAATCGACATGGCCTAGTGCTGGGAGCCTGGGCCAGACTTCCACTTACCAGCTAGTTACATAACCTCTGTAAGCCCCACGTTCCTCATTAATAAAATAAAGCTTCCTCATATGGTCAAAACCAGGACATTGGGTTGTAACTCAGCAATGGTGAGGGTCCTGGTCACTTTTGGTGAGCTAGGGTCATAGACCAGACAGAGACAGGCTCCCTCACAAGGAAGACAGCTCAGACTGTGCAGCCCTGAAAGGCTCGGGCAGTCTTGGGTGATTCCTGTCCAGGCAACACAAAGAGGACCCACGGAGGAGATAGGAGGCTGGACCAAGCTTCCACTCTCCCCCTGCAGGATCGATCACAAAGGGCAGATTAACAACCATCACTGTGGGGTATCCCTGACAAATGTTGCCCCTGCTTGAATCTCCCAGCGTGGGGAACTCACCACCTCCCAAAGCAGCCTGCACCATGATTCTTGCTTTCAGTGACTTGAAACACGCTACCTTCTCCCCCCACCTCCCGGGGCTCTGAAGGAGTAAGCCTGCCCCTCGTTCACACTTAGGATGGCCATTCAGATATTTGAAGGCAGTTCCCATGCCTCCCTTTGTCTTCTCTGTTCCAGGATCCCTGTTCCTCCAGCTGCTTCTGAGGTAACCTCATTTCAAGCACGAACGAAATAGGAGCTGGGTGTTCCCCCACCTGGGAATCTGGTGAAACTGCTGTTATTAATAAGCGCCCATCTCGAGTGAGTGATAATGATGTCATCGTCAGGAAGAAGGGGTCTCTGCTGAGATGTTCCTGTCTACAGGTCCTGCATCCCCAGTCAAGTGTCACAGCTGTAGGATGCAGTGAGTGTCAGGAGGGCCTGTGTTCTGACAGATTATCCCCACACATTCCAGACAGGAAGTGAAGTAGGAACTAGAAAGATCTTGCGTTTCTATCCCTTCCTTCTTTCTTTTCTTCTTCCCTCCTTTCCTCCGTCCTCTGCAGTCACTCTGAACTCCCCCAGCTCCTTTCTGAGGCCCGGCCAGGCTCCCTGTCCTTTCTTCCTCAGACAAGCCCTGGGCCTTCATCTTGTTTTCCTCTCCTCTCGACAGCTGCCTTGCCACTGTATCCCTGGGATTCCACCCTCCTCCAGCCTGGCTCCTGCTACCACCATTTTTACCCACCCATCTCCATGCAAACACACAGACTCTGAGACCTAAAGGACGTAACTGCTCAGCATGTCAGAAAACCATCCACATGGGATGAATATACTCAATAATTCTGTACCATCTTCGTATGTGACAGATCATAACTAGACTTATCATGGTGATCATTTTGAGATGTATAGAAATATCGGGTCACTATGTTGTAAAAAAAAAAAAAAAAAAAAGCCAGGAAGATCCCACAGTTCTAGGAACCTCTGTTCCCAGAAGCCCTTCTGAGACAGAAAACGGTAACTGCATTGGGCTTCCATCCTCTTATTCCGGGGGTGGGTAGAATCCTCCCTCATTACTCAAGCAGTCAGGGTTAGAGGCAGGAAAATGGCAACCTGGGGCCTGGGAACAACTGCATTGCAGTGTGGCTAGCCAGTGTCAGGGCTTGTATCTGTGGCCATGAGAAGCAGGGGGTAGGATGGAAGGGGGTACTCAAATGACCTCAGTAGCGCCAATGTACCTTGAGCCAGTGGCCCTAACTCACTAAGAAATTCAGCCTCACACAGACCTGGCTCAAGTTTATGTATTTTCTGTGCCGTTGTACAGTGTGTGTGTGGTGTGTGTGAGATGGGTGGGAGGTTGTGGGGGGGAGTGGAGGGGGGACTGGGGGGAGGGGAGAGGGCGGGGGGTTATCAAGACATAGACGTGGCTCCTTCTCACTGTTCCTCACAGACAGGAGGGACAGTGTCTCCATTAAAATCCGCACACAAGTTTAAAAAAAAAATCCATTATCCCACGATCGCATATCATCCATGTGCTTACTATTTTTGCCTGGAGTGAAGAAGCTTTTTGGCTTAAGGAGAGCAGTTTGTGTATTTAAAAAAAATAAATAAAACCAAAAAAATAAAACACTTTGAATAAATTTTTTAAAATATACTGAATTTGGATTAAAAAAATTTTTTTGCAATATGCCTTAACATGTGTTAGCAGAAACAAGAATTGGTGTTGGAAGGCTGAAAATTGGCTGGACATTCTTTTACAGCTCTTATAAGCTAGGAAATCAACTGCAAGTGGAAATTTAGTCCCTGCTTCCGCCATATGCTTCTTGAGCAAACTGGGAATGTGGATGAGCGCTGGAAAAACGCCTCTTCCTGTTATCTTCCTAGAAGCCATTTACTGTTGAAAGAAAAAGTGAGCCTCCTGGAGCATACATTCCATAATGCAATGACGAACTTCCTTCCCTTTAACCATATGTCAGAAGTACTCGCATTCCAGAATTCGAAAATGACCTGTGATATGTCCTAAACAAGAGCAGATACATCCAGGAAACGTGGATGAGCCAGGCCCTGTGTCCATGGAGGGCTTCTTTCCAGCACATGGGAGCGCGTCACAGAGAGCGGCCAAACAGTCCCACGGGGAGATCTTAGCGAACACTCCTGCCCAGTGTGGGCATATATGTGCCTGCCCTGTGCTGAGCAGGGCACGATTAGGCACATGTATGTAACACACATGTATATGTATTGATGTCAATGCTTTATGCTTTTGCATGTGTGCGTGAATGAGTTTATACAACACATGTGCATTAAGAACCTACCATATGTTATTACCAAGCACTTCAGGCAAACTTTGAGTCCCTGCTTTCAAGGCATTCCCAGTCTACTTAACAGTTGATAAAAATCATTCTGGGGTCAAGGAGTGGGCAGGAGAGGGTGGGACTCCTGCATCAAGGCAGTGCCTGGCGTTTCCTGCTGGAGCAGTGGGGGGAGGACACGAAGGGGAGCACGAGAAAGCAGGGCTGGAGGTGGGCCCAGCGGGAGGAGGGAAGCAGCAATGTCTGCCCACCTGTCAGTACAACTTGTGGGGCACATACAGGTGCTGGGTTCTGTGGGGGCAGGTGATGCCCCAGGTGGGGGAGCATCCCTCTTCCTAGGGCTCATCTCTCCCCTGGGCCCTCAGCTTCCTCGGAACCGCCCCCCTCTGTGAACTTAACTCTCCCCTCTCATGCAGGGAGTTGTCAACTTGCCCTCCTGGTCTCCTTAGCACGGGACAGACTACCTCAAATCTGTCTGATCGTGTCCTCTAGCTATTCCCTCTGCTTCCATTCAGAGCCATGTTTCTTAACTGAGTCGCCACCTCTGGTGGTCTTCACTCCCCTTCTCCACTCTCCCTTAGTCTGGCCCCATCTGGCCCTGCAATCCCCCTCCCTAAGTCTGCCCTGGCCTAGGTCAGCCCCTGCACACACTCCAGCCCTCACGCTGCCCAGCTCTCTGGAGCACCTGATGGCGGCCCCCGGGGCCTCCTTCCTAGTACCCACACTCCTTGGGCTGGCGAGATAATGCTGCTCTCCCCTGAGGCCTCCTCCTTGGAGGCCAGGCCGACTCTGGGCTCTCCGTCCTCCCTGGGCCCCACGTACACCACGGGCCTGTCCATCTACCATCTGTCCAGGCCATCTCTGCTCCATCGTCACACCTCCACAGCCGCGTTTCCCAACCCCGGCTACTCATCACAGGGAGCACCTGGGAACTTTTAAAATCTACTGAGGCCAGGGCCCATTCTGCAGTAATTGAATCATAATTTCTGGAAATGGGGCGCAGATACCAGTAGCTTTTCTTTTAAGCTTCCCATTTGGTTTCGGTGAGAGTGAGGGTTGAGACCCCCTCTGCTCTAAGGCTTTATCAACTCCCCACCTCCTTCCAAACGTGTACGCCCAAGCCTGGATTTCTCCCCTGAGCTCCCAGTTACAGATCTGATTTCCCGTTTATTGTGACTACTTGGGCTCCTTACCATGGGGCATTCAAAACAAGCCTGCCCTTTCCCTCTACCTGCTCCCTCCTCCATGGCTCCCACTCCCTGAAAGGCATCAACCTGCCCCCAGTCACCCAAGGCTGACCCTGGGCTGACCTCAGATTCTTCTTTTCTCCTGTCCCCACACATCCAATGAGTCACTAAGACCTGTAACTAATTTGTAGTCTATCTTTTCATTACTTTTAAGTACTTCTAAAATTGGATCCTGCTTTTCATCTTTTCTGACCCCTCCTACCTCTGTCCAGGTCCCTATCCTGTCTCACCGGCTCTATTTTAACAACCTCCATCAGACCTCCTTCTCCCCAGCCTCGCCCCCTCCTGTCCTCCACGCACAGCCAGCACAGGGATGCTTCTGAAACCCACAGGTGATCACGCCGCCCTCTGTTAAAAGCCTCCAGTGACGGCGCCACCCTCCCGGCAGCCCCTGTGCCTCCTGTCTGACCCTGGTGGCGGTCCAGCCTCGCGGCCCCTGCCTTCCGCCTGCACCCACTCTGACCTGCCTTCCCTTCCCACACGCTCCCTGCTCCCCCGCACCGCCTGCCTGGCCCAGGCTGCTCCCTCTGTCTGGACCACTCTTCTTCTAATTCCTACTCAGCCTTCAGACACCCACAGGGATGACTCCTTCCTGAAGCCTCTCGTGACGTCTCCCACCACCCTGGGCCCACCATGCACTGTGGATTGTGTCCTATCACTGTCACCTCCCCAGGGCAAGGATGACATCATTTATCTCTGAGCCTAGCACAGGGAGGGCCCGGCCTGGGTGTTCAGGAAATGTTTGTTAAATGAATAAATGAATGAATGAGTGAATGGTGAGGAGTCTGACTCCAGGGGAGGTGGGTGTGGCCACAGTGTAGGAGACAGAAGGACAGGTGGGAATACTCACCACTACCAGAAGGAAGAGAGAGACAGAAGGAACTTCTGAGCCCATGTCATACTATCCAAGCTCATCCCACCTTCAGACACCCAAGGATTTGTTTTGCATTCCACGGCCTAACAAGGATGTTAGAAGAGCACACATATTCCTTTATTTTCCTAATCCATGAAATGGGAATGATAATACTCATGTAGCAGGAGTGTCCTGAGGATCAGAGAAGGTAATGGGTGTGAATATGCTTTGAAGATTATAAATGATTGTTCAAACATGAGGGAGCAGCACCCAGCGTCCTCGTTTGGCAGAAGCCTCTGTGCCAGTGGTTCAGAGAATGTCCAGCGTGGAAAGGTTGCACACAGCTGACATAAGGATGGCCCTGTCTGTCTGGCAGCGTCCCTGGAGTGGGTCAAGGTTGTACTTGCACTGTGTCCTTGCACAGTGAGCCATCCCGGTGGTCAGAGAGGAGGATGTGGGGTTTTTAAGTCCAGCTCCTTAACAGACCCAAGGGCCCACCTGGCCATAAACTTGGCACCTTTTCCCGGCACGCAGTGAGGAGCTCTCTCTGCACCTGTGGTTAGCAGCCTGCAGGGCCTTAAAAATAGCACTGGGAAGATATTTTTAGTACATCATCCTGAGGCGTGGCTGGAGCCCGTGGCCTCCTGTGACGCATGAAAACTCTTTTGGCTCTGTTTGCAAGTGATTCAGACAGCTGGTTTTGGACTTCGGGGGTGTAAAAATAAAAACAAGATGGGAGAAGCTGGGTTCCAGCCCAGGGATGCCCCACCCCACAACATCTGAATAATTGCTCGTTGAGAAAATTTAATCTGAGCTGTGGTTCTCTGGAGATTACACAAATCACAGTTCTGCCTGGAGGGCTTCAGGCTGACCGGTAGGACAAAGAGCAGAATGAGCCCATTTTACAGGTCAGAAACTGAGGCTGTGAGAAGTTGCTTTACTTACCCAAAGTCTCCCAATCAATGTGTGGCAGGACCACATTCGGATCCACGTCACATTGTACTTTGTATCTTGACCATCTTTTACGACCCTTAAATCTTGCACCTCAGTCAAAACGCGCAAAAATACACACTTTAAATTACTCAACAAAGATTAACCTTCTTTTTGCATTCCCCTCCCCCCCCATTATATTTCTATTTAATAGCAGAAAAAAAGGGAAGCAGTAGAGATGCAGAAGGAGCGCCTCTAGCCTATGATTTCTCAGGCAACTTCCCCAGCTCCTTCATCTTTTTAAATGCAAGAGCTCTGGACCGTCTTTGTAATTCTTACACAGTAACTAAATCGACTTGACAAAACGCCAGTCTTATTTTAGAGCCTTATCCTACCTAGATGTTACGCATCTGAGCCACTCCAGTGACCAGAGGGACAGAGGACAGTCTTCTCTGCAAATTGCTACAATCCCCCAGCACACAGCTGAAGACCCGGTTCCCTTATTCATTGTTTGCAGCGCACTGCAGGCAGCCTCTTGAACCCTGCGTTCACTTTCCTCGCAAGGTCGTTTTTTTAGGGCCAAATGCAGTGATGTATGTGAAAGCAATTCTTTTTTTAAGTTGCAAAAGCCTTTATGAAACACAAAAATATTATTTTATTCATTATTCTGATTAGCCAGTGGTTCCTAACCTTTTCAAATATAGGTCTGTTTTAAATTTAAAAAAATAATTCCCTGAATCCTGACTATTAAGCACCCAGTATGCTTGGCCTTGAGCAAGGTGCTAGGAGTACAGTCACAAAACAGACTGGGACTCGCCTTTCCTGGAGCTGGCCTTCCTGGAACTGGGAGTCTTGCATATCTCTTGCAGCATGCATTGAGTGAGAAAAGCACAAGACACCTGGTATGAATTTAGAGCTACCTTTTAAAGGGAAGTTTATTTCGCTAGTCATGATGGCAGCTCTGGTGTACATTTGAAAAACTATGTATACTTGCAAGACATACTACTCACTTAGTCAGACAATGCTTGATTCAGAAAGGGATTGTGGAGCCCTTGCAGTAATTCTGAACCTTCCACCCACTGCCCTCCACTCCAGCCCAGGATTCGATGGCCCCAGGCCCTGAGCTCTGGAGGGTTATACCAACCTTCTAGACACTTTATGCTCATTCATGGAATCTGACACCTTTCCAGCTCTTCTCAGACCCTGATTGTGAGCCATATGTTCACCCCCAGTCTTTGGAATTCAGCAAATATTCCAGCTCTGCAGGGAAAAGATGGTGGAGTTTTCATAGAGAAGCCTCAGGATGCCAGTTAGGAGGAAATGAGGGCCGGGGCTCCTCAATCCCAGGGAGAAGTCAGCAAGAGGCACTGACAGTTGGGCTTTGACGACTAAGTCCCGTTGCGACCAAAGCAGCCCTTGTTTCTAATTTTGTCCTTAATGCTATTTATGGATTTTTAAGAGGGTCCTTCTGGACATGATGGTCTTCTGACATTCCTTATAGGCAACACAGAGTAATTATAAGAGTAATTCTTTAAAAAAGCAGGTATGAGTAAACACCATGGGCCACAAAAGGTTGACAAGGACCTCTGAGATTTGGATTCCGGGGTTTTATATGGAGGAGAACTGAAGGTCTGTGCTGCGAGAAGTGACTCGCCCGAGTTTACAAGGAACTCAGAACTCATGACTTCCTGCCTAGAGTTTTTCTTACTGTGTCACCTGCTTTATCAAGATCATTCCTGGCATCGAGGCTTAGGATTTATCTATCCCAGCAAATCTATTTATGAATGAATGAATGCCACAAACACTTACTGAGTTCGTCTGCTATATTCTGGGAACTGTGCTGGCTACAGGGATACAGTATCGAATAGGAGAGAATCCACGTCTCAAGGGTCTTACACTCTGGTGAGGGGAACAGACAACTAAGCCGGCAATTAACATACACTCTGGTAATGGCCCGCCACAGGGGAACTAGGAGGCTCCGGGAACAATAGCAGGGCTTCCTAGTCCAGCTGCTGGGAAAGCGGTGGTGGTGGTAGAGGGCGTTGAGTGTTCTGCCCTGGTACCTTCAGGTGGTGTCTGAACAGGGTCTTTAAGATTGACTAAGAATTAAGGAGTGGAGGGCTAGGAGCTCCAGGCAGTAGTGCAGCATGTTCTAAGACCGGAAGCAAGCACAAGCATGGGATACGAGTAGTTGGATCATTAGTACAAGGGAACAAGTGTTAAGGAATAAGGATGTAGCTAGAGGTCAACAGGAGTCAAGATGGGAGGATTCTGTGGGCCAGGTTAAAGAGGCTTGGATTTAATATTGAGGTCTAGGGAAGCCGTGGAGGGGCAACAGTGATCCAGTGTGATCTGTGGTTTAAAAACTGTTCTGCGCATAGAGAATGGACTTGAGGACACAGGGAGGGGAAGGGTAAGCTGGGACGAAGTGAGAGAGTGGCATGGACATATATACACTACCAAATGTAAAATAGATAGCTAGTGGGAAGCAGCCGCATAGCACAGGGAGATCTGCTCGGTGCCTTGTGACCACCTAGAGGGGTGGGATAGGGAGGGTGGGAGGGAGATGCAAGAGGCAGGAGATATGGGGATATATGTATATGTATAGCTGATTCACTTTGTTATAAAGCAGAAACTAACACACCATTGTAAAGCAATTATACTCCAATAAAGATGTTAAAAAAAAAAAAAAGAAGTCTAACACAGAAAAATGGGCAAGCCATCTCATGGTGGGTTCTGGCCACAGACCTGGTCTCACTCCCTCCAGGCCTTGCACCCTTGGGGCTTTGCATGCCTGAACATCTACATAATTAATTTCACTCCCAGACTACTCATCAGGAGGTCTTTTTATGGAGATAACTAGTAATGAGATTGCAACAAACTGGGGAGCACTCTCAGATAGACATATATACATATGTGTATATACATAAATTTTATACATAAATTTTATACATATACATAAATTTTATATACATATACATAAATTTTATATAAATATATATGTATGTATGTATGCGTACATATACATAATATATATATAACATATTTATACATGTAAATTTTCCCCTCAGGAGTTTATATGCAAGACCCCTTTCACAGGACAGCTCCTAAGAATGGGTTTTAACCGTGTCTGTTTCCCATCCTGAAAAACCCCTGTGGTGGCCTGTAGGACAAGGCTGAGGCTAAATCCACATTTCCACCCTCCACCAGCAGGGAGGTGGAGATGGAGAAGGAGGGGCCTGGCAGGCAGTTCCAGTTGAGCCAGAAAAAACAAATAATGTAGCGAGATATCTATAAATCAGGGCAGGGTGTTTTTGAGATAGGTGAACATATTGTAAACAGATGATAAGAACTTGACAGAGCTGAGGTTAAGAATCCCTAGGGGCACCCACCTCATAGGCTATTGAAGAAAGAAAGGGCTGTTCTTAGAAACAGGAAATTCCTGGGCATCACAGTACATGTGCAGTATTTTGAGGGCCGAGACTGGCAGAGACCGTCCGGCTGATGTCTGTACTCCCACCATATTGCCTGCCTAGCACACAGGTCACACCAAATGTGAATGAATGAATAATGAATAATTACTTAATAGAGTAAATACTCTATATGTACAAGTTTGATAAGGTCAAATACTGACTTTGACCTAATGGAACCTGTGGAAGAAGGGTCCTTGCAGGGGCAGTTGCAGGTGTGAATTCTCTTGACAAGGCAGGGTATGCTGGAAAGTCCTTTGATGCTGAAGGGATTCATCCATGAGCTACTGGGGTGTCTCCTAAGCTTCTGGAGGGCCGGAATTCTAGACAAACAATCCAAGAAGAGCTGAAGGAATCCCAGGCTCCCTGCATTCCTGGATCCCATAAGGAAGACCTCTTGAAATGGACCCCTTTGGGCATCCCAGGCTCCAAGCAAGACACCAAGGAAAGTGCACTTCATGCCCCTCCCTGGAGGGAGACACATTGTGTCTGATGGTGGCTGTGGGTGAGTGAGCTAGAGGAAGTGTGTGTGTGTGTGTGTGTGTGTGCGCGCGCGCGCGCACGCACACACACGCGCGAGAGCACACAGGGTTGAGACTGTGATTTATGAATGCCTTAAAATAAGAATTCTCTGTCTATTTGAGGGCTTCCCTGGTGGCGCAGTGGTTGGGAGTCTGCCTGCCGATGCAGGGGACACGGGTTCTTGCCCCGGTCCGGGAAGATCCCACATGCTGCGGAGTGGCTGGGCCCGTGAGCCATGGCCGCTGAGCCTGCGCGTCCGGAGCCTGTGCTCCACAATGGGAGAGGCCACAACAGTGAGAGGCCCGCGTACCGCAAAAAAAAAAAAAAAAGAAAGAATTCTATGTCTGTTTGAGTTTTGATTTAAATTTCCTTTCTTGAGATCTTCTGTTGGAAAATGTAGCCATTATTTAATGGCATTCCGCAGCACCCTTTCCCACCAACAAAAGAGATACATCTGATTAGCCCTAGGTTTGAAGAGCAGATCTTTGTGCCTATTAGAAGTGTGGGAAAATATTAAAATTTATCTGAATCGGGACCCCAAAAGCTGGAATACCACAGTTTGCGGTTTATTGCAGAGGATTTTTTGCTTATTTCTGACTTCTCAGTTGAGTTGGAAAAAAAGGGTGTGAGATGATATTCATTAGATAAATAAGATGTTACTGTGATGGGAAATTAGTGCAGACACATAGAGAGTATTCAACAAATGAGTATAAATGGAGAGAATGAAATTTGGGAAGGGAGGGCACCATATATTATTTAAAAGTCATATCGTCTTACTTAGGAGGGTACAAGTGGAAAGGATTCAAGGAAGCCTCATTCATTTGTGCATTCATTCATCCTTTTTTAAAAAAAAAAACTTCATTTAATGGACTTAATGTCTGCCATGTGTCAGGTACTGAGCTGGGAGCTGGTTGTACAGTAATGGACAAAGCATGTGCGGTCCTTGCTCTCATAGAGCTTATAGTCTAGTGGAGAGGAGGGACAACAGATGAAGAAAAAAGCAAGTGCTATGAAGAAAAGGGACAGTAAACATGAAAGAATAACAGGGAAGGCCCACTTTGGATGGGACGTCCTCTTAGGAAAGGTGCCATTTAAGCTGATACCTAAAAGATGAGAAAGATTCAGTTACGTGAAATGCTTGGGAAGGGTATGCTGGGCAGAAGGGACAGCATCTGCAATGACCTAAGGAGAGAGGGACTTGGCATTGGAAGAAATTGAAAGGGGAGGACAGTGTGCCTAGGGGCTGGAGTGAACAGAGACAAGAGATGAATAGGGAGACAGAAGAGGGGTCAGATCCCATAGGGCCTGGGAGACCACAGGCAGGAACTTGGATTACATTCTGAGGACAATGGAAAGTCACTGATGGGTTTGATTCAGGGTAGAGGCATCATGGGGTTTAGGTTTTTAAGCAGTCTGACTGCTCTGTGAGGAATGGATTGGAAGAGGTTGGAGTGGAGGAGGCGAGAACAGAGTGACCATTGCAGTGGCCCAGAGAGGAGCAGAGGGAGGAGGCGGGGCAGGATGCAAGGAGAATAGACAGGTATTTTGTTGGCTTGTTAAAATTTTTTAATTTTATTTTAAAATTTAATTTAATTTTATTTATTAGACTATAGTTGATTCACAATATTGTTTTAATTTCAGGTGTACAACTTCAGATTCTTTTCCCTTATAGATTATTATAAGATATTGAATATAGTTCCCCGTGCAATACAGTATATCCTTGTTGCTTATCTATTTTATATATAGTGGTGTGTATCTATTAATCCCACACTCCTAATTTATCCCTTCCCCTCCTCTTTCCCCTTTGGTAACCATAAGTTTGTTTTCTATGCCTGTGAGTCTCTTTCGATTTTGCAAATAAGTCACTTTGTATTATTTTTTTAGATTCCATATAGAAGTGATATCATATAATATTTGTATTTCTTTGCCTGATTTACTTGACTTCATATGATAATCTCTCTAGGTCCATCCATGTTGCTACAAATGGCATTATTTCATTCTTTTTTAAGGTTGAGTAATATTCCATTGTATATGTGTATATAAATATATATATACCACATTTTTTTATTTTGTAATAACTTTATTTTTTTAAACTGACAATCTCTGCCTTTTTTACATTTTTATTTTATATTAGACTATAGTTGATTTACCATGTTGTGTTAGTTTCAGGTGTACAGCAACGTGATTCAATTATACATATACATGTATCTATTCTTTTTCAAATTTTTTCCCCATTTAGGTTATTACAGAATATTGAACAGAGTTCCCAGTGCTATACAATAGGTCTGTGTTGGTTATCTATTTTAAATACAACAGTCTGTATATGTCAATCCCAAACTCCCAATTTATTCTTCTCTGCCATCTTTCCACTTTGATAACCATAAGTTTCTTTTCTATCTGTGAGTCTGTTTCTGTTTTGTAAATAAGTTCATTTGTATCATTTTTTTTACTGCTTATCATTTTTATACGCGGTATCATATGATATTTGTCTTTCTCTGTCTGACTTACTTCACTTAGTATAATAATCTCCAGGTCCACCCATGTTGCTGCAAGTGGCATTATTTCATTCTTTTTAAAGGCTGAGTAATATTCCATTGTATATATGTGCCACATCTTCTTTATCCATTCATCTGTCAATGGACACTTAGGTTGCTTCCATGTCCTGGCTATTGTAAACAGAGCGGCAATGAACATTGTGGTACACGACTCTTTTTGAATTATGGTTTTCTCAGGGTATATGCCCAGTAGTGGGATTGCTGGGTCGTATGGTAGTTCTATTTTTAGCTTTTTAAGGAACCTCCATACTGTTCTCCATAGTGGCTGTATCAATTTACTTTCCCACCAACAGTGCAAGAGCGTTCCCTTTTCTCCATACCCTCTCCAGCATTTATTGTTTGTAGATTTTTTGATGATGGTCATTCTGACTGGTGTGAGGTGATACCTCATTGTACTTTTGATTTGCACTTCTCTAATGATTAGTGATGTTGAGCATCCTTTCATGTGTTTGTTGGCACTCTGTATATCTTCTTTGGAGAAATGTCTATTTAGGTCTTCTGCTCATTTTTGGACTGGGTTGTTTGTTTTTTTAATATTGAGCTGCATGAGCTGTTTATATATTTTGGAGATTAATCCTTTGTCCGTTGATTCATTTGCAAATATTTTCTCCCATTCTGAGGGTTGTCTTTTGGTCTTGTTTATGGTTTCCTTTGCTGTGCAAAAGCTTTTAAGTTTCATTAGGTCCCATTTGTTTATTTTTATTTCCATTTCTCTAGGAGGTGGGTCAAAAAGGATCTTGCTGTGATTTATGTTATAGAGTGTTCTGCCTATGTTTTCCTCTAAGAGTTTTATAGTGTCTGGCCTTACATTTAGGTCTTTAATCCATTTTGAGTTTATTTTTGTATATGGTGTTACAGAGTGTTCTAATTTCATTCTTTTACATGTAACTGTCCAGTTTTCCCAGCACCACTTATTGAAGTGGCTGTCTTTTTTTTTTTTTTTTTTTTGTGCTGTACGCAGGCCTCTCACTGTTGTGGCCTCTCCCGTTGTGGAGCACAGGCTCTGGACGTGCAGGCTCAGTGGCCATGACTCACAGGCCCAGCTGCTCCACAGCATGTGGGATCTTCCCGGACTGGGACATGAAACTGTGTCCCCTGCATCGGCAGGCAGACTCTCAACCACTGCACCACCAGGGAAGCCCTCTATTGTATATTCTTGCCTCCTTTATCAAAGATAAGGTGACCACATGTGCATGAGTTTATCTCTGGACTCTCTATCCTGTTCCATTGATCTCTATTTCTGTTTTTGTGCCAGTACCATACTGTCTAGATTACTGTAGCTTTGTAGTAGAGTCTGAAGTCCAGGAGCCTGATTCTTCCAGCTCTGTTTTTCTTTCTCAAGATTGCTTTGGCTATTCGGGGTCTTTTGTGTTTCCATACAAATTGTGAAATTTTTGGTTCTAGTTCTGTAAAGAATGTCATTCGTAGTGTGATAGGGATTGTATTGAATCTGTAGATTGCTTTGGGTAGTATACTCATTTTCACAACGTTGAGTCTTCCAATCTAAGAACATGGTATATCTCTCCATCTGTTTGTATCATCTTCAATTTCTTTCATCAGTGTCTTTTTTTTTTTTTTTGCAGTACGCAGGCCTCTCACTGTCGTGGCCTCTCCCGTTGCAGAGCACAGGCTCCGGATGCACAGGCTCAGCGGCCATGGCTCACGGGCCCAGCCGTTCTGCGGCATGTGGGATCTTCCCGGACCAGGGCACGAACCCGTGTCTCCTGCATCGGCAGGCGGACTCTCAACCACTGTGCCACCTGGGAAGCTCTCATCAGTGTCTTATAGTTTTCTGCATACAGATCTTTTGTCTCCTTAGGTAGGTTTACTCCTAGGTATTTTATCCTTTTTGTTGCAATGGCAAATGGGAGTGTTTCCTTAATTTCTCTTTCAGATTTTTCATCATTAGTGTATAGGAATGCAAGAGATTTCTGTGCATTAATTTTGTATTCTGCTACTTTACCAAATTCATTAATTAGCTCTAGTAGTTTTCTGGTAGCATCTTTAGGATTCTCTATGTACAGTATCATGTCATCTGCAAACAGTGACAGCTGTACTTCTTCTTTCCGATTCGGATTCCTTTTATTTCTTTTTCTTCTCTGATTGCTGTGGCTAAAACTTCCAAAACTATGTTGAATAATAGTGGTGAGAGTGGACAACCTTGTCTTGTTCCTGATCTTAGAGGAAATGGTTTCAGTTTTTCACCATTGAGAATGATGTTGGCTGTGGGTTTGTCATATATGACCTTTATTATGTTGAAGTAAGTTCCCTCTATACTACTTTCTGGAGGGTTTTTATCATAAATGGATGCTGTATTTTGTAGAAAGCCTTTTCTGCATCTATTGAAATGATCATATGGTTTTTCTCCTTCAATTTGTTAATATGGTATATCTCATTGATTGATTTGCCTGTATTGAAGAATCCTTTCATTCCTGGGATAAACCCCACTTGATCATGGTGTATGATGCTTTTAATGTGCTGTTGGATTCTGTTTGCTAGTATTTTGTTGAGGATTTTTGCATCTAGGTTCATCAGTGATATTGGCCTTTAGTTTTCTTTCTTTGTGACATCTTTGTCTGCAAACCTCTTCTTTTAAATTTCGTTATTTTGTTCCTCTTACAGAGCTTATGTTTTGAACAATATTGCCTGCTTGAGTGCTAATTTATTTGCCAGTGTACTAATGAATCAATGACACGTAAACATGTAAAGTTCATGTCAGCTTGGCCTAACACACAGTGGGTATTCAATAAATGTTTACTGCAGGGAATTCAGCCCAATGTCACCATACTAAGTAGATCTATTTTCCACCAAAAGCAAGGAAAATGAATATGTTGGTTAGTTCTACAGCCTTATTACAGTTAAGGGTTTTAGGAAAGAGTTCAAGGATTTATTTGTAGCACTGTGGAGCACTAGGGTTCCAGATGGCCCATAGCAGGACACGCTCACATATACTTTGGGCCCAACCAACTGAGCATCGATAAAGCATGAACTCCTTTCCATGGGGATTGCAGATATGCTTGGCAGGACTTCTCTGTCGCACCTGGGAGAGAGGGGAACACCTGCTTAGTGTGGGTAATAGAGATTCCTCAGTTGAACTTCTGGACCAGAGATATTGATACGATGGCCATTGTCCAAGGACATATTCTGGAGCCTGTGTAGTTATATTTGGCTGCAGGCAAGTCAGATTAACCTGTGAGGTGGGTGATCCCCAAGTGTGGTCCATGCACCAAACGCATCGGAATCACCTGGGGAGATTATTAAATTGCTTATTCCTAGGCATCACCCCAGACCTGAAACAGACTCTTCAGAGAAGGTCTCTGCAACCTGCATTTTAAACAAGTAATTATGAGGCATCTTCCCCTCGAGAGCCACGGGCAAGTACTCTGTACTGCCAGACATCCAACGTTGGGTTGGTTTGGGAATGAAGATGGTCAATCCTCAGCAAACAGCTGAGTCAGCCCCACAGCCCCTCTCCTGTATGATGCCCTGCCTGGGTGTTCATCGCATGCCATCAGCCAGAGTCTTATTCCGCTCTCACAGGTCCAGGGAGGTGGCAGAGGGTGGCAGTTCCAGGGAGGGTCTCAGACCTTCCACCACCTGACCTTCCTCCCTTTTAGGACTTCCTCCCTACAACTCACCATCCTCACCCACGCTGCAGGCAAGTGGACCACGTGAAAACCTTTTCCCCTGTATGCTCCCCACTCTGGCCAGGGAATACCTTCCCACCCTCGCCAATGACATAAATAGCCACCAGCCACGTATTGGAGGGGCTCTGACAGGGACTCAGGAGAATGTAAACCTTATCCAGAGACAGTAGAACAGGAGGGGCTATTGCAAAATTGTGCCACCTGGACAGGGTGAGATGCCGAGGCACTACTCAGGAGAGTTCAAAACCCTAAACTCCCTCCCGTTCCCTGGCGCTGGAGGGAGAGACATACACTTTCCCAGCACCGGATCGGACCCGCAGCTCTGGCTGCAGAAGGGCCCGTGAGCCCAGCTCACTTCCCCCCTCCCCCGCCAGCCTCTGTGGGAGGTTTAGGGACAGCATCTGACCATCGGGGTCACCAGACCTGCCTCCTCTCTTGGGGAGCTGCGGAGGTTCCAAGGAAGTATACAACGAGCAGGAAGCAGGTGTTAAGGCAAATGGAAACACCAAGGACCTTTGGTGGACTTCCTGCCCCTCACTGGCAACACAACCCCTGGCAAAGGGCGGCCCAGTCGGGCAGGCTGTTATTATCTTCTAGACTAGGGCTATTGGGTGGTACCAGTGTGGAGTGTGATGTGTTCTGCCTGGCTCCTGACACCCATGACTCTCTGGCCACCCCACCTCACACCCCAGCTGATGCCACTCACCTCCCACCTATGAGCTCGAGGACACAGCCCTGCTATAAGAAGCCCCAGGCCAAGTCATCCAGACCTCAGGCAGCCTCTCTGTGGGGCTCCCTGCACCTCCCTTTCCTCTGCTTAAGCCAGAGGAAAGGAGTCAAGAACCTCAGGCTCCCCTTCTGCCTCGAGTGGGAACCATCTGCCCCGCTAAGGTATGTTCTAAGGTGCCTAACAATTACTCTGCCCCCTCCTTGGTCAGTCTTGCCACTGTGGCTCTGAGGGGCAAGGCACTGTGACAGCAGGGACTCTACCACTGAGGCCAGGAGCTCGGTTTCCTTGCTGGTCCCCACTTACATGTAGAAAGAACCCCTTTACCTCCCTCCTCGGCATCCTCATTTGTAAGCAGAGTCCAAGTCGTCTAACTCTTGGGGCTGTTGTGAGATCTGATAATAGATGCTGAAGAAGATGCTTAGAAGATGATAAAGCAGGCTAGGTGTTTAAATGTTTCTTTTATTTTTGATGTTTGATGACTTAAGGATTTTTTTTCCTACTTATAAAGTCATGTGTATATATATATATATATATAGCAAAATTTTTGGAAAGTGCAGAAAAGGATAAGGAAAAAATTACACATAAGCTAACCCCCCCACCCCCGAGCAACCCAGAAGTCACTTTTGGTTTATTTCTTTCTTCCTTTTCTTAAGCAATTTTTAACTCAGTGTAACATAAGCATTTTCCCACATTATCAAAAGGTCTTCTTAGACATAATATGTAATGGCAATGGACATTTTTGAGCATAAAGCTTTTTATGTGTTTTGGGTTACTTTTACAGGATAACTGCCCAGACTCAGATCACTGGGTTAAAGGGTATGAATATTTTAAGACTCTTGATGCATATGTTGTAGCTATTGTTATCCCTTTCTCCTGGGGTTAGAAACTGAAGCTCAGAAATTGAAACATGTGTCCTAATTCATACAGTTCATCCGAGGCAGGGCCGGGACAAAAACATTGGGCAGAACAGTACACATGCTGTGATCTGTGCTCAACAACTCAGCACAGGAGAGAAGGCTGTCTGTCCTGCAGAACACCTGATCTGATACACTGAAGAGGACACACACCCTCGGGGTGATCAAATACAGAACAAAGGCTGGTGCACAGAAAAATCAGCCCGGAGGTTGGGACACCTGGGTTCTACTGGGGGCTCTTCTGCTAACTCCATCACCTTGTGCAAGTCCCTTTGGCCTCGGCTTCCTCCTTGCAAGAGGAGGGGTTTGGAGTGGGTCTAACACATTGCCCCATGCCCACATACATCACTCCCAAAACAAAATCAGAAACATTTTGGTTTTGTTTTTGCATAAAAATACCAAACATAATCCAGTTGCTCGAGCTCGGTGTAACTGTTTCCTCTGTTGGCCATCAAACCCATCCAGCTGGATGCCAAAGCAGGCGGGTTGGGGTTAACGAGACAGCCAGCTCCAGAGAACGTGCCGCAAGCCGGAATCTGCCAGCAAGTGACAGGAGAATGCAATCCTTTCAAGATCAAGTCAGATGGTCGGAAACACAGCTCAGCACCACGTCTCAGCACTAGGCTCTGCTGTAAAGAGATCCCATCAGTTCTGGCCCTTGGGATGGAGGACAGCAGCACTGGTGGTCCAGGGTGCCAGGCTATTGGCTGTCGCTGTGTATGCACAAGTGTGCTGACGGGTAGCCACCCAGTGTGCTCAGGGCATAGCTAACGGTGCTCTGGGTTGTCTTCCCAAGTGACCAGGAACTTGGGATGAAACAACAGCAGTTGTGAAACCAGGGCCAACAGAACAAGGTGGGTGGGGCAGCTGTTTATCAGATGCTAACATGAGACTGTAGTTTCCCAGGACTCATAGACGAGTGCCTCTGTCCTGGGTGTAGGTCAAGTCCCGCGATCTGTGGGAAACAGGGCGCTCCTCCACCCACATCTCTGTCTGACTCCCAGTACAGGGCTAACGGATGGGAGGATACATACATACTCCACAACATTTCTGACCCTGGAGGGAGATCTGTCTCATCTCTCTCAGAAAGGAGAACGGCAAATTCAGGGAAGAAACCCAGGAAGAGACTGGATGGTCTGTGTGAAAATGCACACGCAGAGTGTCAGGAAGACAAGTCGCTGACACAGAGCAAACTGTAGAATGTGTGGCTTACATAAGTGAAAGCACATATACACAAAAGAACACACCTTTTGCCAGAGCATATTCAGGTAAAAAGATACAATGGTGGTCTCTGGGTAAAGAAAGGGAATAGACGGGGGGCCAGGGATAATCTCCTATCATTCAATTAGGAACGTGCCATGAACTGAGGAATAACATTAACTCAGCCCTGTGGACTTCAGGTCCAAATGTTTTTAAAAAGAAAAGGAAGAAAAAGAGACCAAAGTAAGCCAAATCCAGGAGATGTTGGTAAGAGTGGCTTTGGAAGGGCTGTGAGTTTGTTTTTAGGAAAGGAGATGGTCATTTGAATCCACATGGGACAGAGGAGCTCAGGCCACCTTTAGTTCTCAACCCTGGACACACGTTTGAGCTATCAGGGGAGCTTTTAGAAGACACTGGACACCTGCCTTAGTTGGCTTGGGGTGAGCCCAGGTGTGACATGGAAGAAGATCTGGCTGGAGCAGCCAGTGAGGACAGCGCTGAAGTATCCCTCATGTGCCTTTGGGCTCTGACATTCAGGATACACACAAAGGAAGGGCTTCCCGAGAGCCAGAGGAAGAAGCGTTTTTGGAGAGGAAGGGTCAGCTGTGGCCCGAGAAGAGGGGTGACTCACAGTGAGGTTCTGTTTTGGAAGGGGGAGTAGAGGAGACAACAGAGCGGGGAGAGGTGTCCAGTGGAAGCCTGGGGTCGGGGACGGGAGGTGGCAGGGTCAGAGGCAGGGGTAGGGAGCAGGGTGAGGGTGATCCCTGTGGCTGACCCCCTCATGTTACAGAGAACAAAGACTGTGAAAAGAAAGCAACTTCTCCAGAGATGGGGTTCCCACACAGGTATCCCCGTCCACTGCTCTTTCCACTGTCCCTGGAGGCCCCAGCTGCTGCGGCCAAGTCTCCCCCATCCCCCAATGCCCATAACAGAAGCGGGGGAGAAGCCACCTCAGAGCAAGTGATTTGAGCTTCTTGAGAAAAAAACTAAATTAAAGAAGAGTTTAGAAAGGAATCTGACTAGTTATTGTTGTTATTACTAGTTATTATTGTTTATTCCTTTCCCTTTCTCAAGTAACTGTTTTTCTTCATCGCCCTCTGAATTCAGATCTTTTCTTAATCCGTTCATTCTGGGGGCTCACTTGTTTTTAGCGCTTTCAATGTTGCCAGCCAGGCTTCGCGACTGTCCTAACAATTCTTGCTTTCCTGAAGCTCTGATGGTCTGTTTGGTCGCCCTACTGAGAAAGGGGAATCTGTGGAGTGAGGGTCTGAGGGGGGAAGGCTGAGAACATTTAGTTTCAACCGGAATACATAGAGTGTCACGTGCCCACCAGGCAAAATGGTTTCATCTTTTCTCAATGATTACAGACAAGAAAAGTAAGCCAAAGAGAAGTTACGTAAATTCTCAAGTTATTTGCAAGCTCCTATAGGGAGATTGGGTCTTACTCCTTTGTGCCCTACTGGGGCCCAGCCCAGTGGCAGCACATGGCTGCTGGATGTTCATCAAGTCCTCACTGAAGCGAGTGGTCCAGTTGAGAGCTGCCCCAGGCCTTCTGACTTACAGCTCAGCACTGGAACCACGGGCATAGAGCCACCCAGCCTCTGCAGGCCATCCTGGCTACACTTGGCCCTGGCCGGGTCTGCTGCATGCAGCCTTGATCTGGCACCGTGCTGGGCACACAACTTTCCGTCAGGATGTGTTGGCAGAGAGCCTGCTATCGCGGTGGATGCTGTGAAGCATCCCAGAAGAATTCAGGGCTGAGAGGGGAATTAAAAGTCATCTAGTTTGAATGCCCACTTCCCTCCCTCCCTCTTCACCTCCAGACCCACTCACCTGCCCTGCTTCTCTCCACTCAGACACACATACATTCTCCCACTGGCAGTTGGACCTGCAGATTCATTTCTAGTTCATAAATATTTATTTATTTGTTATTGCTAACGAAGAGAGATTACATGGAGAGGCCACGTGTAGGTTTCTAGCAAGAGGCCAGCTAAGATCCAGTTGACAGTCAACACTAATGACTAGACAAGTAAGCGGAGATACCGCCATATAATGTACTCCAACAGAGTTAGGAACAAAGTGCTACTAGAGCTCAAAGAGAGAGTGATGAATTATTAATGATGGGGACATCAGGGAAGACTTTATTGAGGAGGTAGCAAGTGGGACAGGCCTTCAAGAATGGCTAGGCTCTGCGCTTGCCCATAGGTATAATGAGGAGTTAGTCTAGACAAGCTATGACATGATAACGGTCGCGGTGAACCTGAGACACCACGCTAACGGTAGTGAACCAGAGAAGTTCATGGCCCTGGAAGCCCTCAGGGTGCTCAGCAGGGTGGTGGATCAGGATGAATGCCCAGTCGTCGCGTTTTGTTCTCAAGCTCCGGGGACTTCGAACAAGGCATCCATACCCTGGCCAGCTTCCTCATCTATCAGGGAAGGGCAGGAGACAGGGAGGGGCTTGGGCAAGTACTGTAGGAGGGATTAGATGCTGCTTTGCTGGATGTGGGGGAGATTGGCTTGATCTGCTGCCGCTTACTCACTGTAGGGCCTTGAGGTAGCGAGTCTCACTGAGTCTTGGTTTCCTCACCTGTATAGAGAGATGGCAATCTCTGTACCACCTTGCCTGTGTTTATCCATGAAAACAGAGATGACTGCTGTGACGATCACTGGCACCAGCTGCTCAGGGTGCCTGGCACTGCCCTGAGCATGTCTCTCTGCCCCATCCTTTAATGGCTTCTCACTGAAGTACGTGTTTGTTCCAGTGACTCAGCTGCGTAAGAAACCACCACCGGGACCATGTTGGGGATGGCATAAAATAAGCATTATCTTGCAGATGGTGAGAGTTAGGGACTTAAACAAGGCTTGGCCAGGGTGGCTAATCTCCACTCCAGAATATCTGGGGCCTTATCTGAGAAGACATGAAGACGAGGGGGTGGGAGGAGTTACTCAACAGCTGGGGCTGGAGGTATCTGGAGTTCTCTTCACTAATATGTCTAGTAATTGATACTGGCCATCAGTGGGGTCTTCAGCTGGGTGGTTGGCAGAACACCTACACATGGCATCTCTGTGTGAGTTTGGGCCTCTTCAGAGCATGGTGACTGGGTTCTAAGAGAAAGTAGCCCGAGAGAGAAAAATGGAGGTGCGTGGAATTTTTATGGCCCAGCCTTGGAATTTACATGACGCCCCTTCTGCCATCCTCTAGGGGTTGAGGCAGTCTTGTCCAGGCTCAAGAGGAATGTGTACCACTCAGTGGGAGGGCTGCCAAAGTCACATTTCAAGAAGAGCATGCAGGCTGGACATGTGGCAGCAATCCTTGAAAAATACAATGTACCCCAACATTGCTCGAGCTGGCACTCAAAGCCCCTGCCGTATCCTCCCAATGGCATCTCCTGTTACCTCTCAGCATGAACCCCACTCCAGGCAGGCCAGCCTCCTCGTGGTACCCAGGAAATGCCATACTCATCCCAGCCTGCGAGGCTCGAGCCTTGCGCGCTCACACCTCACTCTGCTCCCTCTGATTTTTCAAGTCCTATCTCCCCAAGGATTCAGGATCCTGGTGTATTTGAACAACACTTAAGATGAAAAAGGAAGACTCTTAGCAAACATAGTTCCTGGAGTCTTCTTTATTGCTCAAGAGTGAAGGCTGCTTCTTTCTTAGAATAAATAAAAATTCTACCGCACTGAGAATGATTGGTTCTGAAAACATCCACCAAGCACAGGCACGGGTCCTCTTCAGCTGTAATCATTGCACACATACTTAACAAAATGCAGGTTCTTCGTCTCTCCCAGACAGAAATAATGACTCTCATAAAGTCAGCTTGTTTTAAACCAACAAATGGTGTGGCTGACAATAGAAGTGTAAATATGGTTATAGTTAATGGATTTTATTCAGCCTGGCTCCATTTCAGCTCTTTAGGCTGATGACTAATAAAGAGCTGGCCGGCTAATTGCCTCCAATTAAATCAGGGGCCTGGCCCCGCCTCCTGTGCAGACCCCAGTCCCTGGGAGTTCCTGGCATCCAATAGTGCCCAGGAAACTCTCCCTGGCTGCTTGGTAGAAAAACAGAAACACACAAGGCAGCCAAACCATGCAGTTCCTCTACATCCCGGCTGGAGAGGTGTGCCCTCACTGAGCATGACCACAGCGACTACCAGTGGGCCCAGCTTTACACCATACTAGAAGCTTTCGCATCCTTTCCTCACTCACAGTCTGGTGAGGCACAGAGTGAAGGTATTGTTGTCTCCATTTTTCTGATGAGCAAGGGGCAACTTATAGAGGTAAAGGGGCTTTTTTTTGCAGAATCAATGGCTCCCATGAAAGGAACAAGGAATTCATGCTAAGTGTTTTCCTTCCCCAGTCCAGATTCTTTTCTACTGCACTGCTTCCAGTTCAGCTGGCTCATTTACTCGTTCACTTATTCATTCACTGACCGATTTGCCAAATGCTTATTAAGCACATACTTTACACACAGGGTGGCATAGGCCCTAGGGAAACAGTGGTGAGCAAAGCAACGGCCCTGCTTTTATCGAGCCTGTGGTCAGGAGGGAGAGACAGCAGTAAGTACCTAAACAATTATATAAATAAAAGAATTTGACAGAATGGCAAATGCTATAAAGAAATAGAATAGAGTAATGGGATAGAGAATGGTCAGGGAGGTAAAGATGGGGCCCTTTAGCAGGATTGTCAGGGAAGCCTTCCCTAGGAAGATGATGCTAGAGCTGGAACCATAATGATGACAAGGGCCAGGCTTTTAGAGATCTGAGGGCTAAAGAGTCCCAGGAGGCAGTTACAGCAAGTGCAAAGGTCCTGAGGCAGGACTGCAATAGGCTGGTTATGTTAGAGTGACAGAAAGCCCAGTTGGGGTGGAGCATCTTGAGCAATGGGAAAAATGGAAGTGACCAGAAGGTGTAGGGCCTTATAGGCCAAAGTATAGCCTGAGTCAGGCACTATACTAGATGCTGTGGTATGGTGGTGAAGAAATGGGCAACCAGGAACAGCCAGCCCAAGCCTCCATGAATCTCTAATGCCTGATGTCAATATTACACCCCTGCCCTCTGTGTCAAGGCAACTGTGGAACCACTCTAATCCTTTCACTGACAGGGTTGTCCCAGGGATATGGCTTTCATGGAAAGAATTAGTCAATCGAGATAAACTGGGGATTCCCACTAATTCCGATGGGTTCAATCTGCAACCTGCCCAGTCCCTTCTAGACTTTGCCTGTAGATCCTGGAATTGGAGGAGGAAATGCCTGGAATTCCATGACTGCTTCCCATGGTTCCCCCACCCTCTCCTACCATGTCCAGCCTGAAGTCAGAGCCACCCTGGCCAGCCTGAAAGGAGGATGTCAAGAAGCAAAAAATCCCTTTGCCCAAATCCCTTTGCAGCATCAGATGGACAGGCACACTGATGCGGGGTAAACCCTCTGGACTCTGCGTGAATGTAGTTGTTTCCCCAAATCGAAAAAAAATTCTCCTGAAATACAGGAAGCATGGACAGGAGCCAACCCTGTTAAAATAAGAATAACAGCTCACTCTGTGTGCTCTTCCCTTAGGAGCTATAACTGGGACCCAGCAACAGGTTATCTCCAAGTCATGACAAGGATGGGTAGGTAAGAGGGAAGGAAGACAGTCTTTCCTGACGATGCCCTTTCCCTTTTCCACCTTCCACTCTAGCCTAGTCACCCTTTCACACACACACTCTTTCCCAGTTTCATTCCAACCCCTTTTCCTTGCTGTGAGTATGAGCTGCCCCTCCCCCAACCCTGTCCCCGCATCAAACCAAAGACCACGTTTACTCACAAGCCGACCTTCAGACCTTCAGGAAAACACATCCTGGATTTGCTTCCTAAACTTCCTCTGATGCATAAAGAACACATCGTCCTTTCAAAGCCAGGACTGAGACCTAATATCCCATACATCACCACATTACATGGTTACCATGAACTTGGACAGCCTGTAAGCAACCTTGCAGGTGCCTCAGGATCTGAAGTCATAGTCACTTCTGCTCTGGCTGGACACATCCAGCTGACCTCACAAGTTTCTTGTTGACTGAGGAGCATGTGGCAGCTCTGTGAGGCCACCAGCCTGCCCAGAGGAGCCAGTTGTGGGCAACATGGATGTCCACCCCTGGGGGACAGATAGGCAAAATGTAGTGGGTAGACTTCATGCAGTACTATGCAGCCGTTAGTCATTGTCTAGAGGCACACGTGGCGGGATGGATGGATCTTAAAACCATAGGGCCAAGTAAGACATCAGAAGTGGAATGAGACAGAGAAAACCCAAAGTCATTTACATAAGTGAGAGTAACATGCCTTCTAAGCAGCTCAACAACAATGCACCTTGTACGAGAAAATGTACAAACAGAACAAAAGAGGTCAAGCATATTAAAATGTGTGGCTTATGGATGAGGAAATGGGACTAAATAAGTAAAACAGAGAGGGAATTTGTAGGGACCAATGATGACAACGTGTCATGAAGTGAAGAGCACGATAAACTCAATCTTCTCCTCTCGAAGTTAAAAAACATCAAAAGGAAGGACACAGAAATCTCTGAGCTGGCCCAGGCTGAGACTTAGCTGCCACTTCCCACTCAGGTCAAACAGGAAGACCAGCTCCACACACAGCACGGCTGCTTCCTCGCCTTTGATGATGCTACCCCCGCCCCTACAGCCAGGTCCACCCCACCCTTTGAAGTCCAGCCCCTGCACCTCCTCCAGGGATTCCCACCTCTGAGCAGCCACGCCCTTCCTCTGCACCACACTGCAGGCAAGATCAGTGTGCCTGGGAGCTTGTCCTTATTAGTAGGCAGACGTGGTCCCAACGGAGTCCCAAAGATTGCTCTTTTCAGGGGGGCAGTGCAAGAGTGGCATGCTGTGCCTCTGGCGTCTGCACACCTGGATTGCAAGTCATGCCTTCGAAGGACTTCCTGGAAAGAACTGACCCAGGAGGAGCCCTTTCTCCCCACAGAGATGCAATACTTTTCCATGAAATTCATCACAAAGAGCAGGCACGCATGTTTGGTGAATGGCTAAATGACAAGATGGCTTACACCAGCCCTTCTACAGTTAAGCTCTAGGCAATGGGCTCAAGACAGCTCTCTGAGGTCTCCTTTCCTATCTTCCTGCAAGACTAAGGCATAGCCAGCTTACCTCTCCCCTTCGAAACTACGTCCATCCCTTTACCCTCTGGACCTCCTCTAAAATTGAGCCTGACTGTGGAAGCCATTACCCTGTTATTCCTGAGGCTCTACCCCTACCCTAGACACCAGGCGCTTAACCAGAACCCACCGAGAGTCCTATAAACATAAAGATGCTGGAGTTGGAAATGTCGAGAAGTAGTGAGATCTCCTTCCCTGGCTTCAGCATGTATGCAGCAATAAACAAATATTTTTAAGGACCTGTTATATGCTTGGTACTAGTTTTAGCCCTGAGGATTGATGAAGATTCTCTCCTTAACTTCCTTGTCTCTTCATTGTCCAATTTTCGCAAGAATCCTACTAAGTCAGTTTAGTTAGAGTCCCTCTGCCTCTTGGTGTCTAGTCAGGGTCCTCATTGTGATCGTTTGATTTATAATAAGAAATATGTATTTGGTCTTGCGTGCCATTTCTGGCACAGAGCACCTAAAACCCTTGCAATTTCCTAAGTGGTAAGAGATATAAAGATGCCTTAATAGTCATAAAAAAAACCCTTTCAACCACACCTGAGTTGTTGCTAATGAGGTGACTTTGAATCACCTAAGGATAGGGGCTGGTTGCAAGGGGAACTGACCTTGTGATGGAAGGGTGGGAACCACTGGGGAGGGGAGAGGGGCTGGAGGTTGAATCAGTCACCAATGGCCATTGGTTTAATCAGTCATGCTTATGAAGCCTCCATAAAAACCCAGAAGGATGGGGTTCAGGGAGCTTCCGGGTTGGTAAACACATGGGCATCCTGAGAGGGCTGGACCCAGAGAGGCATGGAAGATCTACTCCTTTTCCCCATGCCCTGCCCTACGCACCTCTTACATCTGGCTGTCCCTGAGGTATATCCTTTTATAATAAACCGGTAATGTAGTAAGTAAAATGTTTCTCTGAGTTCTTTGAGCTTCTCTAGCAAAGGAGGGGGTGTAGGAACCTCTGATTTATAGCCAGCCTGTCAGAAGCACAGTTGATACCCTGGACTTGTGATTGGCATCTGAAGTCAAGGGCAGTTTTGTGGGACTGAGCCCTTAACCTGTGGAATCCGATGCTCTCTCCAGGTAGATGGTGTCAGAACTGAGTGTCAGACACCCAGCTAGTGCAGAAGAATTGCTTGGGGTAGGGGGGTGGGGGAACTCCACACATTGGAACTGGTGAGCAGCTCCCAGCTGATATCTGATCACCACGGTCCGCCTTGCGCAATAATCCTGTTAAGGTAGTTTAGCCAGAACCCCACTTATAAGCCCCCATGTTTCCTCCTCCTAATTTTCCATCCATTGATCTGCACACTGCACATCAGCTGTAAACTCCCCCTCGCCATGCTGTATTTGGAGTTGAGCCCAGTCTCTCCCCCACTGCAAAATCCCACCTTCACCTATCGTGTTGGTCTCCCTGAATAAAGTCTGCCTTATCGTTCTTCAATGGTGTCACGGAATCATTTTTTCTTAACAGGATATGATGATTAGTAAAAGCAGGCTAGGCCTGCCCTCATGGGGCTGATGGATAATGTATTACTTCCCACAGGAGGGGGCCACTCCC
Source organism: Pseudorca crassidens (assembly GCF_039906515.1). NCBI lineage: Eukaryota > Metazoa > Chordata > Mammalia > Artiodactyla > Delphinidae > Pseudorca > Pseudorca crassidens. The sequence continues at coordinate 75,890,490 of NC_090300.1, read as the reverse complement.
ACCCATTCTCAAAAGAAGACGTGTGAATTTTGCCAAATTCCATTTCCATTCTCCTGGGGCCCGTGCAGTGTTGGCAGTAGAGGGGAGCTACTGGCTGGAGACCAGCTGCCTTGCGAGGCCCTGCCAGGACTGGTACAGAAGGGCTGACGTTTCTGTTCCCAGAGCCTGGCTCCCAAGCAGGATGGCATCTGCTCAGAGTCTGAAGCCTAGCACACTCCAATTGTCCCGTGGTCTTGTGGCATTTTCAACCTATCAGTTGAATCTTTCTTTAAAAGCTAATCCTATGTTTATTGGTTTTCTGCTCTGAACTGGCATCACTAGAATTTTCCTTAAGGATGGAAGAGCTCAGAGAACCAGATCTGGATGTCTCTCCAGTGCCAGGACCTGAGTGAGAGAGGCTGGTGACATATTGAGGAAAAACTGGCCCAGTGCCCACCCCTACCACTCACCGCCCCCTGTTTCCCTGAATGGTACCAGCCCCTTCTGAGCCCTTGGACAAGATGCTGGGGATCTCACCCCAATCAGATGTCACTACACTAACTGGCTGAGTGGCCACAGCCGAATCTCTCCCCTCTCTGGACTGATATCCTATCTAAGTGTTTCTTGAATAAGTGAAATCGCAGATGCAAAGGAAGTTTTTAAGCTTTGTGAAAATGTAAGGTCCTGTGGGAACACTCTGTACTTCCCATTCAATTTTGCTATAAACCTAAAACTTATCTAAAAAGTAAAGTCTATTAAAAACAAACAAGCAAACAAAAATGTTAGGCCCTACAATGAACCCTGGACAGAGAAGGAAGCCCTAAGTTCTTATAAAAGCGCTGCACCTTTCTGTGTGGCTTTGGGAAGTATGGAAACTTTCTGAGCCTTGGTTCCCCTGTTCTACCCGTCGCGGCTACTATAAGAATCAAACAAACTAATGGGTTTTTTAATATTGAGTTAATTATAGAGCACTGTCCCTCAGTGAGCGCTTCTTGTTAATATCTGTCACTTACTAAAGAGACTGTACTGAAGGTTGACCAGCCAGTCCCAAGGTGGCAGAAATTTTGTAGCTCTTAGAGAGCACTAGGAAAATCTAAAGAAAGGATGGGCACCACAGACAGCACATTCAAAACTGAACAGATTACAAACAATAAATGCTGGAGAGGGTGTGGAGAAAAGGGAACCCTCCTGCACTGCTGGTGGGAATGTAAATTGATACAGCCACTATGGAGAACAGCATGGAAGTTCATTAAGAACCTAAAAACAGAACTACCGTATGACCCAGCAATCCCACTACTGGGCATATAGCCTAAGAAAACCATAATTCAAAAAGAGTCATGTACCACAATGTTCATTGCAGCTCTGTTTACAATAGCCAGGACATGGAAGCAACCTAAGTGTCCATCGACAGATGAATGGATAAAGAAGATGTGGCACATATATACAATGGGATATTACTCAGCTATAAAAAGAAACAAAATTGAGTTATCTGTAATGAGGTGGATGGACCTAGAGTCTGTCATACAGAGTGAAGTAAGTCAGAAAGGGAAAAACAAATACCGTATGCTAACACATATATATGGAATCTAAAAAAAAAGTTCTGAAGAACCTAGGGGCAGGACAGGAATAAAGACGCAGAAGTAGAGAATGGACTTGAGGACACAGGGAGGGGGAAGGGTAAGCTGGGACGAAGTGAGAGAGTGGCATGGACATATATACACTACCAAATGTAAAATAGATAGCTAGTGGGAAGCAGCTGCATAGCACAGGGAGATCAGCTCTATTCTCTCTGACCACCTAGAGGGGTGGGATAGGGAGGGTGGGAGGGAGGCACAAGAGGGAGGAGATATATGGGGATATATGTATACGTATAGTTGAGTCACTTTGTTATACAGCAGAAACTAACACACCACTGTAAAGCAATTATACTCCAATAAAGATGTTAAAAAAAAATTGAACAGGAGGAAGAGAAGGAGGAGGAGATGGAGAAAGAAAAGGAGATAAAGGAGGAGGAGAAACAGAAGGAGGAAGAGGAAGAGAAGGAGGAGAAGAAGTAGTAGAACAAGAAGCAGCAGCAATAGCAGAAAAAAAAGAAAAGAAAATAGAAGCAGCAGCAGGTGCCAACGCAGAAGGAGAAGAAACAGAGGAGATGCTGAAGAAGCAGAAGAAATACAAACAGAAGAAGCAGAAGCAGAAGAAGAGACAGAAAACGAGGAAGGAGGAGGAGGAGAGAAGGAGGAAGGAAGAGGCGTGGAAGTTGCCAGAGTTGCCAGTGGAAAAAGTGGAAAAAGCCGAAGTCACGAAAGTAGAAGCTGAAGCCAAAGCCACCGCCGCTGACAAAGCTGGCGGGGGAGAAAGAAGGAAAAGCAGAAGTGGAAGGAGAGCGTAAGAGGCAGGAGCAGCCCAAGCAGAAAAGGAGCAGAAGCGGAAGTGAAAGAAACAGAGGAAGAGGAAGGAAAGAAAGGAGGAGGAAGCAGAGAGGGAGAGAGGGAGGAGAGAGAAGCAGTAGAAGGAGCCGTCGAGGAAGAAACAGCAGCAGCAGAAGAAGCAGAAGCAGGAAAAGCACAGAAAGCAGAAACTGAAGCCAGAGCAGCAGAAGCAGAAACCAGAGCGGCAGCGGCAGCAGCAGGGCCCGGGGCACAGGTGCAGCATCCACCCGGGGCAAGGATGAGAGGACGCAGGGCTGGCTGGGCACCGGCTGCTCCTGGAAGCCCAGTTTCCTTCTACAGCCAAAGAGGCAGGTAAACCAGTGAAAGGCTCTTGCCGTTCTATTTCTTTGGGCCCTCAAGACAAGGCCAGGGACCGAGAAGAATTCCTTCATTCTCGTTTTTGTTCCCCAGACAAAAACGAGAATGAAGGAACGAACTTTGATCAAGCGCCTTCTGAGAACCGAGCAGAGACAAAGGAGACACAGTCTCTGCTTCCCATGAGCTCAGAGTCCGGGGCAGGGCAGTACTCGTGGTCAGAGGAGGGGGAGAGATCTTTCAGGTCCAGCATTTGGGAAATGAGGAAACATCAGAGAGGCTTTAGAAAGAGATGGGACTTGAGTTCTGAGTCAACAAGTGGAGATGGAATTTAATGCATGGCATTGGTGTGGGGAAGAAGGGCTCCTCTCCCAGGAGAGGGGTGCACCCAAGGCTCTAACGGTCAGCCAGGCTGGTGGCCTGGGTCAGATACCGGCCTTCCGCCCCAGGGCTGAGCACAGCAAGCCGCTGCCCGGGACACAATTCCTCTCCCAGTCAACAGGTCTGTGATACGGAGATCAGGCCTGTCACGGGACAATCTTCCTGCTGGGGGAGAGACGGTCATTTGGACTTGTCTCACCTCACTGACTAGAAGTGCCTGGGAGGTGACCAGAGGGACCTTGGTGCTGAAGAGCAGACGCCTCCAGACCCTGGAGGATGAGCTCGAGGGGAGAGAGAGCAGGGACTGTCAGGAACACTCCAGGGTCCCCCGTCCTCTGCAGGGTTTCTCCTTCCAGGAAGACTGAAGGCTTCAGTGTTGCCACCAAATCTAGTGAAGAGATCCATCCTGTCCCCAGAGCAGACCCTTCCCTGATTCCTCTCAGGAGCCAGATTCTCCATAGCTGCCCCAGCCTTTGAGCAAGGAGTGACCCAGAGTTAGTGAGAGTCAGGCCCTGAGCAGAGAATCTCAGGCTCTGTGAAGGTCCAGCAGAGAGTGGGGCCCCCTCAGACCTCCCTCATTCACCCCAAGGACCCCAGCCCTCATTTCTTGAGTCCTGCTCCAGCCAGAGTCTATGAAGATGTCCCTTCCTGAAAACCCATGGCAGTGTGACAATGAAGCCAACATGATGGGGCCATCACCTGGTGAGGCAGCATCTCGGTGGATGGTACAGACCCTTCTCCCTCCCCTCGGGCCACCACAACCCCACCACGAGGGTGAGATAGAGGAAGTGTCTCTCATGTGTGTCTGTGTCTGTGTGTGTGTGTGTGTGTGTGTGTGTGTGTGTGTGTGTGTGTGTGTGTGAGAGAGAGAGAGAGAGAGAGAGAGAGTTGAGATGGGGAAAATTGGGGAGTTCCAGGCAGTGATGGGATCTGTCACAAGGGGAAATTCCAAGTGATAGCAAGAGTTGGGGTAAAACAGGAAAATCAGAGGGGATAAGGAAAGGACAGAGAGGAAATTCTTCAGCCTTGACAATACAAGGAAGCTTCCCAGGTCTGGTGAATATTAATTGAAAAATGCCCAGTGATGCATTTCTCTTCACAGCATCCAACAAAGTGCTGGGCGCTGTGGTGCCTGGAGCCCTGGCTTAGAAACCAGTTTGCCTCTCACAGCCTCTCACACCATAAGATGGTCCCTCTCTCCCCGCATAGTTACTATATGTAAATGGCTTAGAGCAGTACCTGGCAGACAGTAAATGCTCAATAACTCTTAGTTATTATATTATTAAAGGAAGCATATTAAAAATGCCTATTAATTGATTAGAAAAATTATCTTAATACCTGAATGGGCAGCAAAAATTCTTGTTCTGAGCAGGTCAAAGTTGAAAGTATTTCAGGACTGAGGAGGCTAGTGCCCTTCAACATGAGGGCAATAGGAGGGATTAGGACCATTTTCTCAAACCAGTGTTGTCTTTGAATCCTATTTACTTTGGGTGAAACTAACACCACCAATAACCTTGTATCCACCTGGGTTGCCTCCAAGTTTGCAATTACAGTAAAGTAAAATCGGTAACTTTTCAAGTCACTTAATGGCAGGCCTAGATGTCCCTCTCACCCTTCCCATGCTGGAGCATCTTTGCAAAATGCTTTAAGAGCTACAGGTAAAAGAAATTGCTATGGTGTAGGAGGGCCAAGGCTCTGGGGCTTCTCTGAGTGAGAAATGAAGGAGGCCCGACCTCTGTGCCTTAGGCAGCCACGATTCACGAAATCTCTCAACTCACCTTCCCAGGCCAGGTTTCCAATCCAACGTTTTCTTCGTATGTTGAAACATCAATTGGCCTTGATGGCCAGCAAAGGGGACATCTCCTCTCAAACCCGTCTATTCTTCTCCATGTCCACCCCTACCACGCTGGCCAAAGCCACTCTTACGGCTCTTCTAGAGCCCAATGACCTTGATGGTCTCGGATCTGCAGCTGCCAGCAAGATCTTCTTGTTTTTAAAAAAAAAATTTATTTGAGTACAGTTAATTTATAATATATTAGTTTCAGGTGTACAGCATAATGATTCAATATTTTTATAGATTATACTCCATTTAAAGTTATCGTAAAATATTGGCTATAGTCCCTTGCTGTACAATATAGTCTTGTAGCTTATTTTTCTATACATGGTAGTTTTTCTTAATCCTTGACCCCTGTATTGCCCCTCCCCCTTCCCTCTCCCTACTGGTAACTACTAGCTTGATCTCTACCTCTGTGAGTCTGGTTCTGTTTTGTTATATACAGTCGTTTGTTGTATTTTTTAGATTCCACATATAAGTGATAACATACAGTGTTTATCTTTCTCTGTCTGACTTCACCAAGCTTAATACCCGCCAGGTCCGTCCATGCTGTTTCAAATGGCAGAAGTTCATTCTTTTTTTGACTGAGTAGTGTTCCACTGTGTATGTGTGCGTCACATCTTCTTTATCCATTCACCTGTTGATCAATGCTTAAATTGCTTGCATATGTTGACTACTGTAAGTAATGCTGCTCTGAACATTGGGGTGCATGTATCTTTTCAAATTAGCGTTTTTGTTTTCTTTGGATATATGGTACAGCCACTATGGAAAGCAGTATAAGTTTCCTCAAAAAACTAAAAATAGAACTACCATATGATTCAGCAATTCCACTCCCGGGTATATATCCAGAGAGATCTTTTTAAAATGCAAATATGGTGGCATTTTAGCCCCTCTCCCTTCTAATCAATCCTATGACCTTAGGCAAATCCCTTCCCATCTTGGGACTGGGAATCCTTAGAATGATACTGAGGAGTTCGGGCTACTTGGTTTCTCAGGGTCCTCCCCACTCGGTCTATGGTTTTCTGTTGCTGAGGGTACTGATTTCAGACTCCCCCGGCCTAAACAGACTTTGGACTAGCAGTGACATGGCAGAAGTGGAGGTGCGAATAAATCTCCCTAAAGAAACACATTCTCCTGCTCGCTCTATCGTCAGAACATTTGTGCTTGAAAGTGGCCTTCGCAACCAGAACCAAGGGAATTCTTTGTCGTCTGCCGTTTAATTATTGGTTCAGTTACTTAAATGAGTGACTTACACTTTCCATTTCCTCTCCAGACATCCAGAAAGTGGGCATGAAGCATGTCCCAAAGACATGATGTGTCGTCTATAGGTTAAAAGTTTAACACAGGCAAGTCTTTAAAATAAATCATTTACAACTGTTCACGTTCTATTAAAGAATAAATAAGGACCTTTTGGGCACATTAGTTTTGGGGATTCCCTTTCTGCCCTAGGATATATTTCTTCTCTATTTAATTTTCATTCCTGCTAACTTCCATTCTTAGATCTCTAGAGTTAGAATACCTAACCTCCTTTTGCTTGGAACACAAAGTAATAATTATTCCCACTTTGTTTCCACAGTAACAGCCTGTGTCTCATATTTGCACACTTTATTCCCAAACATCATTTAAATGCAGCAGAGAAAAAATAGAGTAATTCAAGAGGATCAGATAAGAACCTGATTCTAGTCGCTCCCCGAACAAGACATTTTCTCTCAACAATTCGGAGGCTCTTGAAAGTTGCACTTTCCCATACAACACTTTTCATGTGCCAGTGGAACAGGCTCTTTGTTGGAAACTCATTGCATGGGCACTTGCTCTTGTCAAATCTACCCTCCAAGAAGGCTGGCAGGCTGCCAGGGACCCCAGCCTCCACGGTTGACACTCAGGGTCAAGGATTTCTTTAGTGACTCAGAATCTGAGAACCTGAAGTTCACAGCTGTGTCCCTTCTTGGAAGCTCTCTTTGCTGTGAGCGTTACATGAGAAGCCATTGAAGTGCAAAGCAAGGTCCATGTGGATGACAGCTCTTCTAGTGAAGTCACCCCCCTGTCACTTCAAGGGCACCTGCTTTGCATTTAATGCTCATCAAATAAGATTGAGAGAGTAAGCTCGTAGCCCCCTGGCCTGGTCCTAGGTTGTGAGCATCCTTAAGGGCACGAATTGAACACAGCACCTGCCATGTAATAATCTGTATTTCAAAGGATCAACGTCCTATCTAGATAATCCCCAGGCATTTTAAGTTGAGTCCCATCTTATTAGGCTCATAAAAGCTCTTCTACCTTAACTAATTTTGTTCCAGGTAACTTGTATAGAAAGCCTGAACACAAAGGAAAATTAAAAGAGCCCCAGAGTGGTGGTGTTCTCCATATTACCTTGAAAGTGATAGCCATTTAGATTTTAATCAGAGGAGTAACTGAAATTCTTAACATCTCCACTGCACACTAGGGAAAACTGAGAATAGTTTCTTGTTCAAACTGGTTGGAAATCTCCGTTGCAAAATGTCTACAGGACCACTATGATCTATGATATTGCCACACCTGGCCTCCTCCCAACACACACCTAACACTGACAAATTTCGTCTCTCAAGTCTGAATCATTCCTGACAGTGTACGATAGCTTTGCCACGTGTGGACCCTAAGATACAGACAGGTGAAGTCACTTATGCCGGTCATGCAGTTAATTCGTGTGCTGGCTCTTAGCTGCCATCTGAGATTACTCCATTACCAACTTGATTGATATTCGTGTCCCCAGTGGTAAAATGAGAGTTTTAGAGGGAAAAGAAGCACAAAGCAATTTTTTTTAAAAGAAAGAAAGAAGCTCAAGTGTTTGTTCCCAGGGTTCTCTCTTGGAACGTGGCTTTGGAAAATGGTTTAGTCAGCATTTTTCCTCCCAAATGATTTTTTTTTTTTCCTTACCTCTACATTTTCAGGTATTGGCAAAAATGGGAGGGAGTCTTAAAAGACTGGAAGTTCTTGGCTGTATGTTATAGCCAGCCTCGGAACAGAAAGCCCCGGTACCGTCTCAGTCTCTCCCACCCCTTTCCTCCTTCCCCTTCTTCTCTTTCTCTTTCTCCCTTTCCCCCTACACCCATACACAAGATCATTCAGTCAGTGGAGGGACTTTGGGAGAAGAGAGAGGGAGAAGAGAGATAAGCCAGCAGACTTTTAGGTGCCTTTTCCATTCCCCTTTCAGTGAACTGAAGTAAAACAGCTGTCTTCCTCGGCATGTGGCCCAGAGAGTCACCTGCTGATTCTGCGGATCTAGCCGCGGTTCTTTAGTTAATGCCAATTGCGGAGAGGCTACAAGGAGCAGGAAATCTGTATTCCCACAGAGATGGATCACTTGGTAATACACTGAGTTTCCATCTGGAAAACAGAGGAGATGAACACTTAAAACCTGAAGTGTTCTTTTCATAAAATTTTTTCTCTTTATAAAATAATAACAAAACAAAAAATTAAGAGCTATGCCCTAAAAGCATCAGTGAATTTCAAAACAACACAAATCCTTTCAACGTCTTTCAAAAATCCTAAAAGTAACAGTCCACAGATACGTTTACCCCGCCCACCAGCTACCTGGAAATCTTATCAACAAAGAAGCTGAAGTAGGGTCGGTCAAAGAAGATACAGGGGGCCAGTCAGAGGCTAAAACAAACCCCACGGCTACGTGGTACTATCCACGCTGCCATCTCCAATCCCCTCAACACCCACATTCTCCCTGAACTGCTCTCCCTCCCCCACCCAACTCTTTCTTAACTCAGTCGATTATTTAAGCTGATTTCAGTAAGCAAAAAAAAAAGCCTCTCTCTTTCCAAGGTGGAGGGTAAGGGAGACTTGTCCTCACAAATACAGGATTCACTTTGTTAGTTTGTGGTGGTTGTGATAAGACTACGAACATTCCCAGATGAATGATTTAAAGCAACAAGAAAACAACAACAAAAACCTTAATCAAAGGGAGGTATCAATTGGGAAACGAGCATTGCATTTCTTTTGTGCATCTGCGCATCAACTCAGCCAACAAGAACAGAACACCACTACTGTGCAGGCCCACAGTGAAGCCCCAGTTCATTCATTTAATGGTTGCCCTTAGGTAGGTTACTTCATCTTTCTAAACATCTGTCTCCTCATCTGTAAAATGGGGATAATAACAGTTCTTACCTTAAAATGTCACTGGGAGGACTAAATGCAATCATTCATGGCACAATGTAAGTACCTAATACATGTTGATGATTATCATTTATCTTCTTCTTATCTTTGAGCTATCATACAGGATATGGGACAGGAACAGGAAGTGGATGTCTATAAAGATTCTTGCGATAATGAAGACCACGTTCCAGCTCCTTTGAAATGGGTTCAATTAGTTTCTGAACATCAAGCTTCACTGTCCTACGGGCTTCTGGGGAGAGCTAAGGGAGCAAGAGTTCACCCCCTCCGTAGCTTTCAAAGAGAGATGTTCATCCTCACAAGGACTGTCAGCACTCCCTTACAGGGAAAGGGGAGCTACATTAAGCGCATGCCTGTTGAGTTGCCTTCTTTTAGTCACATGGTCCGTGATAGAAAACTGGACTATCTAGACTTGGGAGGAGCCCTAGGGCCTGAGGGAAAGAAAATGTTTCCCTGCACCCGAGTAGCAATAGCTTCATAAGAAGGTGTCCACTCCTCTGTCTCCCAAGGAATTACAAGCAAATCTCCAATCCCACCTCTGCCATGTCCTGTGGAAACGTGAGCGAGGTATTCATCTCCTCTGAGCGCATTTGCCCATCTGAAAAGCAGAGTTGATACTACCCGTCTTGAAGGGTTGTTGTAAGGACTAGAGATAATATATAATTTAAACATATGACACCATGTGCCCAGCACTTTACAGATACTTAATAAACAAGAGTGTTTGTTAGGCAAATTGCAATGGCGTGTGATCATTCCTGGGTCAGAGAGGAGAGTTCCCCCATGTGAATACTAAGAGGTATTTGATTAACACGAGTCTTGATTCATACTGGCCCAGAAATGAGGAGACCTGGGGCAAGTCACACAGCCTGAGTCTCAGGCTTCTCATATGAAAAAGAAGGGGCTGGACAAACCATCTCAGAGGCCATAGACTGCAGAGACTCAGACTGTGTGGTTCCAGGGTCTAGAACTCTGCTCCCTGGGCTTGCTGAGTAACGAGAATATGACCAAAAGCATATATAGCACTTGGATATATGACCCAGCCATCCCACTCTCAGGTAAATATCCAGCAGAAAAGTGTACATGTGTTCAATAATGTGTGCAAGAACATTCATGGCAGGCCTACTTGTAAAAGCTAGAAATGGTCCAAATGTCCAGTAACAGTAGAATGGATCAATAATTGTGGTATATTCAAACAATGGCATACTATACAGCCATGCGAATGAACAATGACTGCTACACACACACAGTGAATGGGTCACAGAAGTAAACTGTTGCGTAAAAGAAGTCTGACATAGAAGAGTACATACTGTTTGATTCCATTTACATGAAGTTCAAAAACAGGTAAAATGAATCCATGATGCTACAAGTCAAGACAGTGGTTACCTTTGAGTAATGAGAAGGTATGAGGGAAGTTTCTGGAGTGCTGGTAAGGCTCTGTTTATTGATGAAGGTATGTCTACTTTGAAAACACATTTGTGTGTGTGTGTGCACACACGTGTGTGTGTGTATATACACACACATATATAATAGTTCAAGAAAAAGTTTACATTAAAAATATGCATAGGGCTTCTCTGGTGGCGCAGTGGTTGAGAGTCCGCCTGCCGATGCAGGGGACACGGGTGCGTGACCCGGTCTGGGAGGATCCCACGTGCCGCGGAGCGGCTGGGCCCGTGAGCCATGGCCGCTGAGCCTGCGCATCCAGAGCCTGTGTTCTGCAACGGGAGAGGCCACAACAGTGAGAGGCCCGCGTACCGCAAAAAAAAAATAATAATAAAATAAAATAAAACAATGACCTCCACACTGCTATACCCGGTGGTCAGTTCTCCAGTCGTCACCTTACTTGGCTCATCAGCAGCGTGTGACCTAGTTAATGATGACTCTTCCTCCTTGAAACCCTTTCTTTACTTGGCTACCAGGGCACTCTGCTGGCTTTCTTCCTACTTTACACCCTGCTCTTTCTCAGAGCAGGAATCTTTGCAGGTTCCTCATCTCTGGACCTCTTTACCTTGAAGTTACCCCAAAGCTCGGTCTTTCTGAACTTATTAGGTTCTGAACTATCTGAACTTCACTATCTGATCTCATTCAGCTCCATGTTTTTAAATTCCATCGATAAGCTGATGACTCCCAGATATATATCTGTGGCCCGCATTTCCCCCTCTGGATTTTCAGACACATCTGTCCAACTGCCCACTTGGATATTTAATAGGCATCCCAAATTTCACCTATCCAGAACTGATCTCATGATCTGTCCCTAAAACCTGCTCCTCCCACAACCATCCTCATCTCCAGAATGGCAACTCCAGTTCCTCAGGTCAGATGTTCATCCTGACTCTTCTCTCATACAGTGAAGTCAAACTGTGAGAATCATGGTGCTGAATGGTGGGAAATAAGAGGGGATGGGGTAGTAATGTCACGTGCAGCTTTTTAAAGGACTGCTGAGTACAAGCCTGAACATCAAGGTTGGACATTGACCATTGTTCTTTGAAGCAGAGTGTGGCCTCTTGCACTATATTCTTAAACACCTCACAAACAGCAAAGTTCTTTTTTAATGAATGAATGAAAATAGAATAAGTGGTAGTAGAGAGCAATTGTTCAGCCTTAAATGGAAAGCACTGTGCAGACCTTAGTTGGTCTCAAACAAAATGCTTCACCTTATTAGGGAACTTCTCAACTGGGACTCTTAGCCAAAGTTCACCCAGCTTTACACCACACACTGAATTTCCAATGTGGGCATATAGTTGCTTAGAAAATAAGGAGGACTTCCTGTGGCTGGTGTAAGGCCTATTTGCTCTTGTCTTTCCAAAAAAGGGTCTAAGATAATCATAGCAAATGCTTGGCATTCATGCTTCCTCTCCCCCCTCTTGCATTCTCTAAGACATTGCTAATCAGTCTTGGTACTCTTTCCCTCTGACCGTGGATTTGGCTTCAGAACAATTTTTAACCCAGTAGCCCAAGCAGTCACTACCAATGGATCTATCACTTTTGGCAAACAAGTTTAAGCCTAATTGGCCTCTCTTGTCTGGTCCTTGCTAAGTGTTTGTATAGTCACATATACATGCTCAAAACCAAAAAGAGATGACAGCAGTGGTGCTATGCCATGAAAGCTAGATTCAAACCCATCCACCTCCAGGGAGTTGAGTATTTCCACCCCACCATCATCCCTCCCTTAAATATCCACATAGCACCTACTAGTTCATGTGAGGATGGGCAATTCCCACCTTTTACCAAGGTATACTCTTGAAAATCATGTTATAAATGGATTATGTTTTCTTATAACAATAGAATAAATGGAGGTTGTGTTTCTAATTAAGAACTTGGCAGCAAATAAATCACAAAGATGATCAACAATGTCATACAAAATTATCAAACTATAGCCTCCTATGATTGATTCAAGTGTGAAACTTTAAAGTCCCTTAAAATGGGCCTAAGTATGTATGTCGATTAGTCAGTGTTTATAACGTGCTCAAATACCACGTAAGAACACCTAACTCTCCTGAATCATCCGTTTAACCCACCTAAAATGAATATAGAAGCTTCAGTAAATGGTAATTAACTTTTTAACTGAAAGAATTGGGTTTGCCTTCTTAATAATTAAGAAGCCTTTGAGGGGTAATTCGGATGATCTAGATTTCTTTGGAGGAGAAGAGAAGCTACCAAGGGAAATCTGAACCATGGCTTTCTATTTTTCTTAAAGAGACGCCACTGGCCAATGTTTCTTGAAGCCTGCTCTGTGCTAGGTATTGTGCTGAAGGCGCCAATAAACAAAATGATTCAAACTCATTTCATTGACCTCAGAGCTGCACTTGTGGGAGAGACCATTCTTTACAAAATAGCTGCTGCATTGTTTAAATATTTGAGGACCTTACTATAGAGTCTGATTGCATCCTGGATGTTGACTTTTTGTTTATCTTAGTCTCTCTCTTCATTATATATTTTAATGTTTTTACTAATTTTTCTTAATTTACTGTGACCATTGGAAAATGTCACCCAATGGCTGGAATCTACAGGTACTTATGCCACTACTTCTCAACCCTAACTGCACTTCGGAATCATCCAGGGGAACTTTTAGAAATGTTGATGCCCAGTGGCACCCTAGACTAGTTAAATCAGAATCTCTGGGATGAGACCCAGTCATCAGTACTTTTTAAAGTTTCTGGGCTCTTCCAATGTGCCCAGTCAAACACCATGTCAGGCTTTCTTCCCTAAATAGAAGTAGGCAGGTATCCCTCATTGCCACTCAATAAATATGTGTCCATGCCTGAAGCAGGACTCTCAATGCTATTGGATTTAGTCAGCTCAGTGCTCTGGGAAGAGCATTTGTTTCTCTAAAATAAAAGTGGATTCTGGTCTCCAGTTTTCAGTTTTTATGGTGATCAGGTAGCTAGAGAAAAGCCTTCATAAATGTTGCCTATTCTTGACTTCCAGAAACTGTCATACACCGTTTGGGTTTCTTTTTCTCACCACTTGATGAAATGGGAGGGAGACCGTCTGGAGAACACTTAACCCACATCAAGACCTCAATCTAAGGGTCTCTGAGAAAGAAAGTTTGGAATGAATGTCCGTCCAAATTCCATCTCAAATTCCATTATTTATTACGTTTAAAGGGCTGCTGTAACAAAGTACCATAAACTAGGTAGCTTAAACCAACAGAAATTTATTCTTTCACAGTTGTGGAGGTTAGAAGTCCAAAATCAAGGGATCAGCAGGAACATGCTTTCCCTGAAGGCTCTAGGGAAGAATCCTTCTTGCCTCTTCCTCCCTTATGGTTGCTGGCAATCCTTGGCATTCGTTGGCTTACATCTACACAACCCCAGTCTCTGCCTCTGCTATCACATGGCCTTCTCCCTGTGTCTCCGTGTGTCTCTCTCCTTCTAAGGACACCAGCCATTGAATGTATAACCCACCTTCATCCAGTATGACCTCAACTTAACTTGATTACATCTGCAAAGACCCTATTTCCAAATAAGATCACATTCACAGGTTCCAGGAGGACACAAATTGCGGGGGGGGGGGGACATATAGAACCCAGAACAGCTCATATACTACTTGTGGGTATTCTTGTTCTTCATTCTTAAGATGCAGGTGGTAGAAACATTTATCACATTCTACCTGTAAGTCTAGTTAGATACTTAATCTTTCTCTGGAGTTTTAGAAAGAAAGCCATCTGCCCATAGTTAAAGGAAAACAATTTGGCTAATTAGGTTGGCCTTTTACGTGTTATCAATACAGAGGGATGAAAAAGGCAGGTATTATGCTTTTGTTTTTTTAGACTTTATTCCACATTTTTAGCCATTTTTCTGGTTCCATACGTGTTCAAAAATAGGAAATATGTAATATTTAAAGTGTAATGAATTCATTTTTTTTCCTAATGAAGCTTGACAGTCTATATAACAAACACACACAAAGGAACTGAACTGCGAACTCCTTTTATTGTTCAAATTTAATGTAACTATTCAATGAGATGGCCCCAGGAAGCTCAAAGGGGAGCCCAGGCTGATAGTGAGACTGTAGGGATTCCTATGAGATAATCATTTAACACCAGTTGCTTCTACTTCATCAGCAACTTTCTTTTACAAAACCTGAGGCAGGTTTTAGCCAGATCTATTGCTTATATTGCTCTTCAGCCCCACACTCCAGGTGTGTTTGCAAAATTAAACTGTGTTAGACTTTGAGTATGAGAAGAGGCATTTAGAAAACCTCCAAAGTCCCCAAGGTTCCTGGGCTGACGTAGAGGTCTGGGTTTGGGAATTCACTATTCCCTCTCCCATTTCTTCCTGTCATTTGAGCTGTCACCTTGGAGATGTCACAGCCCATACATGCTTCCTTCTGTGCAATGAGGCTCATGATCATTGGCTATGAAACATCAGGGGAGTTGGCAGAGCAGCCAGGAGATGTTAACTTATTTTCACCCACAAGTTGCACCAGCTCTGTGCTCAGAAAGGCAGACACGACAGCAGCTCAGGGTTGGAAACTAGATAGCAGTAAAGAGTAAACGAACAAGGATGCAAGCTCTGGAGTTGGACTGGCTGGGTTCAAGTCTTAGAACCATTGTAGGGGTGGGGGTAAGATACTTAACTTCTCTAAGACTGTTTACTCATCTGTAAAAAGAGGATAATGACAGTGCCTGCTTCCTGGAGTTATACGGAAGTAATGTGATAGTGAATGAAGCATGGTGCCCAGCACATAGTAAGTGCTTATCTACTTCTAGCTCTTATTAACTTGAGTACAAATTCCACTGAATGTTCATGGTTGCCTAGATCAGAATCTTGAGAGGTCATGTTCGGGCTTAATGGGAAGGAATGGCTGATAGATTTGTGATGTCTACCCGGGATGTAGAAAGGAGAGTGGGTCTGCTGGAGCCAAACATCTGCCATTCCTGTAGGGACATATCGAATCCATCTCTGTCTTTCCATGAGCCCTGTCCAGGACCATCCACATGAAAGGTACTCAGCATATATGCAGAGAAATAATTAATTGGCTAGTGCTTCTTGCCATAGTGGTATAAGGCAGGAGGAGAGGGCATGGGAACTAAAAGGGGTTCAGAACATAAGACAAAACCTCTCTCCCCAACACAGTTTTTGATGTCTCCCTTTTGTGAGTCAGATGATCACCTGGACTACATAGAGTCTTACCAGCAGGTAAATCCTTGCTTTGAAATGGACTGGGCTGCTGTGCGATGGTGAAGTAGAAACCTGGAAAGCTGATGGGCTAATGCTGAAAAACGGGAGGAAGAATGCTGTAGAGGAAGGAGCCATGGCCTTTCCCAGCTCCTCTGACAACCCAGCCCACACCTCTCTGCTCCTCAGCTCCCTTATCTGTAAAACAATGATAATCTCAACCAGTGGTGTTGTGAGGCTGAGATGGCGTAAGCCGTCAAATGGCATAAGCATGCAAGTTGTTTTACAGGAGTAGGGGAGTACAGTATGAAATTCCACCTACCCATCAAGAGCCTAACCAAATATCAAAAAATATATAGTCAGGTATATTCAACCTGTTGGTGTTTTCCCCAAATTTCAGCCAACCTTCCTTGGTACTCCTGTCTCTCTCGGTCTAACCGCATCCTGATATGACTGTTAAAGTATAAGTGAGCCTCCCCCTCACCTTTCACAGCAAGTTCTAAGCCAAGGCCTGTGGAACCTCCCAGGGGGTCACCACCTCATTTAGCCAGAAGATAGACTTTAGCCACGCTGCTCATTCAAAGCTAAATGTTGCTGACCTAAGTACGCGGCTCCAGATGCAACATCCCAACACTAGGCCCTGGACGTGAAGGAAGCAAAGCCAAGAAGTCCAAGCACTGGCCCACCAACCACATCATTTTTAGTTGCTGTGGGTAAGCCACTTCTACTCTCCAGGCTTCAGATCCTCCGTTAGCCTGGGTCTGTGCTTGGAGTTGGAGAAGCAGCCTCAGAGAGAACCAGAACCTCCCAGTCTTGCTGTGTCATACACATCTGGGAAGTCTAATAGCTAGGAGGAGCCATAGATGGGAGGACATGGGCTAATGTAGAAGATTTCAGAAGGATCCTCAAGCCCACAATGCCTGCAAGGGCCAAGAACACCAGGGCTGCTCAGAGGTGTCAGCCACGGTGGAACATCTGTGTCTCAGGAGTAGACGAGCCAAAAATAAGCAGGAAACATTACCTGAAGACAGAGTCTTCACAGTGGGCTTGATCTAGCTGGGTTCCATGTTTATTCCAGATCTGTGGCAAAGGAAAAGTGAGCCCTATGTGCAGACTGGTAGCTGGTCCCAGGGCAAGCCAAACAGAAGTACATATCGGCTCTGGAAGGAAAACCCAATTCACCCTTCAGGGCAGCCTGGAGGTTATTTCTGTTCTGTCTACCATACAAGTTATCCAAGGGCAAAGTTAAGGGAAAACTTCAGGAAGAACCTGTAAATTATTAAATGTTTCTCAAAAAAGAGTTCGGGAAATGGAAAAATGAAGATATGGTGGGTTTCCCCATTGTTACGATAATAGGGGAGCATGCCAAGGAGGGAAGGGGCCCAAGAGGAAGTTGTAGTGCTTTCAGGGATAAGAGTCTTCAAATAGACCTGAGGATCACCTGCCCCAGTAGGGGTGGGTAGTAAAAGAAAATACAGTGCCTGCCCCCTACCCCCGCTTCAGACCAAGTGAATCATATTCTCCAGGGGGTGGGGCTGGGGGTTGGATGGGAGACTGTTGTTGTTGTGCTGTTTTGGAGTTTGGTGCTTTAGTAGCTCCTTAGGTGAGTCTAAGGTTCTACAAGGTTGAGAATCACTGTTGGAAAGTCTTATCCAGAGCTGGAGGCTGGGGTTCAGGCTGTTCTATAGGAGCCTGATCACTCAGAGGTAACATAGGGAAAGGGAGATGGGAGAAGAGAGGGGCAGAGGAAGGAAGAGGGGGAAGTAACTTGGTGGGAAGAAAGAAACGATCAGAACCTGAAAGGCCTGCCGACATTAATTGCTAAATTTGTCCCTAGGAAAAGTTAAATTAATGTGTTGTGTCTTGTGCAGGCACTGTGCTTGGAGCCTTGACAAGTGAGACATTATGCAATCATGACATCATGCCAACCTGGTGAGGTCCATGACCCACTTACCAGGGGAAGAAAGGGAGGTCCAGAGAGGAGACACGGTTTGCTGGCTGAGCTGGGATTCCAGAGCAGGTAGGTCTCCAGATTCCAAGACCAGATGAGGAGGCCCAGACTGGATTTTCTTGGAATGTTGGCACTGACCTGGACCCAACCCATTCTTATGAAGAATAAAGAAGATGAGGTAGACAGATTAATAAGTGCCTGAAACCAGGACATCGGAGAACCATGCACTATGTGAGCACCTGGGAAAGCCTGAGGGAAATAAATCAGGATCTCCAAGCCTCCAAGATTCCCCTGTCCTTTGGCAGGAGGTGGATGTGAACTTGTGCTCTTCTTATACAGCCCCAGGAGTGTAAAGGCTGGAGCCAGCCAAGGAGGCGCACGCGGGCAGGCAGTTCACCAGTGCAACAGTAGTCAGGGGCTTGACCTTGGTGCTGAGACGTGCGATTCCCAGCAGACAGCAGATCAGAGAGGAGCCACCAGATCAGACATGAAAACAGGAAGGGGAAAGAGGCACCGCACGTGTTGGTGAGCAGAGCTGAGACTGCACCATGCAGGGAGGCATCCAGGGCCCTCGAGCCTGGTGTTGCCACATCCAGACTTGCACCCCGAGTGCATGCCAGCCCGTCTCTCCCCTGGTCATCTCCACCTGTCTCATGCTCAGAACATCCTGGTTGGTGCCCTACTTTATTTTTGTTACTATATATGTTTTTATTATGAAATACTTCTAAAAGGAAAGAGAATAGAAAATGATATAATTTGTGCACATCACCAGGCTTTGTCAAATCCTAACGTTCTTCTCCATATTTGTTTCAGATATATATTTTTAAAGACAAAACTTCACAGATGCCTTTGACGCCTCCATAGGCTGATTTCTTTTTCTTTTTTCTATTCCCAGGGGAAACCACTCTCTGGAATTTGATGTTTACTATTCCCAGGCATGACTTTACTTTCGCTGTGAGTGGACATCCATAAATAATGTTGTTTTCACATATTTTAACTTAATCTTAATGGAATCATAAATGTAAACCATATAAATTAATATAGTATTAATAAATTATATTTTATATAATATAATAAATAATATACGAAATATGATAAACAAATAAATATGATATTAGTATAGATGGAATCCAGCTGCTACTTGCTCTGTTTTTCACTGATATTCTTGATCAGGGATTCATCTATATTAATGTTAATTCATTTAATTTCATGCTGAGTAGTATTTCATTGTATGAAAATGTATGATTTATATATTCATTCTCCTTTTGATGGAAGGCAATGTGTCCACTTTTTTCCCAGTGTTCCAATTTTTTACTATTGCAAACAATGGCATAATGAGTTTTCATGAATATGCGTGGGTTTGTCCAGGCTGTGTACCCAGGAGTGGAGTTGCTGGGCTGGGGGAATGCATATCCTTCATCTATGCCTCAGTCTCTTTTAAGCCTCTTTGCCCAAACCTTGCTATCATGGGTATTTCAGAGGCACTCCTGGCGCCAAGGGTAAGATCAGGAAACGTTAACCATGGAAACAGAAACCGCTGGACATATGCTCTCAGTACATGCATGAGTGTCCACTCTGAGCTGGGCTGAGTGTGCTTGTCAGTGAATCGGGGCCTCTGGTCCAGATGCTCTCCAGGAACTGAGAAAATCAACCTGCTCAACTGAGACCTGAAGCCTGCAGTGACCTCACCAGCTATGTTTTGGGGCCCAACCTCAAACATACAGCTGCTCTGTCTTTATTTTTTCTTTTTAAATATTTAACTTGATGACTAATAAGAACCTGCAGTATAAACAAACAAACAAAACAACTAATACTAAACTTTCTTTGGGTTATTTGTATGGAAATATGTTAATATAAATGTTTCAGACATTACATGAAATTTCTAAAACTCTTATGTGTTCTGGTATAATGTTATAAGTCATATCTAGTTATTACTTTAAAATGTATATCTCAGAAATAACTAAATTTCCTTGTCAATTGCATTATTATGAACTTTCATCAAATCTTTAACCATGGTCATTTTTAACTCTTCTGTCATTTACAGACAGTTCTGGGTGTACTCTGATGCTTTTGCAAATATGCTCCTATAAAAGGGTTTCTTTCATCTTCAAGGAATTCATGGAAAAGACTCTGACAAGTACAGGTTTCTGGTCACTGACTATACTGCTGAACTGAATGAATAAGCATTTTCAGAACTCTAATGGAAAACTGATGAACTCATAAAACTGCTAACAAAAGATCAAGATGAAAAAAAAATTAATTACATGGGACTGAGTGAACTGATGAGGATGATTTTAATTTTTGTGACTTTCTGTTTGAATAAAAAAAAATTAACTTTATTTCCCCTGACTATCAAAGTAATATGTACTCCTTTTTTTATTTTATTGAGTATAGTTGATTTACAATCTGTAATATGTATTCTTAACAGAAATTTTAGACAAATATGTTTTATGTTAATCATTTAAAATATCACTCCTGGGACTTCCCTGGTGGTGCAATGGTTAGAAATCCGCCTGCCAATGCAGCGGACACAGGTTTGAGCCCTGATCCGGGAAGATCCCACACGCCACGGAGCAACTAAGCCCATGTGCCACATCTACTGAGCCTGCGCTCTAGAGCCTGTGAGCCACAACTACTGAAGCCCACGCACCTAGAGCCCATGCTCCACAACAAGAGAAGCCACCGCAATGAGAAGCCTGCATACCGCAGTGAGGAGTAGCCCCCACTCGCCGCAACTAGAGAAAGCCCACGCACAGCAAAGAAGACCCAACGCAGCCAAAAATAAATAAATAACATGTTTTTTAAAAAAAATAAAATATCACTCCTCAGAAACAGTCACTACTAGCATTTTAGCCTAAATATCTTCAGTCTTTTTTCTTAGCATTTTCCCCTTACATATATATTCTATTGCATTCTGATTTTTAACCTAACATTATATAATTTTCCATATTGTTGGAAACTCTGTAAACATAATTTTAATGGATTCAGATTATTCTTTTACTCATTTTCTATTATCTACTTAATTAGATACTCAGTTATCTACTTAATCCTCCTCAGTAACC
The DNA here is from genome assembly GCF_039906515.1 of Pseudorca crassidens. Taxonomy (NCBI): domain Eukaryota; kingdom Metazoa; phylum Chordata; class Mammalia; order Artiodactyla; family Delphinidae; genus Pseudorca; species Pseudorca crassidens. The sequence continues at coordinate 75,869,767 of NC_090300.1, read as the reverse complement.
ATAAGGGATTGGTTCCACGAGCCCCTTCATATACCAAAATCCTGGGATGCTCAAGTCCCTTATGAAAGTCCACCTTATAAAATGGTAGAGTACAATGAATACAGCTGGCCCTCCATATCTGCAGATGCAAAGTCCATGAATAAGGAGATCCAACTGTATATTTATTGAAAAAAATGCAGTCCACAGGTTTGGACCCTGTGTTCATTGTTCAAGGGTCAACTGTGTATTGGATATTTAGGTTATTCTTAATTTCTGTTTTTACAATTACAACGCAGTGGCCATCTTTGGGGATAAATCTTTGATGATCTTTCAGATCCTTAAGAGAGGATCTTAGAAGTATAATTCTCAGAAGGGGAAAGAGCATTTTTAAAGCTTTAGATATTATAAAACTGTTTTAGAAAGACACCCATATTACGAGTCCACCAACAAAGTGTTCAGAATGCCCAGCGGGCCCACCTTCACTGAAGCTAATTGTGAGAGCTTGTTACACTGGGGCTCAGATGTGAAAAGAAAGGGAACCTTTAAATGCCGTTGTGCCCAGTCACAGACTGTCCGGTTTGGTGGCATAGAATGTCTGGTGTCCTCCCAAGCGGTATGTACTAACCTGCTTTCCCTCCATGAGAACTAACAAGACAGCAAAATGGATGAATCATACCGTGGGAAAGTCGGACTCCAGAACCAGGTCTCTTACATATAGTAGACACTTGAAATAAGCCACTGGGACAGTAGAAGATGTGTTATTTAAATTTCCTTAGGTTGAAAGTAACAACAGCAAAAAGACTCTGGCTAATTTAAGTAAAACAAAAAGGAATTTGTTGGAAGGATACTGAGATCAAAGGACTGTGTCAACTGTTGGGCCAGTTGTACACTGTACACCTCAGGCAGGGTGGAATCATTCACGTTGCCACCTATATGATCTGCACTTCCTAGAGTTGTGCAGTGCACTACCTACACAACCGTATATAGCAGCCTTGCTAGAATATCTCATGACCAGTGTTTCTCAAACTATCTGTGCTGAAGGCCCAGGAGTTTTTTTTCTTTATTTTCTTTATTTATTTTTGGCTGCATTGGGTCTTCATTGTTGCATGTGGGCTTTCTCTAGTTGCGGCAAGTGGGGGCTACTCTTTGTTGCCGTGCATGGGCTTCTCATTGTGGCAGCTTCTCTTGTTGCAGAGCACAGGCTCTAGGTGCGCGGGTTTCAGTAGTTGTGGCACGCGGGCTAAGTAGTTGTGGCGCACGGGCTTATTTTCTCCGCAGCATGTGGAATCTTCCCGGACCAGGGCTCGAACCCGCATCCCCTGCCTTGGCAAGCAGGTTCCTAACCACTGCGCCACAAGGGAAGCCCCAAGGCCCAGGTTTTATTATTATTATTATCCATTGTAGATCAGTACTTTGGTAAATTACATCAATATGAATTACTAGAAAAATAAAATGCCTCTTAATTTACTAAACACTCACTTTCTGAATTTACCTCACTACAGACAAATAATGCACAGTTTGGGAAACAGCACTGGTCCACAAACACACCTGAGTACACTTTGAGTAGTACCGACATAGCTTAACCAAACTGCACAAAAGTGGGAATGGAATGAGAAGTCCAGAGCCAGAACCAAGGAGTCAAATACATCTGGTCTCTCCATCTCCCGTGTTTTTCCCTCTGCCTATTAGTACTATTAAACACCATCACAGAACAGCTTTCTCCGGATACAAGAAAACATAACAACTAACAGTTCTTCACATTTTATGTCTTACAGGCTCAGCCACCAGGGAAAGAATCATTGGTCCCAAATCCAAAGATTTCAGAAAAGGGACTGAGTGGCCCAGCCCAGGTCTGGTGCTCACTCCTATGGCTAGGAGGTGTGTTGCTTGTGGTCAAGAAAATGCCAGCTCCCCTGGGGACCACATGAATGCGGCTGGGAACAGTTCTCAAGAGAGGGGTATGGTGTTACCAGAAATAATCGAATGTGGATATGGCACGCAGATGAACCGGTAGGTTTGCAATTATTAGGTCTATGTTTTCCTATATCTATTTTCCGCTGAATACTTTTTCTGAAATATATCCCGCCTCCCAAAATGGTTTACGATCAAATAAATGTAGGAAAAACTTTAGATTGTATCACCCTCATAGAGATTCATAAGGAATATTAGTATATTAAAGGCTCTGAGAAGTCCTGTAAAAAGGAAGCTTGTTTAACTATGTTTAATCCAGTGTTTCCTGACCTCATTTGATCACTGAAACTTTTTTAATGTAACATCCAGTAACACCCCATGGGATTAGTGTTCCAAGAACACGTTTTGGGAAAACCTAGGTGATAGATGTTCTCCAGAAAGATGTGCCTCAAATCCTTTAAAAAAGAAAATAAAAAATATTTAAACAAACCAGAGAGCTGGGTATTTACAGAAACTGGTAAATTATTTGCAAAGAGTCGTTTTATAACATAAGTTATAACACCGTCAAAACTACCAGTTTCTAGACTCAGAGTTTTGTATGTTCAATATTATTAACATGAGATACATCTCTGCAACTGCAAATCTTCCTGCTCTGGAACATTCCTTTCCTAGGGCAATTTTACAGGTTGTTCGGAACCCTTTTCATGTGATGTCTGGTACCCTGCCCCCTTCGAGGTGAGATGTATCTTTATGCCATTATGTAGTTGGCCACTGCGATTTGCAAAACCAACTTAATAGCACGGGGCATCTTCTCTGCCCTGTGTGCTCATGTAATAAAGAGGCCCACTGGGGTGAGCAACACCCTGGAGAGCAGTGTTAGCAGAACCTACATTTGGGGAAGCTTGGAAGTGGGGTCAACATTAACAAGTATAATGAGGGCCTTCTCCTCTCTAACGAAAGATTAGGATCTTATACCAGATCAGCCAACTGGATTACAGGCACAACCAAAGGACAGAGTAAACTGCCTGGACAGTCAGGATCAGAGGCCATAATAGAGGTTGGCCACCAAGTCTAGCAACACAGGCCAATATATAATAAATGGTTTATGAATATCACATTATAACACGTGATAAAATAATATGTAGGGCTTCCCTGGTGGCGCAGTGGTTGGGAGTCCGCCTGCCGATGCAGGGGACACGGGTTAGTGCCCTGGTCTGGGAGGATCCCACGTGCCGCGGAATGGCTGGGCCCGTGAGCCATGGCTGCTGGGCCTGCGCGTCCGGAGCATGTGCTCCGTGGCGGGAGAGGCCACAGCAGTGAGAGGCCCGTGAACCGCAAAAAAAAAAAATAATAATAATAATATAATAATAATATGTATGTTTCCAGACTTTGTGGCCACTCTGGAGCCAAAGCTAGGATTTATATCAAGCAGTCACTGAATGTCAGGAGGCACTGTTCTTAATGTTTCACCTGAATTAGCTAATTTAATTTTCACAACATCCCTATGAAGCAGGTACTGTCATCATTCCCACGGAAATATGTGCAGAGACTGTGGCACAGAGGAATTGAGTATCTGGCCCCGGGTCACACCGTTGGTGAGTGGTGGAGCTGAGTTGTGAGCCCAGGAAGCCTCACTCTAGAGCGCATCCTTGTACCCACCGCACTGCAGCCGCCTCCCCTGGAGGCCTGAATCCCTATGCTTTGCTGAATAGCCATCAATAAGCAAGGACGTAGGGTTCTCTCTCTTGCATTTTTTTTTAAACGAAGGTGGCTTAGGAATAATCACTGGAACTAACATCTGTACTGTTCTTTGCAGTTTGGTCCTCATCACGACTCGTTATGGCAAACCAGGCAGGACCAGTTGTCCCACTTTAGAGGTAAAGGAAGTTGAGTCTTTAACAGGATACCTACCTACCAAATGGCAGACCACGTCCTCTGACGTCAAGAGTCTCCCGGTTTTAACTCACTTGCTGTATTGGGCTCTGTGGTAACCAACGTCCAATCTGGTCCCCAGTGATCCCTGACTCTTGTATTATCCCCTCCCACACTGAGTAAGACTCACTCGTGTGACCACTAGGATATTGTGGAAATGATGATGATGACTTCTGAAGCTAAGTCATAAAAGACTTTGGAGCTTCTGCCTTGATCTCTCTGGATTACTCACTCAGGAGGAAACAGCTGCCCTGCTGTGAGGATGCCAGCAGCCTACAGAGGCCCCTGTGAGGACCTACAGCCTCCTGCCCACACCAGCACGAATATGCCAGCCACGTGGGCGAGCCCCCGTGAGAGCTGATCCTCTAACCCGTCAGATGATGGCGGCCCCAGCAGACGTCCCTACCGCAATTTCACGAGAGACCCCATGATGTTTAATTTCCTGTGTCAATTTGACTGGCCATGGGGTGTCCAGATTAAACATGATTTCTGGGTGTGTCTGTGTGGGTGTTTCTGGATGAGAAACAGTAAAGTTGATGGCCCTCCCCAGTGTGGATGGGCATCATACAATCCGAAGGGCCTGAATAGGACAAATGGTGGAGGAAGGAGGAAGTCATCCCTCTTCTTCCTGCTTCACTGCTTCAGCTGGGACTTCTCATCTCATATTCTCCTGCCCTCAGACTTGGATTTACACCATTGGCTCCCCCAATTCTCAGGCCTTCAGACTCAGACTGAATTACAACACCAGTTTTCCTGGGCATCATGTTGTAGACAACAGATAATGGGGCTTTGTAACATCCACATTGTGTGAGCCAATTTCTCATAATAAATTATATATACATAATATATATATATAGGTTATATATAGTTATATAGGTTATATATAACATATAAATTTTATATAATATACAATAGTTTAGATATTTTATATATATAAAAGCCAAATCCACCCAACTAAGTCACTCTTGAATTCCTGACTCTTGAATTCCTGACTCACAAAAACTCTGAGATAATAAATGTTTATTGTTGTTTTAAGCCAGTTTTTTAACTGTTTTTTTTTAAAGTTGGGAGGAATTGTGCTTTGCAGTTATAGGTAACTATTACAACTTCTACCTCCAAAGTGTTGATCCTGGGGAAGGTCACTAATTAGCTGTGACCCTGAGAAAGTCTTTGGAGCCCTCTCTGGCGCTCCGCTGCTAAAAATAACCTAGGAAAATTTCTGAGTCATTCTTAAGGTAATTAATTAACCATTACAGCTGGATTCAGGGAATGCTCTGTGTAAAGATGAACTCCTGGCACAAATGGACTAGTTCATGGTAAACATGCATCACGTACCTGTAAGTATTTAAAGAACATTTCATTGGTGCATCTGATCTACTTGAAGATTCTGCTAGCAGTAGCCAACGAACGGTCACCAAGAGTCTCTTAAGTTCCATTCTCTGTGCCGAGATACCCCAGAGGAAGGTAGGCCTTTGCTCACACTGAGCGTTCACTAAAAATGTCTTCCCTTACCCCCTACCAACCACAAACTTATCGCTTGCCCAAGGCTCATCTCAAATGCCTCTGAAATCTCCGGAGGCCACTGCCTCTGATGCCTCCGTCTGCACCACCCACAGCAGGAGAAGCTCAGCAAAGGTGTGTTGGTAAATATTTAACAACCGGCTCTCTGAGGAGAAAAGGTCCTGATTTGCAGACTATTTTTAATTTCTGTGGTGTTAATGCTACTCCCACGGCTGCTTTAAAGGCGCCAACATGATGTTCCTGAGTGCAGAGTTAGGAAAAGATGTACACAGTCCGTCTCCCGAGCAGTGCCCGCCGGCTCCAGCACACCCCTGCATTTTGGACACCTCACTCTCCCTTATTCTTGTCCTCCTGATGATTTTGAAATGTCCCTGGGACCTGTCCCCCTTCCCCATGCCCAGCATCTCTCCCTCAGCCCAGGTCTTCATCATCTCCTGCCTGGACTATTGCAAGAGCCTCTTCCCTGTTCTCCCTGCCTCCGGGCCCTCCCTCCTCACTGCCCCCCTCCTCCCCGCCGTCAGGAGTGAGCGTTCCTACACCAGCCGGCCGTCTCACGGCACCATGCTGCCCATCCTTCAAATCCTTCAAACCCACGGTTTTCAACGGAAAGGTCAGAGTTGTCGAGTGTGCAGGCTCTTTATGATCTGACCCCCATCCACCAATCCATCTTCACACACACACGCACACACACGCACTGAGCCCCAAGGCATTTCTCTGATGAACCATGATACTCTTCCTGTCCCCCCTTGACGTTCCTACAGCCTAAAATGCCCTGTCTCCAGTCACAGCCCCACTCCTCCCTCTGGGCTTATCAGTATTGTCCGTTTCCTCCAGCCCCTCTTGTCCCACATTCCCACGCGTTTTATGGAAAACTCTGTGGGGGAACTTGCTACGGGGAACCATGGCTGCTTCTGTGTGCCTCCACCTTTCTCTCCCCCCACCAAAGCCACAAGGTCCTTGAGGGCAGGAGCCTAGAGTGAGTCTCCTACTCTTCAGTGCCCGGCACCGTGTCCTGCGTGATGGGAGAGCCTGTCTGGCTCTGGAGAGGGAGGGTGGCGCTACGAGGTCAATGGGGTGAGGCAGTGGGAATGTGCCCAGCCAAGCACCTCTCCCACCCCAAAGCCTCGGAGCTCCCGGCAGACAGAGGTACAGGTTGCTGAGGGAGGTGGGGGAGTGTGCGGGAGGGGAGTGAGGACCAGGAACCCTTCCAGAATGGTCTATGGTGGCTGAGGCTCCCAGGATCCCTCCCCCAACTGTTTCCTTCTTCTGGGACTGAATGCCCCACTCTGCAGAGTTAAAACCCGTCTCTTACGTTCTATGTCTGTTACATTGCATTAAATTGGTAATTACGGGCTCAAAACAACCACTGGGCCACATGTTAAAGGCTCTGGTCCAGGCTCTGATCCTAAGGCTGGAGGGCAGCCACCCCCCTTTCCCCAAACACATTCAAACTTAAGTCCCAGATCAAATGGACAATGTCTTGGATTTCAGGTACTTTCCTTAAAATAATTGTGAGAAAACACCCTTGGCAAGTTATCTCTGCTCCAATTACTAAGAGACTCGGCAAGTCTCTTCCCTCCAGCTGGTTTTTCCATCTGAAAAAGAAAGTCAGTGACCAGCTGATCACTAATATCTCTGCTGCTACGATTCTAAGCCGGTTCCTGCTCGTCGTGCCTTAATCTCCTCATCTATAAAATGGTCATAATATCTACCCATCTCAGAGGGCTAGTGAAAATCAAAAGAGATAATGGACGTAAAAATACTCTTGTATGCTATAACTATATTAGTTATTATTATTTTTGAAATTTAATGAGGGCACTAAAGTCTTCTATAAACATTCCTGGGTGATTTAAATAGATTTTAACATGATGGTAGTCATCATGGTGACTGTGAATTTAGGAGAAAAGTGAGAGTACATTAAAGGCAAGACTTCCTAAATGGGGACTCTTCACATAATTGGGCAAACTCATAGGTCAGACATCTCCCAGGTGAACTATGGACAGTTACAGGCCAGGCCTGTATCAGTAGTTTTCATTATGGCTTTTCTTATTCCACAGGATCTACACAAAGGACTGGCCATTACAGTCTGTGCATGCCGGGTTATACTAAGGCTTGATTTGAATGTTCAGTCAGTCTTTTAACAGATGAGCTGAAGAGAATTAAAGTAACTCCTGCCTGTTCGCCTTTCCCAGGTGGAGTGTAGCTAGGTCACTATAGTATTTCAAAACGTCTTCATTCCATCTTTTTTATTATCATTATTATGATTCAGCCCTTCAAAACCAAGGTCAAGATTCAGAAGTAAGCCATGTCTTACTCTGATCTTCAAGATCATGGGCACACTCTGCTCAGCAGCCTACATACCCGTGTCTCCAAGCACAGTAAAAGCCTAATTAGGAAATCTTTATATAGTGTCCTTGAGAATTGGGACTCCGGAGGTGATTGAGGCCAGGGACAGCAAGAGGAGTCCACGTCACTCCACAGCTTTTGCTTGAAAATGATGGCTGACCACTCTTCCAAGCCCCCAACCAAAGAATGACACTCTTCTTTTGCTCGGTAGATTAGTAGAGAAGTACTTGTTGGTAAACACCTGTGAGTGAATAGCCATTGACCCAGGCCTCCCTGCGGTCCTCCTGTTTGTGTCACCCTGGCCACCCTGGCCACCCAGGCCCTCCCTCTGTACCCCGCACCACACACGTGATATTGGGAGTGTAGTTTCTGTTCAGTGGTTCCAACTGATGCTTAGAATAAAAGGTTGACTCCTAAGCAACCCACTTTTTCATCAATATACAGTTATCTGATCTACAAAGGTGGACAGATACAGGTGGCCTACCCACAGGTGACCATCTATCTTGCAACAATGTAAATGTATCTTACTGATGGAAGACACTGAGGAAGAAAGAAAAACTTACTCTCCCCACCACCCTAAAAGCAAGAGTTAACCAAGGCTCCCAGTCCACTGACCAGCCAATCAGAAACATCCTCTTGGGACTTCCCTGGTGGCGCAGTGGATAAGAATCCATCAGCCAATGCAGGGGACACAGGTTCGAGCCCTGGTCCGGGAAGATCCCATGTGCCGCGGAGCAACTAAGCCCATGCGCCACAACTACTGAGCCTGTGCTCTAGAGCCCACAAGCCACAACTACTGAGTCCACATGCCACAACTACTGAAGCCCCCGTGCCTAGAACCCGTGCTCCTCCACAAGTGAAGCCACCGCAATGAGAAACCCGTGCACCAAAAAGAAAAGTAGACCCCGCTTATCGCAACTAGAGGAAGAGTGCACGCAACAACAAAGACCCAACACAGCCAAAAATAAATAAATTAGTTAATTTTTTAAAAAAAGAAAGTGAAATTCAAACATAATTATTGTTCTTTATTAAAAAAAAAAAAAGAAAAGAAAAGAAACAACTTCTTGGTATCTGAAAGGCAGCCCATTAGAAAATAGGCATGAAAGCAAAGTCCAATAGTGCTATTATGAAGGGACTAAATGTCATCATTTTATTATTAATAAAATATTATTATTATTATAAAATATTTGATACTCATAAATTACTTTACAGATTAAAAAAGTACTTTTCTCATGATTGATATTCTGCTAGTACAGTCATATTGATTGGTAAAACACTGAATTATTTCCATATCTATTGGTAAATAGCCCCTGACCCAAGCCTCCATGCAGTAGTGTTTCTTGGGTCACCCTGACCACCGGGCCCTTCCTCTGGACCCCCTCCCCCACCCCAACACACACACACACACACACACACACACACACACACACACACCTGTCCAAGATCCAGCAATCAAAGAGTTAGCACCTGGCCAAACAGAGGTCCCTAAGACCCGCACTAGGCCAGTGCTACAGCCAGTGTCCATTCAGTTGGGTAGGTGACCATGCCGCGCTGGTCGTTGCCTATTTTAATTCCTCCCTGCCTAGCTGCACTGAGGACTTTAGGATGGAACACCTGCAGGTTTCCTGTACTCTGCACCCCACACTCTGCTCTCTGGCTCTGTGGCAGCCCCATTGTGGGAACACAAGTCAGGTGGCTTCAGAAAGCCACAGGGCAAACGCTGAGTGCCTAGGCAGGCCCTTCCTTAACTGTGAGGGAGGAGAGAGAAACGTCCTCAGTGACTAGCACTTAAATGTAGCCTCCTTCCCTTTGGCTGTACCCCAGAGCCCCAGGTTAGGTGCCTCTTAAAAACCAGAAATAATAACACATAACAGTCACATGGGCAAGTCCCCAACCTGCCATCTGCATCAATTTCCCTCTGTTCAGTCCAATGGAGAGAGATAATAACCTATCTTAGGCTTAATTAACATCTGGGCTCTGCTGCTGTATCTGCATGTCTCCCTGTAATTGCAAACCTTTATTTATTTGGGCATTTTGATGACAGCCACATAATGGGAACTATGGCCCAGACCCCATCCATAGCCTCATACCTGCCAGCAGCTGCCAACCTCCCCTCCGCACCCCGACCTGCCCCTCTCTATTACTCTCCTGCCTGTCTACCCAGCCATCTCCCAGTATTCCTTGCTCATAATCCCCCTGCCTTGTGCCATTCCGTGCTTGTAGAGCACTTGGAATCTGGAAGCCTGGACCGCAGTACCAGATCTGCCCGTTACTTACTCCACCACCATGAGATGCATGCACTTGAAGCGCCCAGCGCTTTGCCTTGCATACAGTAGGTGCTAAACACTTGCGGTGGCTTTCCTTTCTACTCCATTCCATTCTTTAAACCCCTAGGTCTCTCACCTGAAACCTGAGTTATTTATGCTGCCCAGCCTGCCTCCCTTGAGTGGTTATGAGCATCAGAAGAGAAAATGGCTAAGAGCATCCTTTGTAAAGTATGCTACACAGAAGGGTGGTCTCCTCAGATGGAGGCAGGGTTGGAGTGCCAGAGGGATCACTGACCAGAAGAACCTCCCAGCGGGGAGAGTCCCTTGGACAGACCCCAATCTAGGATCTATCCTTTAGTAATGCAGGTCTCTAGGAAATAGGTATCCATCCTCAAGAAGTTTTCGGGGAAGTGGAACTCCCAGGAAGCAGCTAGAGAAGGATGGAGCAGGCTTGGCCACCACATGGCCAGAATCTCTCCAGGGCATGCTTCCCGATCCGCCTGAGACCCAACTGTCAGCAAGGAAAATTCTCACATTTGTGTCATGCTTTTCCATAAGAGGTGGCTTATATATGTGATTTCCTTTGAATTGCACAATGCCATAAGGAAGCATAATGACCCTGTTTACAAATTTAGCAGACCTAGGAGAAATGCACCTCTTTCTGCAACATCACACAGGGAGCCTTGTAGAATGGGGTGCAAACCCAGGTCTCTGAGTTAGAATCCTGTGCTTCTCCCCCTGTGGTGGTTACCTCTGGAAGAGGCACAGCTTGTTGCCTTTGTTTTCTTTTTTTTCCCCTCCCTTCCTTCCTTTCTTCTTTTTTTTTTTCTCGATAATGATGCATTTATTTAAACTATTTGCTAGTTTATCTCTAAACTTATCAAAGAATAATGATGAATAAAGTAATGCCATATTCCATTAACACCCACACCAGTACATTTCCCAGTTAATCCTGTTAGGTACCCTAAGCCTTTTAAAAAATACTATTCTGAATTAAAATATTTCTAAAATGCACTATACAATGTTTTTTTAAAATTAGATTAGTTTATTATAAATGTAGCATGCTAATAAAATAAAAATTCAGCCAATCTAGTATCATATAAAGTATAAAGTCCCTCTCTCCTGCCCTCCCCCGGGTCAGTATGCAGATTGAGCATTTAGTAGAGGCATTTCTTTTTATATATATATAAATTTATTTATTTTATTTATTTATATTTGGCTGTGTTGGGTCTTCGTTGCTGTGCACGGGCTTTTTCTAGTTGCAGCGAGTGGGGGCTACTCTTTGTTGTGGTGCGCTGGCTTCTCATTGCAATGGCTTCTCTTGTTGCGGAGCACGGGCTCTAGGCGCGCAGGCTTCAGTAGTTGTGGCACGAGGGCTCAGTAGTTGTGGCTCATGGGCTTAGTTAATCCATGGCATGTGGGATCTTCCTGGACCAGCGCTCGAGCCCGTGTCCGCTGCATTGGCAGGCAGATTCTTAACCACTGCACCACGAGAAAAGCCCAGTAGAGGCATTTCTGACATGGGACAGTGGGACCTCTCTCAGACCTCTGGGGGACAGTGCAATTCACTTAGGGCCTTCCCAGAACTTTCAGTGACCACTCACGCATCTATCCAGGTCTCCCTTTCACTGGAAAAGCAGAGCCGTCCTCTCCCCAGGTGTCTGGGTCCCTGGTGGGAGAAGCTGAGGCCTTTCTAGGAGAGAAGAACCCAGGCATCTCCCTGCAGGCGGCTGGGTCTGACCAAGGAAGAAGTCGCTGACTTGTTCTCTGCAGCCTCACAGGGCAGTGTGACAAATCTTAGAAGAACTTTTCAAGAATCAGAACTGTCATCCAGGGGCTGGGTTGTCTCAGGAGAAAGAGAGATCTGCTCCCAAAGGCCGTAGGAATTCACAGAGCCCCCAGAGAGGGGACAGTTTCCCTCAAAAATCCTTCTAGTGTTGGGCTAATGTTTGCAGCAACTGTTTCTGAAAAGTTACTGGAACTCTGGGTCCTGAGCTCTTCAAAGCAGCCCTTAGGACCAAGTGCAGACTGAATGATGACTGTCTTCACAAATTTTTTTTTTTTTTTTTTTTTGCGGTACGTGGGCCTCTCACTGTTGTGGCCTCTCCCGTTGCAGAACACAGGCTCTGGATGCGCAGGCTCAGCGGCCATGGCTCACGGGCTCAGCCGCTCTGCGGCATGTGGGATCTTCCCGGACTGGGGCACGAACCCGTGTCCCCTGCATCGGCAGGAGGACTCTCAACCACTGCGCCACCAGGGAAGCCCCCACAAACTTTTATAAATAACAGTTTTTCTCTGATCCTCCTAAAGTCTCAGCTCATCTAAACCTGGGCCTGTGGTCATAAGATGAAGAGTTTCTGTTGCAGAGACTATGTATCTCTTCCCCAAGTCCATTTCCATTTCCTTATGAGCATACTGTTGGACTACATTTCCCAGCTGGCCTTGCAGTTACATGTAACCACAAACTGAATTCTGGCCAATGGAACATGGTGAGAAGTTGTGTGTGTCACTTCTAAGCCTGCCCATTAAAACCTCCAAATGATCATGCACACTTTTTCTCTGTCCACTGGAAGACATTCTCTGGCTGGAAGCAGGTGACCCAGAGAGAATTTTGAGGTACTAGGATAGAGGTCAACAAATTTTTTCTTTAAAGGACCAGATGGCAAACATTTTAGGCTTGTGGGCTATACAGACTGTTGCAATTACTCAAGTCTGTTGCCATAGTGCAAAGCAGTCATAGACAATGTGTGAATGGATAAGCATGACTGTGTTCCAATTAAACTTCAAATACAAAAAACAACCAGCAAGTCCAACTTGGCCCATGTCTCCTGCTCTAGAAGATGGTGGAGCCACAATGTAGAAGGAACCTGGGTCCCTAAATGACTGCTTGACAACCACAAGTATTCACACTGAATATTGCATAGGTGAGAAATAAGCTCTCCTTATGTTAATCCAGTAAGATTATGGAATTTGTTAAAGCAGTTAACATTCTTTACCCTATTTAATTATACCCAACATATTCTATTCCTTCTGGTTGCCAAGTTCATGGATCAGGAAATGGACCAATGAGGAAGAAAACCCAAATATTCTTCTAAAATGGCCTTTAGAAGTACAGGGCTGGAGAGAGGTTGCAGGTAGGAAATTTTCAAAAGCATCCTCCAATCTCACCCTTTAAAAAAAAAAAAAAATGTTCTGGAGGATTACACTTCCCCCAGAACCTAGATGAGGCAAAGTTTTAACTCAGTCAGAGTCTTTGAGAAGACCATCTTGATGGTTGAAAAGGATAACTATCTCTTTTGTGAAGCCCTCTATGGTCATCCCTCCCTCACTTGGCTGGGTAGCGGTGGGTTGGCTGCTTGTCCTGTGTTCCCTCAATACTTTACACACTGACTGCCCATACTTCTTTTTAGGTTGTACAGGTATTACATGTTTTGGTCTCTTCCACTGGATTACAAGCTCCATTAGGGCAGGGATGTCTTCTTGTTTCCCTAGGTGCACCCCATCCCCCAGCTCAGACTAACCCACCTCACCCCACAGCCAGCACAGTGCTTGGCACACAGTAGGTGCATTATAAATGTTTCTCCAGTGAAGAAGAGAACTGGAATGCATGGATAAAGACATGCACAGATTAAGTCAAAATTGTCTAGGTAATAGGTAGGGAAACATGTAATTTATCATCCAAACTAGGACCCTTTTGAGAGTGAAATGTGGCTCTACTATAATTATGTGAGGACATCAGGCATAAATGGGGACTGTCCTGAGCAAACCAGGATCTGTGGTCATCCTAGCAGAGGCCCCTGTGGATCGTGGTCTCCCACGATATAGAGCATTCCTCAAGGAAATTGGTGATTTCTATTAGTTTCAGGATCCTTTACGATTAAAAACAAGCCAAAAAGAAGACTCAGAGTACAATGGAAAGGAAAGGGTGACGTGATTTGAAGTTTTTCTTGGCCGAAATCTCGGAGGAACAGCATAGCTCTCTCACTGCGCTGTGAGTTTTCACTGATCATTTCACACTAATGCCAAGCACAACATCTTGAGTTTACAGTACAGCTCAGCTGCGTCCTAGAGCACAGTCCCAGGCACACCCACAGGAACCTGCACATGTGTGCGCGCACACACACAAGAGCACAGTCCCAGGCACACCCACAGGAACCTGCACATGTGCGCGCGCGCGCACACACACACACACGCACCAGTTCCATCAGAACAAGAGGATCCTAATTATTCCTGTGTGTACTCTACCTACATAGCATGTCTCCAAGGAACACCTCAGAACTTCCACATTTCTAGAAAATAGTCTAAAGAATCACTCTAAGAGAACCGTGTCCATTTCAGGGACATCCATTTGAGAAGTAAATGAAATCATGATTGTGAATATTTGTGGAAAGTTTCGGGAAGTAGTGCGTGTGTGTGTGTGTGTCTGTCAGTCTGAGTGTAGAACAGTAATCACACTAGAAATACTGATCTGGCTGATCATCAAATTACAGAGAACAAATAAAACTCTAGCCAGAGAACACAGGCAGTTGCTCTCCCGCCGCAGCCGATGGAAGAGATTGGGCTGGAGGTGGAGCCGCATAGCTCAGGTGGCTATCTAGAGCTTCAGATGGAAAATTGGCCCATAATCTTTCCACATAAAGCATGCCATTTGAACGCCCACCTACTGTTTCCTATTCTTAATAGATTACTTCCTTGTGTTTGCCTGTTTTCCCTCCTTGGGTCCCTGGAATATGTTTCATGGAAAATGTCCCTGCCCAGCTATACATTCCCTCCGTGGAGGAGCCCCACTGAGGCTCACTCAGCCGACTGTGTTATTTCAATCTGAATATTCCAGCAGCCACCACTCCTTTCCTGGACTACTCTTTACCGAGAGCACTGACTTATCCAACGTTTAGATTTTGAGCCTCAAAGCAACCTGAGCGATCGTTTGGTTAGCTATTACTACCTCCATTTCACAAAAAGAAACTTGCCCAAGGTCAAAGAGCTGATATACGGGAAAACCAAGGCTAGAACCAGGTCTCAAGTCCAATTCTCTTTTGGCTCTACCCACAGTCTCATCCCCCACCCCACCCCAGCCCCCCAGTTATTTCAGTTGTCAGTTAATATTGGACATTTGCTAAGACCTGCGTCCAAGAAATGAAGTGGCAGAGATATTACGTAACTAAAACCTCTTTGGACTTCATCAACGTGAACACCTCCTAAAGGGTGTGACCAGCCATGGGCTCTGTGAGCTTCCTTCATCAGCAACAACTGCTACAGATATGAGAGGAAGGGTCCCACACACCTTGGTGTGGCTCCGCATCCCCTTCGGGTAAGTAGTGTGGTTTGGTGTGGGCACAAACAGGACCACCTGATCTCATGGTGCTCCTTTAAAGAGATGAGCTTCTCTACTGGAAATCAGGTAGTGTGAGCATTTTCCCTGGGAATTGAGGACATAGAGGATGAGTTAGCCTGCAAAGGCTAAGACAGGTTTACCTGCAGAGGAAGCCTTGGTGGAGGACAGACAGCAGCTGTGGACAAGGAACTGCTGATGGTTTTGTAGATCTTTAGATGGTGCCTGGGAATCATTTGCAAGCCCTGATCTGGCACACAGAACTGATAGTAGGACCCAGTGGCCCTACCCACCCTCCCTCCTTGAACTCACGAGACCTTGGAAACATCACTTTCTCTGTGTATGAGTTCAGCTGCAAGAGTGTGACCTTTAGGAACGTGGCTTATGACGCTAGAACATCGGTAATGTTAGGAGAGGTATTCCTTGCACTAAAACATTTTTTCCTGCCTACTCTGGCCGCCTACATCATGGCGCCTGAAATTCTCTTATTATGGGGTTTTATATCTCAAAGGCTTTTAATATCCAAGAATACCCTATTAAAATGTCAGTTCCCTGAAAAGACCACTTAGGTAAGAGTTTGGGACGCACTGTAGGCTTTAGGAACAATAGCTTGAGGATGCAAAAGTGTGAACATTACCACTTAGGGAAGGGAGGGAGGCAGGCCCTGTGCTTCACACACACACACTTGGCACATGTCACCAAGGCAGGGAGGCGAGAAATGAGAAGCCTGAGTTCTAATCGTTGCTCCACTGTAAGCTCCCTGCAACACCTGAACGAGTCCTTTCCCTTCTCTGAGCTTAGTGTCCTCATCTAGAAAAGGAAGGGACTGGTCTGGAAGTGCGCTGAGGTTCTGTCTGGCTCTCAGGCTCTCAGGGAGAGTAGATGATCTTGGAGTGAGCTGGTGACCTCTTGAGCCATTCATTGTTGGCCAATCCTGGAACAGAGGGGAGGGAGAATCCCTGACAGGCAGCAAAGACTAAATTCCCCTAGGAGAGGGATCCAGGATTGAGATGGGTTCTGGAGTAGGGAGGAGCAAGAGGGTGGGGAAGATGCCCCGGGATGCCTACTCCCTCTTTTTTTTGCAGTACGCGGGCCTCTCACCGTTGCGGCCTCTCCCGTTGCGGAGCACAGGCTCCGGACGCGCAGGCTCAGCGGCCATGGCTCACGGGCCCAGCCGCTCCGCGGCATGTGGGATCTTCCCAGACCGGGGCACGAACCCGTGTCCCCTGCATCGGCAGGCAGACTCTCAACCACTGCGCCACCAGGGAAGCCCCCTGCTCCCTCTTACTCCCAGACTTGTTGCCGGTGGGTCCTGGTCTCCCTTATTAGGAAAACAAAACACCGTGCTACCAGGTGCCCTTATGGTCTTTGATCAGATGCCTGGGCTCTGCCAAGTCTCCTTGGAGAGTGGCTGGGTTGCTTTCAAACTACCTTATCCCAACCAAAAAAATACAGAGAAAAAGAGGGTAGGACTTGGAGTTAGGAGACCTGACTTCGAGCCCCAACTTTCCGAGTGATCTTAGGGCAAGTTATTTAATGTTTCCTAACCTGGCCCTTAGATACAGTATCAGTCTGCATTTTAGGACACAGCATGGCCTCCAGGTTTTGAGGTAGTGAAAGGGATGTCTAGCAGGCAACTCCTGCTCTGGCTTGGCCAAGAGAATATCACCTCCAAATTAGACTCTGGTGAGGGTCCAGGCCACAGTGAGTCCTAAAGATGTCCCCAGAGCCCCAGACAGTTTCTAGCCACAGTCAGAGGTTTCTTCTATTCTCATCCACTAGGGGATGGAGGAAGGCAGAAACACACTTGACCTTAACCTTTGCTCCTTCTTTGATTCAGAACTCTAGTTTTGCTATTATCTAATGCAACCCATCCATTTTACCTATGAGGATCCCAAGGGTAGAGAGGGGAAGTGACTTGACTGGGTCAGTGCAGACAGAGTCCGGATCACTTCAAGGCCTGGATTCAAGGCTCTTCCTTCAGGCTTCTGCCATGCCACATTTTGTGAGCCTTCATTTGGCTCAAATTACAGGGAGGGATATGGGCAATAACTTTGGTGACTACAATTCCATTAAAGCTAATTCCAAGTAAACCATCCTTCTCCAAACCAGAACCATCCCTTCCCTAAGAAGGTCGGGGAAGTTCCAAGGAAAATCTTGAGAACTGAATCTACCTGATGTGGAGTGGAGGAGTCAATTGAATCCCAGTCTTCCCTCCCTTCCAAACATAATATCCTTAAAACCTTGGCTCCTCCATCTGGGTGATGACCTTGAACTTTGTCAGCCCTATTCTCATAGCATGAAGTGGAATCACCCCCTTTACTTACTCCCTCCTTAGCATTTCCTGAGCACCTACTAGGTGTTGGGCTCTATGCTAAGTTTGGTGAATCAGAGATGCCTAAAGTCACATGCCTGTCCTGGGAGAACTCAGCCAACCAGGAGGGATACCGATGATTAATAAATATGGTGCAAGGGAAAGAGCTCCCCCACGCTCAAACTACACCTGCTCTTCTAGGGCAAGAACTTGCCAGACCAGACCTCAGGGGTGGGAATAAGAGGAGACCAAGTTTCTCTGGGGGTGGCCACCCCACCCACCAGCAGCATCCTTGCCAGGAAGACAGACACCTGGCCCCTCTACCTGTGGCATCATGCAGCTAGTAGACACTCATGTGCACTTGTTGGTGGGAGTGGCACGTTGAAGAATGGCACACAAGTTTATCATCCAGCATCTACCATGTGTAAAATGTAGGGGTACATAAGAAAGGGGGAAACAGGGCTTCCCTGGTGGCGCAGTGCTTGAGAGTCCGCCTGCCGATGCAGGGGACATGGGTTCGTGCCCCGGTCTGGGAGGATCCCACGTGCGGTGGAGCGGCTGGGCCCGTGAGCCATGGCCACTGAGCCTGCGCGTCCGGAGCCTGTGCTCCGCAACAGGAGAGGCCACAACAGTGAGAGGCCCACGTACCGGAAAAAAAAAAAAAAAAAAAAAAAGGAGGGAAACAAAGAACAATTCAACTGCCAGGTTCTGCCATCCCAAAGCTAAACATCTAGTTATAAGCCATAAAAACTTGAGGAATATGAAAAGAGCATGGGTTTAGGAGTTTGAACCCCTGGGTCTTGGTGTCTCCTTGTATAACTTTGGGCAGGACATCACCCCTCTGTACCTCATTTGTTCATTGCTAAGTGGGGGGTGGGCAGGGCCAAAGCATGCCCTGGAGTTGCAGGATTGGTGCTGATGGATGACTGTGTGCTTGGTTTGTTTTTCCTTTAAAGTTTGGGCTTTCTTTTCTTCCATGTGATTAAAGTCTGAACTAGGTTTGTGGGAAGAAGGAAAAATGAAGCCAGGATCAGGTGGGAAGCTGGGTAATAGGAGAAGCCCAAGGGGAACGATGTGTTACAGGAGGAAGTGGGGTGGGAGATAGATGAAGAAGAGAACCAGGAAAGGAGGTGGTTGGAAGGGCTGCTCTCCCTCGGAGTTAGAAATAAGGGCCTTTGCTGGTGCCACTGAACAGCCCTAGAGCGGTGAAGGAATTAGTGTCAAGCTGCAGGGCCACCTAGCCATTCAAACCACCAAAATGGTGGTTAGTCAAGGCTGTTCAGATTGGGTCACTCCAGAGCTGGTGGGGGGGGGGGGGCGAGGGCCGGAAGTGGGGCTGGGCCCAGGCACATTGTGAACATGGATGAGCTAGCAGGAGCAGGAAAGGCCCCAGCTAACCATAAAGCCAGATCCAGATGGGGCCGAGCACATGGAACATTCTCCAGGGTAGATCACATGCTGGGTCACAAAGCAAGCCTCAGTAGATTTCAGAAAACTGAAATCATAACAAGCATCTTTTGCAACTACAACACTATGAGGCTAGAAATCAACTATAAGAAAAAAACTGAAAGAAACACAAACATGTGGAAGCTAAACAATATGCTACTAAACAACCAATGGATCACAAAAAATACCTAGAGACAGATGTGGCCAAGTACAGAAAAACCTGGTGGCAAGAGTATAGAGCGCCCTGGCCCTAGGGGTCTCCTGCCCGCCTGGAGCCCTGAATAGTTTCCCACGTGTTAGGCGAGGCTCCTAGCACCAACAGTCTACGCACATTGCTAGCTCTGTCACGCATCACTTACCAGCAGATGCTCAGGCTACGGTTGCATACCACACAGAGAAAGAGTTCTTCTTATTACATTACTAAACCCTTTAGAAATGAGGGCAACGAGCTCCTAATAGAATTGTTACGTTTCTCATGGTTCTTGGTGACTCCCATGCGGTTTTCTAATCTCCAGTGTGGTGCTAGGGGTGGACTTCACCAGCCATTTCTTTCTCCTTTCACAAGCAGAACCCTTAAAAGCAACTCTGTCCCTGGGAGAGCATTGTGCTTTCTCAGTATAACAGAGCCTTTCTAATTTGTTTAAAATCTACTCTTCTGCTGACTGCGGGGCACTGAGGGGGAAGGTTTTCTTTAGGAGGGGAGCATGTGTGTGTGCAGAGTGGGTGTTGTCTGACACCCACTGACTGTAATAGTTGAGAGGCTATGTAATACCATTGTTTATTTTACTCTGCCCTACTCCTCTCTCCTTCTGCCTCAACACACACAAAAATTGTACAAACAGGGGATGTTTGTGCCCAGAGAGGTGGAGAAACACCTCCTCCGTGGACGCATGCGGCCACCCCTGCAACCATCTCTCTTTCAGCCGTAAGTCACTCCGTGTTTCGTGCAGTCAAGGCTGCAGTGCTGGACACCGAGGATTACTTAGGCTGGGGAAGACTGTGGCAAGAGTCTCACTGCATTTAAAGTACCATCGGGTAGTAAAGGAGAAACGTGAGCCTCACCTTGCGAGACGGAAAAGCTAAATTTGATGAATAAACCAGACCTCAGGTGCTTTCTGGAACGTGTATTTCCACTACTTCGCTGTGCTTTTGTCACACCACGCTTTTCCTTCTGAGCGTCAAGAGTAAATCGGTTTTCCGGTTTTATTTTGTTTTTTCATTTAAAACATCTCTCCTTACGCTAGTGATGTCATCCCTGGAAGACTGAGATGTAAGAAGAGGTGAATCATGTATCACCTTCGCATCTCTTCTAGAATTACATCAGCCAGAGCCCTGGGGTGCAGTGGGGATAAAAGCCAAAAAGTAGAGGGGAGGAAAGAGGGAAAGGGAGGGTGCCGGTGGGGGGAGGGAAAGAGAGAGCCGGTTCTTTTGCAGTCTGCTTATTTTCTTCTTTCTCCTTCCTCAACCCCTAAACACCCCTTCCCTATTTATAAATCAGATAACAGGAAAAATCAGACTTTAAAGAGACAGTTGCCTTATATTTATTGATGGTGTTGGTGTAAATGTCACTTGTCTGAACTTTCTGACCAATCACCATACCCCCATCAGTCACAGATGAAAGCCACCTTGGCATTCTCATTGGACACATCAATTGGATTAAGAAGGAAGACATGAAGACCCTGCCCCACCCCCAAGTATTCATCAAATGATCTTCACGGTGATTAATGTTCTCATCAGTTTCAAACAGCAAAGAAACTGGCAGTGCATGGAAATAACCTGAAATATGAAATTACTGAAATGTGAAATCTAACCATGCAAACTAGCGATGACCCACAGCTGACCTTCCTGCCCTCTCTCTACCTGAGGGTTTGAAAACATCATCCAATAATGTGTAGCTGAGGTATTCAGCAAAAGGGATAGGGACTCTCAACCAAACCAAAATATAACAGAAGAGAAATATAAGCTAGGCCTTGTTCTAATGCCCTCAGAAAGTGACTCTGAATATTTTTCAATTTCCCACCCACCCACCCACCCTTTGCTTTTCTAAAGATCATCTTATGCCTGAACCACTCCTGTTAATTAGGGAGAAAATCTACCACCCCCCTTCCTCTATGGCTCCAGTGAATTCCAGACTCCCTAGGATCACTGGGTCTAGCTGCTCCGAACACATTTATGATGCAAACAAAACCAAGGGCCTCAGGACTCTACACGAGGGAAGGCCAGGAGAGCGATCAATTTCTGCAACATAGGAAAAGGGGCCCATAGGGGCAAAGGGAAAAAATAGTTTGCAGAATGCACAGTTTGGGCAGAATCTTATTACAGCTTCCAGCTGATCGGGTGTAGCCAAACTAGAGACATCTGTTTGGAGTTTACAACAGAAACAAACACACGGAAAGCATGAAAACGCTAAGACACACACACAGACCAAGCTCTAGCAGTTCTTCTCCGCCTTGACCTCCAAACCATTCTCCCACTGGGTCATGCTGGGTTGCAGAAGGAAAGGAAATAGGCTCTTCCACCTGCCCCTGCCGCGACCCCACCCCACGTGCACCATGACTCATTCAAGCCATGACTGGAACCTCTCCACTTTCCTCTCTCCTTGACTTTCCTCCCAGGAAAAACAGAGATGCTCCCACTCCTGAGAGCATCGTGGGGACTTTCCTTAGTTCTCTAATTCACACCTTTAAAGCTCCTTGAGCTGTCTGGAAAGGAAAAGGTGAACCACAGAAGAAGGTGGTAAAACCTCAGAAGACCTTGAAAGTCACCCCTCCCTAAATAACCTCACAGGTCTGGCAATGAGGAACAGAACTCAACCGGCATCTCCAAGAACTGCCTCAAAGAAGTCAGAAAAATCCTACGCTCACACAACTAATAATAAGTGAAGAACACGGCCCTAGCTGCAGCACACAGAGTTGCAGAGGACCAGAAAGGCCCCAGGCTACGCATAAAGTGGGTTCCCCTTCCCTAATTACCTCCAAGCCCCGCAAAGGACAATGACTGTCCTCCCACTCCATCCCAGCCATGGTCACACCCTCTGCCGGCCAGCCCCACGGCCAAGCATTTTCTGAAGCAGGTCTAGACACTCACCTGTTCTGTTAAATTTTCCTCTTTATTCTCTCCCCACTGGCGGGCAAACAGAACCAGAGCAGTGCTACTCTTTAAAAATAACAAAATGTTTTATACACATTTCTGTATATACAACTGAACAACATTTTACATGTCCCTTTTGCACAGCAAAAGATATAAACATTGGACTCTGACAACAGTTATGTACAAAAAAAAATGTCAAAAATACTTCACAACAGTGCAAAAATATTTTACACAGTATCATGGAGTGAGATCTTTTGAGCAGAAGCAAGGTGTGTGTGTTTCTAAAGGAAAACTCCTTTTTTAGATATTAGATGTCTTTAACTGTAAACAAAATGCAACTTTCTTTCTCCCCCCCTCCCTTCCCCACCAGTTATTTGAGGAATTTGGCAGAATTTCAAGGGTCTGAGTCTGAGGTAAACAACCCAAGCTCTCGCACCAAAAAGACTGGGGGCAAGGAGGTGGCACTAAAGCCTCAAACGTTGAGAGCAAATCTTTTTTTTTTTTTAATGACATGTCAGTGACAGCGCCAGGCCGCTCCCAGCTGGGGGCTGGTGGAGGAAGTTAACCCCTCCTCCTCAGGCCCCAGCTGCCCACAAACAGGAAACTGGCCAGCAGGCACCTCACGCCTGCGGGGCTTTGCTAACACCAGCTGCCCTTCCCCTCCCCAGACCCCAGAGGGCTGCCTCTCTCCCCTTCCTTGTAGGGTTTCCCTCCCCCATATCTCCACGTGCAATCTGAGCCCTGCTTCAAACAGAGCCAAACGTATGGGGGTGGGGGAGGGTCTGGGCCTCAAGTGTCCCCTTTCCCCTTTCTTGGGGGGGGGGTCGGGAAGGTAAGCAAGTGGTGGAGAGACGGGGGTGGGGTGTCACGATGCGGCAACAGGGGCGCGCACAGGACATTGCTGGGAGCTCAGCCCGAGTGGGGCTCGTCTGGTCTGGCGCAGTCGGCGGGGTCCGACTGGTCCCCGGCGGTGGTAGTGGTAGCTTCCGTGCCCCCTCCTTCGATGGAGCTCTCGCTACCCGTGCTCTCACCCGACAGCAGGCGCGTCACCCGCAAGTCGGCCTGCAGGCTGCGCACGTCGTTGCCGAAGCTGAGCTCTCCCAGATCATTAATAAGCTGGGACAGCTCGGCCTTCATGTCGGAGGTGCTGCCCAGCAGCAGAGACGGCGACCCAGCCTCAGGGCCCGGCGAGACCCCGCCGCCCCCCAGCACCTCTTCGCGGCCACTCTCCAGCGTGTCCAGCAAGTCCCCGCATTCGAAGTGCATGGCCACCACCAGCGCCCGCTGCGCCTCGGCCTCTTGCTCTGCCGGGTCGCCCTCCCCGGCTCGGTCCTCCTCCTCATCCCCCTCCTCCTCCTCCTCCGGGCAGCCCTCCGTGTGCACCCCTCTCTCTTCCTCCTGCAGCTCCTGCTCCTGCTGTTCGCCGAGCAGATCCTCGGTGATGGAGCCGAGCTTGGGCGCGCTGCGGCTGCGCTCCACCGGCGGCTTGTAGCAGCAGGGTCCGTGCAGGAGCAGCTTGCGCAGGGGCACCAGCGGGATGGTGTGCGCGCCCACCAGCTCCTGCTGTTGGTGACGCGCGTCGTCCCGCCGCTTGAGCCGTTTAAATTCCGCCAGAGCGTTGGCTGACGTCTGGTAGAGCAGCAGGGCCATGGCCTGCGCCTTCTCGGGCTTGGACACCAGCACCGCGTGGCAGCGCAGCATTACCGCCTTGTGTTTGAGCTCGTGCCGGTAAACCCAGGCGAAGACCTTGGGCAGTCGCGCGTCCGCCACGCAGTAGGTAACGCGGTGCAGCAAGTAGAGGTGGCCCGGGCGGCGCAGCGCACGCTCCTCGGCGTGCACCATGCGGATACCCTGCGCACTCACAGTCAGCTTCATCTTGGTGCCCTGACGGCCCGCCTCGCTCTTGCTCCAGATCTTGCCCACCGCTAGGTCGGTGCAGCCGTCGCCGCGCGCCTGGATGGTGGTGGCATTGCCCAAGTAGAGCACGGTGTAAGTTGGGTCCTCGCTGGTGATGTGCAGCTTCTTGCGCTTGGAGCGGAACATGCTGCCCACCCGGCTGAGCGCGCCTTCGGGGCACGCCCGTGCCAGAGAGCTGAGCGCCGAGTAGTGCAGGCTCACCGCGTAGCCCTTGGGTTTGGACGCCTGCCGTGGCGGCGCCTCGGCCAGCAGCTCGAACTTGTGCTTCTTCCACGGCAGCATCTCCGGAGGGCGCCCCAGCGCAGCTGGGCGGCGGCGGCGGCGGAGCGCCGATTGAGAGCCCGGCTGAGCCACCCGCCCCGGCCGGGCTCGGCCGGGGCAAGACCGAAAAATAAAACTCTGCTGGGAGTGGCCCAGTCGGAGGGAGTGGGGGCGGGGGAGATGTTCGAGAACCCCGCCGAAAGAGGTAGGGGTAGAATTTTTTAAAGAGGATTTAACTGCAAGGAGAGGGAGTGGGTAGGAGCACACAGATTTACCCCAGCCTGGGCAGGACCAGGGCAAAGAGTCTTGGGCAAGCAAAATGAGAGAAAGCACGAGAGTGGAGCAGAAAATGTCTTTAGAAAAAAGGGATGCGTGCGTGCAGCAAAAGCAGCCGGGATGGTGCGAGAATACGCAGGAACTCCTCGGCGAAGGTGAAAAGGGGCCCCCTCGCACACACACACAATCCGCAGGGCTAGGTCCAGAAACCGCGGAAACTCAACCGCGAGTGTGCCCAGGGGTCGGTGCTCCCCACCCCCAAGGGGTGCTGTAGGCAGAGAGCCCCTCGATTGAGCGGGTCCCAGAATCAGCTGCTTGCCCCGAGTGCGCTCAGATGGTGGGTCCAGCTGGCCGCGGCGGGCCCAGCGCAGCAGTCCCGCCGTGGCTCACTGCATTTTCTCTCCCGCAGGACGCCGGGGACTCTGGCTTCGCCGGCTCACTGTCCGGGCTGGCTCCGCCAGGGCAGCGCCGGCCTCCGAGGGCGGGGCGTGCGCATGGTCGGCTCCGGGGATGGTCGCTACCTCATTTCTTCTCTCCGGAGGGTGTCCGACTGCGCTCCCGGGATCCCCTGGCTCGGCTGCCCGCCTTTGCAGCGCGCCCCCTCCGGTGTCGCGAGCCGTAGCTGCCTCGCCAGCCTCATATCCTTGCCGTCTGGGAGGAAGATCTCGGGTAAATATAGGCCGGCGCGAACCATTCGTCGCGCGGGGACAGGGGAGGAGCAGAGAAGAGGATCTGTTTCGGGCTTGGAAGGCCGGCGGGTTCCTGGTCTCTTAAAGGGACCTGGTTGCAGCCATTGGTTGAGGGAAAGGGGAGAACGGTCCAACCTGGCAATTAAATCCCAAGTTTACCAGCAGAAATTCTGTAGAATTTATCTACAAAAATCGCCAAGACCTTTGGTTACCCCGCAAGAAAAGCAACTTGAATTCTGACACTCCACCCCCCAGCCTGAATTGCAACTCACTGATGTGTGTCTCCATCGGAACTTCTGGGGGAGGTGGTGGAGGGTGGGATTTACACTATAAAATACAAAAAGGTTGGGGAAATAGTGATTCTTTCCGTGTGTAATAGCTTTCTGAAATTGACTGGGTGCTGTTTAATTTTTTTTTTCCAAAATTTTATTCTATTAAAGAAAATAAAGAGGGGCAAAGAAAACGCTGAGACTTATCTTTCACTATCTTGGAGCCCTTTCTCCACAGGCAAAGAGCAGATAGTGAAAAGAGAGATGAGTGGTAATGGGATGATTAGCGTGAACACTATAGTATGTGTTTGGTAAATAAGGTGCTTCCAGCTTCTAACCCCCAGCAGTGCCCCCTCCTTCTGTCAGGCCTCAGAGTAGAGCAGTTTTCTGAGATATATTCAATTTCTAAGTGATGCTTGTGTGTGGTTAGAACTCAGTTTATAATTTGGCAGGCCAGTCATTCAGTTTTATTACATCATTGTCACATTATGGATGAGAATTCCTAGTAAAAATTCAAATGATGTTTTTTATTTGTGTCAAATAATGCCCGGCCACCCTCCACAGAGAATGATTAACATTAATCATTCTTTTCTCTTGTGCCAGCTGGATAATGTCACTTTAATCATCTGGCCGGCTTGACCCTTGGCTAGTAACTCATTTCTGGGCCCTCGAAACAACGGGCTTGCCTCTACGGTCTGCTCAATCAAAGCAAAACCACTTCTAGCTGGAATGTGCACGTGACCCTGCGTCAAACTCCCAAGCTCATCCCAGAGGAGGAGAGTAGGCCCTCCCACTCCCCAGGCCCAGTCTACTGGGGATCTAGATGTCTCTGGCTTCCATACCAGGTTCTGATTTCAAAACAACTGTAACTTCTCATGGAAATTCTCTGACCCTCTACCTTTACTAACTTTTAACCTTTCTTTGAACTCTAACCCAATTTTCTAGAGTCACTGGCGCTGCGCTTCAATTTAACTAACTTTCCTGAGTACCTTTTGGTACCAGGCCCTGAGCTGGGAACAGACCTAATTCCTGTCTCCAAGAAGCTCCCAGTCCAATGAAGGATGTAAACTTCACCCACCTCTGGGCTTCTTCTGGAATGTAAGTTCTGTGAGAGCACCCTATCTCCCTCCAGTGCCTGACACTACTTAATTGTTGAATGAATGAATGACGTATGCATGTAAACAAGAAGACAGAGGGAACTAAATGCCCTGAGACAAGACCCGAAGTACTCTGAGAAGCTGGAAGAAAAGGTTCTTTGTGACTAGGAAAATCAGAAAAGGTTCCATGGAGGTGGTGAAGTGTGAAATATGGACAGGATTTTGCCACGGAGGGAAGAATTAAAGGGCTTTCCAGATATAGAGAACAGCAAAATTATAGAACATAAAAATGCGTGCACATGTGTAGTTGAGGATGGCATTTGACAATTGTGACAATGAAAGAAGAAAATTTCCCGATCAAACAAGGATGTCTCCTGATCATGCCCTCCTAGTCTCTGAGGGAAGGAATGGCATTTTCATGGCTGGCTGGTCCCAGAATGTCATTAGACCAAAGCTCTAATGCCTTACTCCTCAGCTGCACTGATGGGTTAATGGAGCTACGGTGTTGGAATGAGCTGGTTAGGACTATAAGAAGCCATTTAAACCGAGGTTAATTCCTCTTCTGCTCACGTTTCTGGAATATCTTGCAGTGGCAATGGAGTAGATGGTATGTGCTCCCAACAAAAAATTCCGATAAAAAACCCACCAAATTAACCTGTGCTAAGTGACCTTTAGCTGGTCCATAATCTCGAAGTCTAGACTCTACAAAAGCAGGCATCATATTCAAGCAGTTAACATTTCCAAATTACTCAGAGGTCCAGGGACCAGAAGTGTTTGAGCAGGAAGAGAAGGGACCAGTGGTGGGAGCTAAGGCTGGTCTCAGCCTCCGCGAGAGGCACCTCTTTGGGCTTCATGCGGTGGCAGGGAAACCAGTGGACCACAGCAGCAGGGAGGACTCCACTGGCGGGCCAGGCTTTCCAGTGGAGCCAGAGTGTCAGACCCAGATGCACAGGCCCACAGAGCTGCTCCTGGGCTGTCTTCTTAATAAGCCTGTTTTCAACCTGGGGAGGACAGAGAAATTCTAGGCAAATGTCAACACTCTGACATGTGAGTCCCGCTCTGTGCAGATTTGAGACACAGAGCAGTTCCAGAAGAGACCTCAGCAAAGTCAGCCGGAAACGGCTTAGAAACTGCATAGGACCGCAGACCGCACTTGTTTTTTATGACACTGCCCCATCTACTGGTGCCAGGCAGAAGTGACACTTGATGAGATGGTTTCTCACAGAACTGGATAAGCCAGTGGTTGAATCAATACACAGCCAAGTCACAGCTGGAAAGAAACCCAGCCTCTAACGTAACATGTAAGAGTCAGCCTTTTAGCGCGCAGGAAGCTTTCAGGCTGGTTTTCTCCCACCTTATTTCTTGCATAACGCTCCTGCCTCTTGGTCCCCCTCCCGCTACACCCCACTGAATGAACACCCCGCTTCAGAGACGATAAATGACGTACCTGGGATCTTCAAAGTCATTCAACAAATATTTGTGGATGTGATTTGTGGATATACTGTGGATGTGATGTTGTTGCTGGGGATACTGCCCCAAAGCAGACAGACGGGTCTCTGCCCTCATGGGATTTATATCCTATGGGGAGGCAGATAATCAGCAAACAAATAACTAATAAAGTATCAGTTAGTGATAAGTTTCCGAGGAAAAGAAAACAGTGTTAGGAGTAGGAAGTAGCTGGCTTAGACAGCAGAGCCAGGGAAGGCATCTCTGGGCAGAGACCTGATGGGATAGAGCCAGCCAGGCAAAGATATGGAGGGAGAACATTCCAACCCGTGTTGGCCAAAGTGGTAGTCACTGGCCACGTGTGGCTAATGAACACTTGACATGTACTTGGTCCAAATTGAGATGTGATGCCAACATGAAATACACTCTGGATTTTAAAGACTTAGTAAGATAAGAAGGATGTAAATTATCTCAATAATTTGATAGTAATTATATATCGAATGATAAAATTTTGGCTATTTTGAGTTAATAGAATATACTATTAAAGTTAATTTTGCTGTTTCCTTTTACTTCTTTAATGTGGCTGCTAGAACATTTAAAACTATACATATGGACAGCTTTGTGCTAGGCAAAGGGCACACCCAGTACGAAGTCCCCAAGGTGGGAATGATTCCAGTGGGTTCAAGGACTCTCTGGCTTCAAAATCCCACTGTGTGATCACAGCCTCTTACCCTTCCAGCCCTCTTCATTCCTCACTCTATCACATCAGTTCTTTAACCTTCTCAGGACCTCCAGGGTCTACATCGGCATGCCTCACAAGTAGACTCACCCACTGGCTGCATCAGAATTCCCTGGGACAAGTCCTGGATCCCACCCTTAAATGGGAATTTCTGGAGTTAGGGGCCTGTATTAAACTCCTCCACGATAGAACAGTTACTCAAGTTTAGTGAGCCCTGTCCTAGCCCACTTCATTTTTCCCACTATCAACTCCTTCCTAACCTCTTATCCTTGCCTTCCTCCCCATCCAAGACCTTCCGGATGAGCATCGGGTCCACAGTTTCTGTGCACTGCATCCACCCCATCCCTGGACCACTGCCACAATCTCTATGCTCTGCTTCTGGAGCTATAATGCTGAGTAGAATCCCTCAGCTGTTTGGGCAGTGCCTCAAGCCATTCTGACCCCTCCTATGGTAGGCAGAATAATGACCCCCCCCCAAAGATGTCTATGTCCTAATCTCCAGAACTTGTGAATATGTTACAGTACATGGCAAAGGGGAAGGAAGATTCTACAATTAAGGTAGAATAGGTAGGTAGAAAGGTAGATAGAATTAAGGTTGCTAACTAGCTGACCTTAAAAAGGGAGAATAATCTGAATTATGCAGATGGGCTCAATGTAATCACCAGGGTCCTTAAAAGTGAAAGTGGAGACCTCAAAAACATTATGCTAAAGTGAAAGAAGACACAAAAGGTCACATACTGGGCTTCCCTGGTGGCGCAGTGGTTGAGAGTCCACCTGTCGATGCAGGGGATGCGGGTTCGTGCCCCGGTCCGGGAAGATCCCGCGTGCCGCAGAGCGGCTGGGCCCGTGAGCCATGGCCGCTGAGCCTGCACGTCCGGAGCCTGTGCTCCGCAACGGGAGAGGCCACAACAGTGAGAGGCCCGCGTACTGAAAAAAAAAAAAAAGAGAGAGATAAGGACATACTGTATAGCACAGGGAATTACAACCATTATCTTGTAATAACCTAAAATGGAGTATAATCTACAAAAACACTGAATCACTAGGCTGTACACCTGAAATTAATGTAATATTGTAAATCAACTATACTTGAATTAAAAAAAAAAGAAAAGAAACCTGCCAAAGATTTCCAAAGCCTATGCTCTTTTTATTTTAAAATTTATTTTATTCTAGTAGAGTTGATTTACAATGTCGTGTTAGTTTCTGCTGTACAGCAAAGTGATTCAGTTATACATATATATATATGCATTCTTTTTTATATTTTTTCCATTACGGTTTATCACAGGATATTGAATATAGTTCCCTGTGCCATATAGTAGGACTTTGTTGTTTATACATTCTATATATACTAGTTTGCATCTGCTAATCCCAAACTCCCAAGCCATCCCTCCTCCATCCCTCCTCCCCCTTGGCAACCACGTCTGTTCTCTATATCTTTGAGTCTGTTTCTGTTTCATAGATAAGTTTATTTGTGTCATATTTTAGATTCCACATACAAGGGATGTCATATGATATTTGTCTTTCTCTTTCTGACTTACTTCACTTAGTATGATAATCTCTAGGTCCATCCATGTTGCTGCAAATGGCATTATTTCATTCTTTTTCATGACTGAGTAGTATTCCATTGTATATATGTACCACATCTTCTTTATCCATTCATCTGTTGATTGTTTCCATGTCTTGGCTATTGTGAATAGTGATGCTATGAACATAAGAGTACGTGTATCTTTCGGAATTATAGTTTTGTCTGGATATACGCACAGGAGTAGGATTGCTGGATCATATGGTAATTCTATTTTTAGTTTTTTGAGGCTCCTCCATACTGTTTTCCAGAGTGGCTGCACCAATTTACATTCCCACCAACAGTGTAGGAGGGTTCCCTTTTCTCCACACCCTCTCCAGCATTTGTTATTTGTAAACTTTTTAATGACGGACATTCTGACCAGTGTGAGGTGGTACCTCATTATAGTTTTTTTTTTTTTTTTTCCGGTATGCAGGCCTCTCACTGTTGTGGCCTCTCCCGCTGCGGAGCACAGGCTCCGGACGCGCAGGCTCAGTGGCCATGGCTCACGGGCCCAGCCGCTCCGCGGCATGTGGGATCCTCCCAAACCGGGACACGAACCCGTGTCCCCCGCATTGGCAGGCGGACTCTCAACCACTGCGCCACCAGGGAAGCCCTCATTGTAGTTTTGATTTGCATTTCTCTAATAATTAGCTATGTTGAGCATCTTCTCATGTGCCTGTTGGCCATCTGTATGTCTTCTTTGGAGAAATGTCTATTTAGGTCTTCTGTCCATTTTTCAATTGGGTTGTTTGGTTTTTTGTTATTGAGTTTTATGAGCTGCTTGTATATTTTGGAAATTAAGCTCTTGTCAGTTACATCATTTGCAAGTCTTTTCTCCCAGTCCATACAAAGCCTATGCTCTTTGTGTTGAGTCAAGTCAGGCCTGACTCTGGAGGACCTTGAATAGCAGGTGGAGGTATCTCACAAACTGGGTGAGTCATTGGAGGCATTTGAGTAGGGACGTGCCTTGATCAGAGCCGGAGCTCAGACACCCACATCCCAGCTCCCACTCAGTGAGGGTTCCAGAGTAAGATGTTGCCCCTTTCTGGCCCTCACCTTCCTGCTTGTGAGCTGAGCGAACTCCCCTCTGGTTCTAAGATCATAGGAGGCTGTGTTGGTTTTCTAGGGCTGCCATAACAAATTACCATAAACAGGGTGGCTTCAGACAATAGACGTTTTTTCTCTCCCAGGTCCTGAGGCTGGAAGAGGAAAGCATCCTTCCTTGCCTCTTCCTGTTTCCACAATCCTTGGCGTTCCTTGGCTTGTAGACATATCGTTCCAATCTCTATCTCCATCCTCTGATGGTCTTCACCCCCTGTGTCTTTTCTGTGTGTGCCCAAATTTGTGTCTTCTTATAAGGACATCATTACAGTAGGGCCCACTCTAATCACATATGACCTCGTCTTCACTTGATTACATCTACAAAGATCTTATTTCCAAATAACATCACATCCAGGTTAAGAGTGGAAGCTCTCTTTTTTTTTTTTTTTTTTTGGAACCTCTGTTTTTGAGAGACACCATTCAACTCAAAGCAGAGGCCATGATAGGAAATTGAAGGGGTGAGAGAAGAAAATAGACAAGTTAGATGTCTATAAACTCTGAAGGTCACCCTGTGTCTGAAGCCCCCAGAGATGTTCTCACCATGACCTTGTTTGCCCTGAAGCCCCTCCTTTCATGCGCTGCTTGCTTGGAATATTTACCACCTGGACAAGAGCCAGGCAGAAATGCAAAGGCATAAGGAGGCAATCGAGAAGAACGATGAGCCTTGCAAGTGAGCCTTTCTCATCAGTGCCACCAGAGGCGAGGAAGGCCAAGTTTGTCCCCTCCAAAAGCAGAGGGCAGCGAAATTGCTATGCCTGCCTGGTTCCCTTTAAAACTGAAACCTTGTATCTTCACTTTTCCGTTTGTGCTAACAGTACTTTAACTAATGATGACCGCATTTGCTAGATGGTTGGTTCATGGTGCCCTCAACCCTCACATGACAAAGAGGGTGCAATGTTGTCTTTTCCCTGGGTTATATGGTGAAGGAACCGCCCTGCTATTGACAGACTGGGCACCTTTTCTGAGACCATCATTGTGCCCCTGTTATTTCAGAGACTGGGGTGAAACAAAGGGTAGCGTGAAGCAGAAGGGAACCCATTGAGGTAAGGAGTCTGTTAAGCACCTTAGTGATTATGTATTCCAACACCCACTTTGAAGTATGAACCTACTTGAGAACATCCTGATGCCTGGTTATTTAGCCTTTGCTTAAACACCTCCAGTGGCAGAGAGCTCACTCCCTTTCAAAGCTATCCATTCCATCTTTGAACCATTCCAGTTGTAAGTAGGTGGAAACAGATGGCAGTGGCAACTCTGTAGCTTCGCCCTATTTGTTCTAGTTCTGCTTGCCTCATGTCTACTCAGAGCACTCTTCTCTCCTGTCCTAGGGTAGTCCTTCACATAAATAGAAATAGCCCATTATACCTTCTCCTGAGACTAGCCATACTTCCTCCACCTTTTCCTCATTCCCTCACCATGCAAGTGTACCTGCTAACGTTATCAATGTATCTATTAACCTGTTAAAGTGACTTAGGGGAGGGCCCACAGTTAGACACAAAAAGTAAAATCCCAGTAGTCAGAAGACTTTCCCAGTGGATTAGGGTCTACCTGGTGGTATAGTTCGTGGCTCCACCAGCGACTTGAGCTATTTAACCTTGGATGAGTCCCTCTGTCAGGCTGATCACCACTAAAATACAAGCTCATAGGGGCAAGGAGTTTGTCCAATGCTGAATCCCCAGAGCCTAGAGATGAATGAATGAATGAATGAACAAGAGAAACCTGGCACTTTCCATCTGCAGATTTTAGAGTTGGTGATTCTTTTTCTTTCTTTTTTTTTCTTTTTTTTTTTGCGGTACGTGGGCCTCTCACTGTTGTGGCCTCTCCCGTTAAGGAGCACAGGCTCCGGACGCGCAGGCTCAGCGGCCATGGCTCACGGGCCCAGCCGCTCCGCGGCATGCAGGATCTTGCCTGACCGGGACACGAACCCGTGTCCCCTGCATCGGCAGGCGGGCTCTTAACCACTGCACCACCAGGGAAGCCCTAGAGTTGGTGATTATTCATTCTACTTGGAGCCTTCTTTACTTTGTATTACTTCACTGAACTTTACTGGGTCTCAATTTCTACAACTAAAAGTTCAGAAAAACAACAGTGCCCTTTCTCACCTGACTGTTGTGAGGGAAAAAAGAATGACAAAGTCATCTGTGAATAAAAGACCCCAGAAATTCCACATGTAACTACAAAGTTGGGAAAAAAATCCACAGGTTCAAATACAGTACACGTAGTATCTTGTAGCCTGCACACCAAAACAAGAGGTCATTTACACGTTTCGTTGCACACACAATGACTTGCACAAGCAGGAAATCGATGTTTGAAGTGACTCAAATTAATCATTTATAATAACCACAAAGGGTTGCTGAACTACTGAAACTTGATAATGTGTAAGAATCCACTCATTTTCAACAGGGATAAATTGAGAATCGCAGATAACCGAAGGGAGTTTCCCTACTGATTCAGTGACTCTGCAGAGACTGCCAGACTTCTATTTTCACAACTCTCAGCCTTATGCAAACTGCTTTAATGTCCTTGTGGAAGTAGTTGGTGTAGAGAATGGGAGAGAGGGAGGGGCAGGGTTGCAAGCTTGCCTGGGAACAATTTTTCTACCAGTGACACATTGTTGGCCAAGGGGTGAAAAGAAAACCAAAACAGAAACCCACCTACTCACCCCTCCATTCCCAGAGAGAGGTGGAGCCCAGAGGCAGAACAGTGCAGAGTTGGAGAGCAGAAAGCTACTCCCAAGGTTTGTTCCTGGGTGTGGGTTTGCGGGGTTTGGAACTACATTTGTTGAATCACAGTAAATCAAGTAGTATGCAACATCATGAATGAGGAACACTCCGTATTGCTATTTGGAAAATGGATACGAGGCTTCCAGTCTCAAAATCAATGCAACTTTCTCCAAGGGTCAGCTATTCAGAAAGTCTTGGCTTCAACGGAAAGTCTAAGCTATATGGGCATTCAGGAGGATCTGACCAGTCTTCCAGACAGAAACATTTCCACTGTCGTGACAAAGGGATGAGGGCAGTTTGGCTGGGTTGTGTTGTTCCCTGAAGTGTGTGGGTGGAATGGCTTCTGTAGTTAGAGGGCAGGGACCGGGCTGATTCATCTTTGCAACCCCCACACTCGGAAGCAGCAGCCAACACCTTCCCCACCCTTCACCACCACCATCATCACTCTCTCCTCATCTCACTTGGTTTCTCTGAATCTGGATCCCATAATCATGTCTCATCAGCATCCTCAGGTCCCCTCCCTCCTTGCCCTTCTCACTGAACTAGCCTCATAATCCCACAACATGGACCAATTATACATCTGGATTCTCACCTGCATTGTCCACTTCTGGGGAAAAAGTTGTTCAGTTGTGAAAATGGGTACCCCACAAAATACCAGGCAATGAACCTGCAGCATTATCTCATTTGCTACCTCTGCCGGACAGGAATTATTATTATCCCCATGAACCACATAAGAAAACTGAGGCTCGGTTAGTTCTTTTTCAATGGTAGATTTGAGGAGCATCTTGGGGCGATAGAATTATTTTTATTTTTGACTTACTTATTGGTCAGCCAGGAATAGTTGCTGCTGTTTTAATTTGATAATGTCAGTGTCTTTTTGATGCCCCACCCATCTTGATTAAATTATCACTTTATTTGGTCAAGATTTTTTGGAGCCCATAAGAGGAATGACAATAGAAACCAAAAGTGTTTGTTTTCCTTAAATCTCTGAAGGTGACAAAATCTGGAAGAGGAAATGAGGGTGAAGTCCCAAGTTTCTGATTGAACTCTAGGAATGAGGTGGCAGGTTTCTTTATATCGTCTATTATTATTTTTAATATCTTTATTAGAGTATAATTGCTTTACAATGGTGTGTCAGTTTCTGCTTTATAACAAAGTGAATCGGTTATACATATGTTCCCGTATCTCTTCCCTCTTGCGTCTCCCTCCCTCCCACCCTCCCTATCCCACCCCTCTAGGTGGTCACAAAGCACTGAGCTGATCTCCCTGCGCTATGTGGCTGCTTCCCACTAGCTATCTATTTTACGTTTGGTATGTATATATGTCATATATTATTATTATTGTCACTAGAACATAAAGTTCATTGAATCTTACTGTATGAGTTAGTTTTATCTTTAACCACTCAGCTCCAAGAGAATGCCAGAAACTGCTAATTCTCTTCCATGGGTCTTCTCCATATCTTACTTCTGGAAATGATGTTCAGGTTTTTTAAAGATACACTGTTTCTAAGTTGAGAAATGGGAGAAACCATGTTCTAATGTATTCCTTTACTGATCTGTGAGCACTGCCTTCCCAAAGCCTTGCCAGCTACTACATAGCTTGTCAGCAGCCCTTTGGGTATTTCCCAAAGTTCACTCCAATTCAGTAAGAGTCAGCAGTGAGGTGTAGCACACAACAGTCAGGGTCCCAGCTTTTCCTGACCCAAACTTGCTGTGACTGACTTTTAGCCAGTCCACTTCAGTATCTTCACTAGCAGGGAGTGGACTTCTCTTGCTACTCAGAGTGGCCTGTGGCCCAGACCAGCATCATCAGCATCTCCTGGAAGTACAGAGTGCCGGCCCCTCCAGACCTTATCAATCAGAATCTGCACGTTAACAAGATTCCCAGGGGGTTCACATGCACATCAAAGTTTGAGAACTGGATTCTGAAATATACACTAACAACCGTCATTCTCCCCTTGCCCCAGGAACGAATAAAATAGTGAGGAGACCTGGGTTTGATGCCTGACTCCGAATATATTTCATCTCTGACTTGGGCAAGCTGCTTCCTCTCCGGAGCATCACAACATTGAGGTGTTTCTCCTGATTAAGGAGAATGGAGCTTAAACGCCCAACACCCACACAACTCTGACCCGACTTTTCTAACGATAAAGTGAGAAACAAAATCCAGGCTGAAAAGAGTGGAGCGGGGTCACTGTTTTTCACTTCATTTTAATTTATAGGAAAATTTAAATACAATTCTAGGTGGAACTTTTAAACGTTTTTTAAAAAATTATTTGAAAACAAAAGCATTTAAGTCAGATCCATTTGGCTTTCCTTGCAACCTTGCCAAGCTCTTTCCATTCCCAACTACCATCAAGGCTGGGACTCTTCTCACCAATTCACAGCTCCAGAAGAACAAGTATACAAAAAGCTGTTTAGTTGCCGGGCGTGACAGCAGCGAGGCCACACCTTAGAACACCGGCCGAAAACTAGCGCCAGGAAGCAACGCCACCTAGCGCTGCAGGAACACCCTTCACCCGGGTCTCCGCCTCCTTCTGACGAAAGTAGCCGGGAGGCGGGGCTAGTATCCCTAATATGAACGGCCACGTTTTCCACGTCTCCTAGTTCTACACCGGACGCTAAAGACCGACGCACAAGTTTGGAAGGTACCATTCTTTTAATTTAATCAACTTATCAAAATTTGAGATATTCATAGGAAATATATTGAAAATTAAGTCCTCAGACCACTTTACATTTATTTCCCATCATAGTGGCAAATATGAGATATATAAGTGGTGATTTGAAACAATTATTGTGTTTCCCTTCAACTTCGGACCTTAACTACTTGGGCTAGCTCATACGTCACTTCCGGAGATCAATGGCCTAACTATCCAAAAAACAGGAGCGGGTACGGCAAGGAAGATTCGTGTGCAGACGGGGCAGATATGGGTCGGAGGAGAGCGCCGGAGGCTGGGACCCTCGGTCGGGCTCTTATCCGCCAGCAAGTTCAGCGGAGCCGTAGCCATCGTCACACCGACTCCTGGGTAAGACCTTGTCATCTTTCCCAGTCTGTCTAGTTATGAGAGTCTGAAAGCTGCGAAGCTTGGGGTAAGAGGTCACAGGGAAATTTTCCAGAGGAAATGATGTCAAAATAGGGTTTCTAAGGATGAGTACAGTCGTCCCCCGTTAACCGCGGGGATCGATTTGGGACCCCCCCAACTCCCCGCGGATACCACAATGCGCAAATGTTCAAGTCCCTTAGAGCCTACCAGGCAGATAAACAGGCCCTCCTTCTAGCAAGGCACAGGGCCCAGAGGTGGAGGCTAATGTGGTGATGAGGTTGCAGTGAGATCTTGAATGCCAGGATAAAAGTTTGGTCTTTGCCCTGTAAGCTGTGGAAGCGTTTGGAAGTTTCTGCACAGGAAAGACATAAAAACGACTTTTCGTATTCATTTGTTCAAAGAATTGACCCTCCAAGAGCCGCTGGTTGGTTCCAGAAGTACAAAATAACTCAGATTCCTGCTTCACCCTTTTTATTCCCTAGTGGTTTCACTCAAAGATGAACAACTCATCTCCAAAGTTTGGCGGGCCTAATAGTTCCCTGGGCCTGGGAACGATCATAATTTTTAGGATCCTTGAAAAGCGGATGAAGTAGTTTTGACTTGTTTGTCATTTTGACATTCATTCCCTCATGTATTTGAGAACTCACGAAGTTCTCTGTAAGAATCTGTGCAAAGTCAAAGGTGTCTCTAATTATCCATGTGCACTTTACACCATCTAACTTCCATCTGTGTAATCTGCAGAGTAAACAGCATACAGAGCTCATCAATATTCATCAGGTCAGAGTTACTCTGGACATTAGATTACCAGTAATTTTAATTGATTTTGAAGCAACCTGTTTTTAATGTACCCATTAGGAAGTAGTGGGAAGATTCGATTATGAATTCTAAAGAACTGGATTCTAATCCTTATGCTGATTTTTGCTGATTCTGTGGCCTTGGGCAAACCACCTAGCCTTTTAACCTTTAATTTTTTCATTTACTTGCCCCTGTACAGAGTGAAGAGCTTAGGATGGTGTTTATCTTATCAAACTGTGGGTTGTGTCTGGAAATCAGTTGAGTAACCCTCAACTAGCCAGGTTTTTCACCCTACAGAATAGAATTCAAGAAAATACCAGTCTGTGTGGCATGTAATAAAGTAACTTTGTTTCAGGATTCTTTTGTTTCCATTTTACTATACTGAATGGTACACAGTTGTATCACTAAGTTTCTCACAGCATTTGGGTCACTATGTGAAGTGTATTTCTTACTGTGGGTCTCCGTCAAAAAAATTTGACCTACAGTGGTTGCCAGGACCAGAGTATATGGTATATGGGTTCAGGTTCTTACCTCTACCACATATTGGCTTGCCACTATAGGCAAGTTGTTTTATCTAATTTAATCCTGTTTCCTCATCAGTAAAATAGAGATACAATAAAATTTACCTTAAAAGATTTTGAAAATAAAATGAGAAAATAAATGGAGAGTAACTATCCATCTGTAAGATGGATGAGAAAGTGAGGTAGGAAAGTGCTCATTTAAATGTTAACTGTTGTTAATATTGACTCTAAAGGGGCTGATACCACTCTCAAGACCATAGAATAGTTACTTGGGAGTTAGTTTGGATGTTAAGAACAGAAGAGAGCAGCTGTATTACCACCTTGTGTTTTATTCATAGTTGCACACAAGTGAACTCAATGATGGCTATGATTGGGGTCGTCTTAATCTTCAGTCCGTGACTGAACAGAGCTCCCTGGATGACTTCCTTGCCACTGCAGAACTTGCAGGAACAGAGTTTGTAGCTGGTAAGTTGTTGCTGAGTGCCTACAGCACATTTGTGTCTTTGCTGACTGTATACAAATAAGTCTGCTCGGACATGTTTTGCCAATCCTACCAAACTCATAAAGGAGCTGTCTTTAATCCAAAGGCAGATATCCCAGAAGCAGTGTAGGAAGGTCAAGATGAACTCAACTGGGAGGTACAGAATGTGCCACAGGTTTCAAATTCAGCTCTAAAAAACACTTCAGGTTATCCATCA
Source organism: Pseudorca crassidens (assembly GCF_039906515.1). Lineage (NCBI taxonomy): Eukaryota > Metazoa > Chordata > Mammalia > Artiodactyla > Delphinidae > Pseudorca > Pseudorca crassidens. The sequence goes on along the minus strand of NC_090300.1, from coordinate 75,830,496 downwards.
TCATATCAAATTCAAGAACCTCAGTCTCTCATAAGGAAAGAGACCAGTCAACATTACAGTGGACAATACCAGCATTTTCCAGAAAATGTTTTCTGATACCATGGTTAGAAGCAAAATCCTGGGCCTGCTGCTGTAACGTAGGCAATTTGAATTGTATTTTAAAGCACTTGTTAACACATTATAGTGAATTTTTCCATGCATGTAATTTGTTTTAGTCACTGCTTTCCCTTTTTCTGTTTTTGTTTTTTCTAAGCACTTAGAAAACTACCTGGCACAGAGACAGCATTATAAACTACCATTTCTATTGCTCTTCACTTACTATAAGTGTTATTATGTTGTTTAGCAAATTCATTCATTTGTTCAAAATGCTTTTATTGAGCCCTAACTACTCTCAGGTATTGTACTGGCTCCTGAAAATATGGTGTTGACTAAGACAAATTTTGTTTCTGCAGAATTTTGTCTAAGGTGCTATAAAAGAATTCTGTAGCAGAGATTAGGGTCATAAAAGATGGAGTTGGTGTTCATTTCTATCTGAAGGAAAACTAGGGCCAGTCAGGGCAAGCTTTACCCTGGGGCTGAGTCTTAAAAGATGAGTAGATGTTAGCAGGACAGGTGAGATGACACAGGACATTATACACAGGCAGGCAGAGCACTTCAAGCTAATATCTGAGCAGCAGTCTACTTTGTTCAGAAAACGGACTGAGTGAACTGATGATGATTATAATTTTTGTGACTTTCTGTTTGATTAAAAACAAAATCCCACCCAAAAAAACAAAACAAAACAAAACAAAAATAATAATGTGCAAATAAAATAATGTGCAAAAAGAAAAAAGAAAATGGTTAGGAGCTTCGCCCTGTTGGTGCTTAAAGTACATGGGGACAGGATGTGATGCACAAACACTAGGGAGGAGGGCCAGGGCCAGGAGAGAATAAGGGCTTGAAAGGAGTCTTTAGAGGGATGTAAGCAAGTAGGAAACATTTTTTGAAAGATCACTGATGGATTTTGAGGAAGAAAGAGTACTTAGGAAACTATTGCTTTAGTACAGCAAAAGAATCAGGCTAGAACTGAAATAGTAGTAGTAGAAGAATGGAGAAAAGAATAGGAACAAGATTTTTAGTGAGCTAGAATAAACCAGACTTTATAGAGGGGGTGGAGTAAGTGAAGAGTGAGGAGTGTCTTTTTGCATTTTAATGAGGACCCCTAAATAGCTTCAGGATGGGGGTTGGTCTTGTGAGCAATGTAAGGATAATTAGAAGGTTGGAATTTTTAGCCCCACTGGGGAGAGGAGAGGAGCTGGAGATTAATCACTAATGACCAATGACTTGAGCAGTCATACCTACATAATGAAGTTCCCATAAGCCTTTCAAAATTCGGTAAGAATTCCTCATTGAAATTAATTTCATGCCTTTTTCCCTTTTCCTTAATAATGTAGAAGTGATAGAATTTTATCTCAACTCTCTATGGCCTTCAGACAGCACTTGTCTCCTGGACACACAGGGACAGGGATTTAACCTGGAGGCTACAAGTTTCAGCTGTGAGCCCCTCAGGTTGCAGGCAAAATTGTACGTCTGTGTGTGTGTACATAGTGCGTTTTGAATCAGATTAGGTCCATGGTTTTTAAGCCAGTTCTCACATGGATCCCTGACCTTGCAAAGGAGAGCAAAACAATGAGAAATGCTAAGTGTTCACTGGGAACTCTTTACCTTTAAAAGATGGCACAGGCCGTACTCACTTCTTATGTTCAGCAAGTAAGAGGAAGATGTGATATTGTGATATAATAAGAAATACATTTATATTTGGTCTTCATCTCTGGTTCCTTGATACAAGAGCTTCTAAAACCCTTGTAATTTCTTGAGTGGTAGGGGTGAGAGGAGTGTCTTTTGTTGTTCATAATAAGCCACAGAAACCAACCCTGGGATTTGAGGGTTGGGACTTTCAGAAACTCCTCCCTCAACCACTGGGGAGCGGAGTCATCCTGGAGATTGAGTTAATCACCAGGGGCCAATGATTTAATCTATGGGGCCTCCATAAAAATACATTCAGAGATTTGGCATCTGAAGTGGGGAAGTCACTTGATAATTAGTGTCAGAATAGAATTGAATTGTAGGACACCCAGTTGATGTCTGGAGAGTTGGAGAACTGGTTGTTGGTGTGGGAAAACCCACACATTTCGGTCAGAAGTTTTGGTAGTAAAAGCAGTTCAGAGACGGGTGGCTGCATTATTGTGTGATTACCTCCAGCAGAACTCAGCATCGTTACTGAAATGAGAACGAGAATGGATAGTTGGCTCGGTGCAGTGGGCTAAGGAATTTGATGTTTGGTCGGAGAGTGGTGGAGTGGATGGACTATATGGTTTTAGCCAAATAGGGAAAGAAGTGAAGCTACAAGCTGGGTGGTACACTGGGAGAAGAGGAAAGAATCAAGGGGCTGGAGACGTTTACAGAGGTTGGCCCAAGCAAAGTGGGAACACTGGGTGGGAGATCACCATTGGAAGGAGGAATTAATGTGAAAGAATTATCCAGTATGGGGCTAAAGGGATGTGTATTCTGACTGTTGGTTGAGGATGACATGAATGAGAATGGTGACTGAACTGGCTGTACTCTAGGTCAGGGGTCCCCAACCTAGGTACCAGTCCACGGCCTGTTAGGAACCGGGCCGCACAGCAGGAGGTGAACGGTGGGCCAGCGAGCTAAGCTTCATCTGCCGCTCCCCATGGCTCGCATTACTGCCTGAAGCATCCCACCCCACCCCCCGCCAGTCCGTGGAAGAATTGTCTTCCATGAAACTGGTCCCTGGCGCCAGAAAGGCTGGGGACTGCTGCTCTAGGTGACTGGACCGTGCAGTATTGGTGGTCCAATGAGGGTAGCAGATTGCGGTCTTTGCTTAAAGGTTAAGAGGAACATTGCTGAAGATGTCCTGTTATCCTTGGATAGGACCTCCCCTTGGCATTTTGGTAAGAAGCTTAGCTGGCTTCTCAGGTGCTTATCTCAGTGGAGTCACCTGCCCAGGAGACCAGGTGGCCATGTGTGGTACAGTAGAGGGGCCTGGAGCAACTTGAGGGGGATAGAGCCCTAGAGCAGAGGTCTCTGGTTCATACATAGACTGGGTGTTTTTTTATTCCTTTGAATTCTTATATAGCTTAATTGTGGATGTTCATAAATATTTCATATAAATTATAGCTGTGTAGTAATTTACCAGTTCTAACTGGAGTGAGTCTCCTTGCTGAATCTTTGCTTCCCCCCCTCACTCCCATTGGCTTACAATTATTCTCCACTTGTAAAATGAGGAGATTGGTTGTAATGAATGTTTACAATCCCTTCCCACTCTTATTGCTTCTGTTTCCATGAAAGGCATTTAGCATGTGGAGTTTTATAAAATCAGTACTCGAAAAAGTGGTTGACCTTTTGAAAGTTTTAGTAAAGATCTGTTCTTGTATTCTTTTTTGTGGAATGGCTAGAAAACTTCCTTTAGAAATTATAATTAATTCAAGGCTAGGGGAATCTATCTAAATCGAGAAAGCTTAAATTCTGTTTTAGGTTCTCCTATTTTTAGTTTTCTAAGTAATGACCAACATTCACTCTCTATACTTCCTCTTAAATAACAGTACTTTTGTTTTCCTACAGAGAAGCTTAATATTAAATTTGTGCCTCCTGAGGCTAGAACTGGACTACTGTCTTTTGAGGAGAACCAGAGAATTAAGAAACTCCATGAAGAAAACAAACAGTTCTTGTGTATCCCAAGGAGGTGAGTTGAATAAAGATATAGGACATTAAAAGGCGTAACAAGGCAACTAAATATAAAATTTTTTATTTGGTGTTCACGTTTTTCTGCTTTCTTTTCTCAGCTGCTCTTATTAAATCCCAGTCTCCTATATTATTTTGGTAACTCATGTGGAATTTTTTTTTCCTTTATGATTGTTGCAGACCAAAGTGGGACCAAAACACTAGTGCAGAAGAACTCAAACAGGCAGAGAAAGATAACTTTCTAGAATGGAGACGTCAACTTGTCCGGTGAGTGTTAGTCTACAGGAAGATTTGCCTTGAAATTCTGAGTTAGGCATTTTAGTGTGCTTGCATTGCTATTTGCATTTTGAAGGCTTTGTTCTTTTAAAAGGGAAATGGTAGATTTCATCTTATAAGTGCAAATTGGTGTGTGTGCAAACCGCATTGCTTTGTGCACGTGTGTCCTTGCACCAAGATGGTGAGTTGATTCCTCCATTCCTGGCCTTTTCTCCTTTTCATACCCTTCTCTAACCATTAGTAACCCCGGAGTTGATCACTGCTCTCTGGAGCATTCTTCCAAGAAGAGATGTCTGGGGGAAATGTCACTTTGTGTGTTAAATAAACTTTCAGGGCTTAAAAAGCTTAAGTATAAAATTTGCATTTGATTTGCATATTGACTCAGCAGAAAGTATATAAAAATCATTTGACAGTTAATAGTTGTGTACTTATTTTTTTTAATGCAGTGAATTTGGGTGTTATACTACTTGAGCCCTACTATTGTAATCTGGCAGAGGTATAAACTTCTCATTCTAAAATCAGGTTGGAAGAGGAACAAAACCTGATATTGACTCCATTTGAAAGAAATTTGGATTTTTGGCGCCAGCTCTGGAGGGTGATTGAAAGAAGGTAGGTTACCGTTTTCTTTTTGTGTAAGGAGTATGTGGTGGTGGCGGTATATTAGATTGGGAAGTTATATATGTTTGTGAGCCCAGGGAGGGGCTGAGGGGACAGGATCAAATTAGGTACAGTGCTACTGAGAATTATTATAAAACCTGAAAGTAGGGTACTATATTTCTTTTTAAATATAAGGGGTTTTTGTTATTAGATAAACACATTGATAAACTTGCAAGAGTGGTGACTATTTTCTGTAAGATGAGTTCTGAAGCACCTGTAGTTATTTCAGCAAATGTATATGAGTTCCTACCGGTAAAACAGAAAATATGGCTGGGAAAGGGGTGTCTGCTTGCAAAGAGCAAATATGTTATGGGGGAGGCCAAGCAAAGGGCCAAGCACCAGGGGCACACAGATGGATGAAACGCGATCGTTGCACTAAGGTATTAGTAAAATAAAAACTGGAGTGTGATTCCTGTTGTATTAGAGAGAGGGTAGTGGGCTGAGTCAGAGCAGAGGAAGGAGCAGTTAGTAGTATTGAGGGAAATTAAGGAGTGATTTGTTTTAATTGGACTTTGAAAAGAAGAGAATGCCTTTGATAAGTTGAGACTGGGAGATTTTTTAAGTCTTTTCCATATCCTGATAGCTAAAAGGTTTTTACTTTTGTCAAAGAGTGGATGAATTATTTATAAGGATTCCATAAATAAACCTTTTTTTTTAACATCTTTATTGGAGTATAATTGCTTTACAATGGTGTGTTAGTTTCTGCTTATAACAAAGTGAATCAGTTATACATATACACATATCCCTATATTTCCTCCCTCTTGCTTCTCCCTCCCACCCTCCCTATCCCACCCCTCTAGGTGGTCACAAGGCACCAAGCTGATCTCCGTGTGCTATGCGGCTGCTTCCCACTAGCTATCTGTTTTACATTTGGTAGTGTATATATGTCCATGCCACTCTCTCACTTTGTCCCAGCTTACCCTTCCCCCTCCCTGTGTCCTCAAGTCCATTCTCTAGTAGGTCTGCGTCTTTATTCCCATCCTGCCCCTAGGTTCTTCATGACCATTTTTTTTTTTTTTTTTTTTTTTTTTTTAGATTCCATGTATGTGTATTAGCATACGGTGTTTGTTTTTCTCTTTCTGAATTCACTCTGTATGACAGACTCTAGGTCCATCTACCTCACTACAAACAACTCAATTTCGTTTCTTTTTATGGCTGAGTAATATTCCATTGTATATATGTGCCACATCTTCTTTATCCATTCGTCTGTTGATGGACACTTACGTGGCTTCCATGTCCTGGCTATTGTAAATAGAGCTGCAATGAACATTGTGGTACATGACTCTTTTTGAATTATGGTTTTCTCAGTGTATATGCCCAGTAGTGGGATTGCTGGGTCATATGGTAGTTCTATTTTTAGTTTTTTAAGGAACCTCCATACTGTTCTCCATAGTATCTGTATCAATTTACATTCTCACCAACAGTGCAAGAGGGTTCCCTTTTCTCCACACCCTCTCCAGCATTTATTGTTTGTAGATGTTTTGATGATGGCCATTCTGACCGGTGTGAGGTGATACCTCATTGTAGTTTTGATTTGCATTTCTCTAATGATTAGTGATGTTGAGCATCCTATCATGTGCTTGTTGGCAATCTGTATATCTTCTTTGGAGGAATGTCTTTTTAGGTCTTCTGCCCATTTTTGGATTGGGTTGTTTGTTTTTTTGATATTGAGCTGTATGAGCAGCTTGTAAATTTTGGAGATCATAAATGAACCTTATATTTGAAATGATGCTTTTAACAAGGGGCCCTTAGGATGTGGGTTTGTTTGTTTAGTCCATAGAATATACCCAATAAGAACATTAGGAAACAGGGTGCTTTAACTGGGATTCTCAGGAAAGAATATTAGCACATTTAGCACCGTTACTGAGAAAAAGGACTTGGATTAAATTTGTACAAGTTATTTACATTTCTTTTTAGAGTGATGAAAATGATCTGGAATTAGATAGTGGTGATGGTTGCATCACTTGTGAATATACAAAAAACCACTGAGCTGTACATTTTTTAAAAGATAGAACTTATGATATGTGAATTATCTCTCTCTCTCTTTCTTTTAAGTCACTTATATACTCCCCTCCACCCCCCGCCCGCATCTTGCTCCCTCAGGGGCAGAGAAGGCTGTTGGCCTGGGATGTGAGGAGGCCAGAGTAGCTAGGCAAATCTCTAAGCCTGAAGAAAGGGGAAGCTTGCTCCTGATCGCGGGCTTGAATGAGGCTTGGGAAGACCCAGTATGGTTCTCCCAGGGAACAGAGTGAGCTAATTTCTCCATCAGGGCCTCATTAGCATTTGGGATGTATACTGCTGAAAATGTCTGTTTTCTTATTTCCAAAGATAAATGGTAACAATGTGAAATATTGAAACCTCACCCTTGAGGGAATGCCCCCATTTGCACGCTTATAGTTTACTATTTAATTCTAGATTTTCTCCTACTTCCTTTATTGTCTGTCTTCCCTCTGCATTCTTTTTTTTTTTCCTACTTATTCTGGTTTCTGACTTTTATGTAAGAGGCCTTCCTCCAGTGTCAAATGATGTTTGTTGTCTGTTCATATTTAAGAACAAAGCATTACAAAGCTGATTGACAGGATTTTGTTTGGGTGGAATTTGCCCACTGGTGAACTTCACTGTACAGTAGCTGAGCAGGGATCGATTTTATTTTACAGTATCTATGGGTGTTTTCCCTAGGATCGGTCAGTTTCTTAAAGGGGAGGACTATCTCCTGCCAGGAGCAGGGCTAAAGGTGGTGGTGTAATACAAGGGAGCTGGGCATTTCCATCGTTTGGGGTGTAGACTTATGTTTAATCCTCCTTTCTTCAGTATAGCACCTCTTTCCCACCTTCTCCTGTGCTTGAGGTCCCAGTTCAGGAGCCTCTCAGGTTCATTTTCTCCACAGGGGCTGTGGGGTGACGTGTGGCTGCCTGGCTGAATGGAACAGGGGCGTGGACCTAATTGCTCCCTGCTGAGAATGATTTCAGTCCTATACCTCACTCTTGCCATGAGAGCTAGACGTGATGCTTCTAATCCTGAGCTTTCTCGGAGCTCTGGGGCATGAACAGGCTCACTTCTCATTGGGCTGACATTTCTTAGTTGCTGTTCTTTCTTTCTCTTTGTTCTGAGTTCCAGTCTTTGCTTTCATGTTTTGCAGGCTTTGAGAGGGAACAGAGGTAGCCATATGTGTTCTTCCAGGTTCAGCAACAGCAAGGCCCTTCCCTTGCTTTTCATGCCCCTAAATAAGCAATTTGTTTCCCCAGAGTGAGCCTGTACTATTGAAACTTCTAGCTTCTATTGCATTACAGCATTACTTGCTCTTTTACTTTTCTGTGATATTTCTCTGTGTTTTTACAAGAGAGAACATGTTCCTGACTCAGGGAATATAGTTTATATCGCACAGAAGTGGATCTGAGTCACATAGAAACATCAATAAAGTGACTACTGCTGTGTCTTTTAATAGGAAATATTTATTGATATGTTCTGTACAGCAGATGTCTCCTGTTTGGTAACAGGCTAGCTACGCCATCTGCCTCTTTAATTTCAAGAGTAGTTATTAGAAAAGATTTGATGTATAATATGTCATTGAAATGGCGGAAACTGCCGAGGCATGGAGGGCAGAACGCCGTATTCCAGGAAGACAAGGCGCTTCCATTGTGTTGCATCAGCCTTCCAAGTACATAGCTGGCACTTTTCTAGGCATCCTAATTCAGCACACGAAGCAAGCTGCCTTAAACTTTTCTTCTTTTCTTACTGGTGTGTCTAAGCTGGTTATTCTTTCTACCTGTTTGGTAGGTAGACATAATGTGTGTGGACCTTGTAATTTTAGTTCATTAGGCTTTGTCCATTTTTTGCAGTCATTTTTGCATTTACTGTTAAATCCTCACAGTTGGAAAGTGGTAGATATTACCTTAAAGAAGGAAATACTAGGACCCACTTAACTAGAGAACTTAAAAGCAATTTGTCATAAATTAGCAGGTCTGTGAGTTTCTTTGACTCAAAAGATCATGCTGGAAATTTAACTCTTCTGAAGGAAAATGCACTTTGTCAAAAGCTCTGCCCTAAATGGTAACCTTGATTTAATACATCTCCTTCAGTTGCATAGGAGTTACCTGAGGAAAAGCTGACCAGATACGGATTTGTTTCCCTCCAGTGGCAGTCACAGCTGGCCCTTAAAGCAGCTTTCCTAGCCACAGGGTCTGAAGGGAGGGAGGATTCTGCCGGAGAAGTGCAGTATTTATTCTTACAGTGCTCAGCTGCTGTCGTCCCCACTACATTTGTGAGGGATTCGAGGGGCTTGCTGTCAGCCGCGGAAAGTTTTCATATTGCTACATCATCTTTCATGTGATGGAAGGCGTTGGACTCATCATTCCTGCTTCATTATGGCGACTTAAGTTGATATTTTGCTGTTTTGTATTTTTGCCATTTAAACACATTCTTGGAACTGGTGGGTGATGATTTGCTACATGTACACATGTCAGCCCTAGGTTTAAATAAGATATAGCCTTTGACGGTGGCAGCTGTGAGCAGGTGATATATTAGGGGGGTTTTGAGGCCTTACTTAACACAAGTGTAAACTAGGCACTGAGTATACAGTAGACCTCACCTTGGATTGAAGTCTTCGGAATACTCTTTGATCTCTCCAGGAGAGTTTACTAGAAGATACAGGTAAAAGTTTTAACAATGAAACATCATCAGAGACTACAAGCTCTGGTCCAGAGTGCTTGCGTTCTCATTCCAGCTCCCTCACTTAGTAGCTGGTGACCTTGAACAAGCCACTTAGCTGTTCTAAACTTCAGTCTCTTCGTATATAAACTGGGGATAATTGCACCTTAAAAAGTTAAATATACCAGTGCTTAATATGTCGAAAGTGTTTGCTACTATTTCCTTTCACTTCACAGTGATTGGTGTATCTCACATTTGTTTTTCAGTGATATCGTGGTCCAGATAGTAGATGCTCGAAATCCACTCCTATTTAGGTGTGAGGATTTGGTAAGTAAAATGTGACATGATTCGAACTTTAAGTCCTTGGGCAGCAGTGGGAGGACAGCATCACCGATAGCAGTGAGCCTAGGCAGGCCTTTGCACCCTCCTCTAGCTTTGTTTAATCTGGCCTCCTGCTCCTCCCAAGGTCAGGAGTTTGCATTTGGGGACTGTTTAGATAGGTGTTTTCTTCAAACAGTTGTTTCCATCTGCAGGAAGGCACAAACACTTGAACTTCCTACTTTTAGTTTCGAAGCTACTTTGTTAATAGGCATTTGCCAGTGTTTCTCATTTTTTAAGAGACTCTAGTTGAAATAGCATTTTGCTTACTTTAGCATATGCCTAGTCCCTTCACTTACCCATCCCACTAAGCTTTCTCTTCTCACACCGTACTTATTACCTCCTGTGGTATTTTACAAATGAACTAAGTTTGTAAAACACCACAGGGGGTAATCATTAAGGTGTGAGGATCACAAGAAATAATGTGATACAGGCTTTCAATTAATAAGACACTGAACACACATGAAGTATTCCTATTTTTGTTTGAGGACCAGAGTAGGAATAGTACTGATTATTTTAAAAGCCACTGGTGAATAACAATCTTAATGGGGAAACTCTTATTAATTCAGCTTTCATACTTCTGGTCTGTTTCCTAATGGAGAGCTATGCTTGGGAATTAATTTAATCACTGGGTCTTGTTTTCCTTTTAGCCTTCAAAAATATTTTTTTATATTAATAGGTAAGATTATTATTAGCTGTCGTCACTTGGCTTGAAGATAGTCCCTGCTGGCCGACAAATCTAGTTATACAGTTCTTTAACTTTGCTTAAAAGAAAGAATTCAAGATTATTAAAGAGAGGAACTATATAATTTAAAGAAATAAGAACCTGTTTTACTTAAACTGGGCAGGAAAGCATTTCTTTTTACCCTTTCCAGTTTCTCATGTGAAGAGTATTTTTTCTAAGTATAGATGACCTAACTTCTTTTCAGAGCTTGCTGAAAGGATCCATAGAATGTATCACGATTAAAAATCTTTAAATTAGGAATGATTTAAAACTGGGGGCGGTAAAAACTTTTAGTCATAGCTGGGGATCTTCAGTATAATTAGCCTAATTTTCCCCCTTTTGGAGAAATATCTAAATATATTTATCTTGCATAGGAATGTTATGTGAAAACAGTTGATGACAACAAGGAGAATGTTATTCTAATAAATAAGGCTGACTTGATGACTGCCGAGCAGCGGAGTGCCTGGGCCGAGTTCTTCGAAAAGGAAAATGTGAAGGTCATTTTCTGGTCGGCTTTGTCTGAAGCCATTCAACTGATTGATGACTCTAAGGTAACCTGGGGGACTTTTTCAGGTTGGGTTTCAAGGAGGAGGATTTTGGCTTCTGTTAAGTATGCTCTGTTTTTGTTTGTTTGTTTGTTTGTTTATTGTTGATGTGTGGGGTTTTATTTGTTTCTTTTTTCCCTAAGTGCTGAGATAGTCGGGTGATCTGTAGAAAAGTAAGCCACAAGGTTGCTTTCTCTGGTTTTTAAATAGTCTGCTATCCCAGGGGTCTATGATGCACACTGATAGTAGCTATAATTTTTAATTTTTAAAAATTTTAGGCAGAAAATTGTATAGGAAGTTTCATACTGCCCTTGTATGTAATTGCTTTTAAGAGAAGTCGGAACAAAAATCAGATACAACTGAATGTAGTAACTTCTCTGGACTTGATTAGACTCTCTTTTGACTTTGTTTTGAAAACAAAGAAATGAAGTAGTCCTAAATTAAGATACACCATGTTATTTTCTGTATCTTTTAGTCCACTTTTTACAGAAACAGTTTAGGAGTTATTTTCTAGTAAAAATTAATGGTAACCAACTATGAAAAGAAATTAGTAATAGAATCTTAGAGCTGGAAGAGACTTAAAGTCATATCTTTTCCTATCCACCTCCTTTCCTCTCGCCTCTATTTATCAACTACTTGCTGACTGGTTAGGGTGCTATGAATACAACACCCTCCCTTGGTGAGCTCACAAGTTAGTGAGCTCTAACTCTGTGAAGGAGTTCTTCCCTTCACCTCCCTGGCAGTCACATGCTGTCTCTGTGACTCCTTTAAATGGCAGACACCAGGTGTCTCATTCCTTTTTATCTCCAAGGTTAGAAAGTTGTTTAGTCCAGTGAAGCTAAGTCAGCTTCCCTACCTTTGATCTGAGGCCTCTTCCTCTCTCCCCGTGTTCCCTCTTCTGCAGAAGAGACGTTGTCTGCTTTCCTGCTCCTTATATTGACATGACCTCCAGAGCACTCCTCACCCTGAGCGCCTGTCTGCCTGTGTCAGACGCCTAAAGTGGGTGGCAGCTGGTTGAGTACAGTATTCCAGGTGTGGTTTGCCCAGGACATGTACTCTTGTTTCTTGTGATCAGGATACTCCCAGTAATTCAGAGTTTTTGTTAATTCACCCCCTTTCAAAGGAGCTTATGCTCTTGGCTCATTGAACCTGTGAACAGCCACATCCCTCACATGTTTAAAAGACAAGACTTACTAAGCAGATCTCATCCTGTCTTTACACATGGGAAAAGGTTTTCATTTTGGTTTTAGCTCAGCTTAGGATCATGCTGTTCCTCTTAAATATTAGTGATTTGGGAACAAGGTAGAATTCATTTTGCATGTGTCATTTGCTTTTCTCTTCTTCCAGCTTTGAGTCATCTGCAGCTTTTGTATTGGCCCTTCTATATATTCTTTCTGGTCATTGATAACGCTGTTGAGTAGACCGGAGCCAAGGATAGAGCTCTGTGAACTTTTGTGGACTTAATAAGCGCTCAGTACCAAGCATTTTAGTGTGATGCATACAGATGTATTTGAAAGGCTATAACAATAGTTATTCTGTTATTACTGTTAATAAAAACTAACCCATAGAAAACTTATTCTTAGCCAGGCACTGCTATTCTGAGTACTTTATGTGTTTCATTTCATCTTTTGCATCTGTGGTATTCCCTGACCTATCAACCAAGGAGTAGATTGCAAAGGGAAGTGGGATTTGTTTGCACCATCTGTTCTCAGGGAACCGTTGTTGCCTCCCATTACTGTCAGGGGAGGAATTGTTTGGAGGAATTTCCTAACTTGAGGAATTGCTTCCCTGTCAGACTCTGGATTAACAGTGCATGATTTATGGAAGATATTCTTTCTTCCTTTTTAAAAGTTGAACCCTATTTATTCCTTCCAGGTCTTCTGAAATCTGTTATTCATGATTTTCCAAGTTAAGTAGCCAGCTACCATTGTGATATATCTAATCACATCTGTCATTTGAGTGTCAAACATGAACTTACTAAAAATAGATATTCACTGTTTTCTCACCTATCTGAAGTTTGGTTCTTTCTCTATGGTTGCTTAACCTTTCTTATTTTAAAAAAATAGGACATTTTTTTGAATTGAGTACTTTGGTTTTCTCTTGGCCATCTCTTAAATTGCACTGTGTTCCCCCAAAAGACTGACTTTTCTCTTCTTTCTCTCTATTTTTGATGTAACTACTGCAAAGTCCTTTTGTTGCCTTTATCATTTTTCCTGAACCAAAACTGCTCCTAGCCTTAGTTTTCCTAATGCACATTCATGCTCAGTTGACATTCTTGTGTCTGCAGAAGAGCACACAGTGACTTCTTTACATTTATTGCTCATTTATCATAGAAATTGCTTCCAATTCCATATTTCTTTTTGAGTTGCCAGGAATGACAATGAAATCATGCCTTTTTTCCCTGACATTTTTTTTTAATATCTCTCTCCTAAAATGTAGGATGCCTGTTTAACTGAGTTCATCATGCCCTCTCCTGCGGTGGCTACTCATTGTAATGCTAGACTGTTTGGAAATGATAGGTTTCCATCACTTCTGAATCTGAATCAGTTCTCCCTTGTTGATACTGCTTGGTAATACTATAAATCTGCCATATTTCTGCTTTGCTACCCATAGGAATTCAGAAGGATTAACACACCCATGAATCGTAGATGACTTTTACCTTTCTCTTTCCAGAGGAAATCGTTGGTTGGTGAATAATTTCCATGTGCAGCGTTGAGTTTTGTTGCTCTCATACTTCACACACAGGGACCTATGCTCCATGGTGCTATGATTTATTAAAGGCAGTTATAAAAGAATAGCAGTTTCCTTAACTATGCAAACCAGTCTTTGAAAATGCAAATATACAGTGAAGCTCAGATTACAAATTATATGCCCTTCTTGCTTTGTGCAGAGAAGAGAATGTTAAATGTTTCATCGTTCATGAGAAATGCTTTGTTTTATTCTACAGACCATTGCCAAAAAAAGTGTATTGCCGAGGAGTTCAGCTTGATACAGGTTTTTCTAAACCCTTGCTTTCTTTTAATAGGTAAAAGAGTTATCTACTAGAAAAGTAATACATGTTATTTGTAAAGAGTTCAAATAATACAAAACTGTGTAAAGTGAAGGTCCACCACTCCAGAGGACACCACTGTTGATAGTTTGGTTATATCCTCATGCTGTCTTCTCCCTCTGTTCACCTTTCTCTTTCTCCTTCGTAACTTTCCTTGTCCTGTGTTCATCTTAGGTAACCAACTCTGAATGTTGTTCACCAGAGTGAAGAGTGCAGTTGTTACACACTTCTGAACTTTGGTGGTTTCTGTTATTTCATCAGGAAGAAGTAAATGGAGACAGTGCAGAAGCCATCACAGCTGAGTTTGAAAACTCCAGTTGTGACGAAGCTGAAACTCTACACAAAGAGACTGAACATCTTTCAGTTAATGAAGTTGCCAGGAGTGATGAAGATGACAGTGAGTATGAGGACTGCTGGCAGGAGGAGGAGGACTGGCAGACGTGTTCGGAAGAGGGCAGCGGCCCCGACGAGCAGGCCTGCGGCCAGGATTGGAAGGAGCGCTGTACTGTGCGTTCTGAGGCGCAAGGAAGGAAGACCCCCCAGCAGAGGCAGATACACAATTTTAGCCACCTGGTATCAAAGCAGGAATTACTGGAGATCTTTAAACAGCTACACTCTGGAAAGAAGGTGAAGAATGGACAACTTACTGTTGGACTGGTAAGATGAAATATATCATAAAATTGTTCCGTGAGGGTCTGTATTCCCCATCCTTTGGTAGCTACACTGGTACTCTAGAGCTCAGGCCCTGGCGTCATAGGGAACATTGATGCCCTCTTGTTGCCCACGGGCATCCTGGGAGCAGACTGGGTGACAGGCAAAGCCCAACTCAAAGAATGAACTTTCTCAAGGCTTGTATTGGTTACACCACTGTTCATATTAATTATCTTCTACAGTCTCCCAGTTCATCCCTACCTGTCACGTCACTTACAAGAGATACTAGAATGAGAGCTTTCAGGGTTGTCTTCAGACTTCCAGTCCAATGTTCTTAGCTTTAGATAGGCTTTTTACATAGGGTAGGCTTTCGGCATCCTGTGATCCTTGCCAACTTATACTGTAAACATTCCTTCTGACACCCTTCTAGGTGGGCTACCCAAACGTTGGTAAGAGTTCAACAATCAACACCATCATGGGCAACAAGAAGGTGTCTGTGTCTGCCACGCCCGGTCACACCAAGCATTTTCAGGTATTTCTACAGCATCGGCCTCTGTATTTCCTTCTCCGCCAGTTCCTCCCTCTGGGTGTTTTCTGAAGTTCTTTGCCACTCGTGTGCTGCTGCCCTCCTTTCCCTTCCTTTGCTGTATGCCCAGCATAAACCTCTTACGTGTCTTTCAGACTCTCTATGTGGAACCTGGCCTCTGCTTATGTGACTGCCCAGGCCTGGTGATGCCGTCCTTTGTCTCTACCAAAGCTGAGATGATTTGCAGTGGAATCCTCCCGATTGACCAGATGAGAGATCACCTCCCACCTATATCACTAATATCCTCTATGCTGTGCCAAAATTTTGGTTGTTATGTATATATTAGGGCTTAAGAAAAATCTGGGCAATAGACAGGGGAGGAAAAAATAATCACTCCTTACATAGTTGTAAGGATTAGAAACAAAGACTCGGTGCTTTATATCTGAATTAGGCTCATCTCACAAATCTATAGTGTATTTACATAAAAATGTGTCATCTTTAAGGTCTGTTTTCAGAGATAATATTTTTAAAGGATACATTTGGAAGTGATCATTGTGCATAAGGCTTTGTTTAAAAGAGGGGAGAGGGGATTCCCTGGTGGCGCAGTGGTTGAGAGTCCGCCTGCCGATGCAGGGGACACGGGTTCGTGCTCCGGTCCGGGAAGATCCCACATGCCGCGGAGCAGCTGGGCCCGTGAGCCATGGCCGCTGAGCCTGCGCGTCCGGAGCCTGTGCTCCGCAACAAGAAAGGCCACAACAGTGAGAGGCCCGTGTACCGCAAAAAAAAAATAATAATAACACAAAATAAAAGAGGGAAGAAAAGTCTTTTAAATTAACGAATACTCGTACTTCTTCTTTGGAGAGGTGAAAAGTTTTTTTGTCACAGAGGTGCTGAAATACTATGTTCTTAGAAGACACCATGGGGAGGAGGAAGGGGTCAGTTCAAAGAAACAGATTCCTTGACAATCTTACATTTGCCAGAATATTCCAAGACATGTTTTAGAAGCTACGTATGGCATTGACATCATAAAACCTAGAGAAGATGAAGATCCCCAGCGACCTCCAACGTCAGAAGAGCTGTTGACGGCTTATGGATGTGAGTTGTGATTTATTTTAAAACATGAACAAAAAATAATAGTATAGCTACTAAGAGGAATACTCTGCAAAGGTACAAGTTCAGAAGTTTTCCTTAGCATTTGTCATGTCACCTTTCAGGCTTGATATTTTTGTTGTCCTGTTGGTCTTGCCCACTAGGTGGCCTCCAGGTAGCTGACTTGGTCCAGCAGTAAAGGAGGGAGAGCCGGCCACTGCCTGAGTGGTATTTTACTTCAGTGTTAAGTGCTTTTTAGAGTTAGAGAAGGAGCTGCTCTGTATCCTTTGCCTCTTCCCCAGATCTTCATCATAGAAATCAAGTGCCTGGGAGACACATCTTCCCAGCCTCTCTCAGGCCCTTTCCTATGGGAGGCCTAGGACCCAAGTGTAGACACAGGGCTTCTGATCTAAGGCTATGTTGGCTTTTTCCTTTTCTGCATGGGAATTATCTTTGTCTGTCATTTCTCCAATTCATTGTGATTTATTTACCTTAAACACAAGCTTTAAAGGTAATCTGGAAAGACGCGTATCTACCTAAAGAAAAAGCGGTGTTAAAAAAATTTCCATGCATGTGTGGCTTGCCTTGTAAGGAATTGCCCCCAGCCGGGAAGGAGTTCAGGTTATTTGAGTATTTACTGGCAGAGAAAGGTGATTTGATATAAACCACACTTATATGGTTAAAATCAGACCTTGAATTTACTTTAGTTGAGCGACTTTAAAGAGGATGAATACTAAGCACTTGTTGCAAGACTGCCATTGTCACAACATCATAGGACAAGAAGGGGCCTTAAAGATTCCCCCACCTCTCATCCCCCTTTTCTTAAGTAATCTGAAATCAGATTTTCCTAAGTAATCTGAAATCAGAGCATGAAATGACTTGCCCAAGGTGGTGTCTGGTCAGTGGCATAGCCTCAGTGAGAACCCAGATTTCCTAATCTAGACCTCTCCAGTGTGCTAACCTGAAAGATGGGGAAAGGTAGACTTTGCACTAAACTTTGCATCTGGTTTGATTTCCAGATAAAACTGAAAGAAATGTGAGTCTTTTAAGATTTTTCATCTGATTCTCTCTGATGAAATCAAAGAGAGTGAGGACAAAACCAGTTTGTAAAAACAGATGACTGAACATTCTTAAAATATTAGTGAAATTCAACATCTGTCCATATATTTGTTAGCCATTTTGTCTTCTGAGAATCACTTTTTTCTATGCATCATTTGTTTTTGTCGTAATGATTTGTAGGAGTTCTTTGCTACCTGTGCTGCAAATGTTTTTCCCAGTGTCTATTTATGGTTTTTTTAGCCCTGTAGAAGTTAACGGCTTTAATAAACAATGTGGGATTTTTTTGTTTTTTGGGGGCGTGTTTTTGGCTGCATTGGGTCTTTGCTGCTGCGCGCAGGCTTTTCTGTCGTTGAGGCGAGCGGGGGCTACTCTTCTTTGCAGTGCGCGGGCTTCTCGTTGCGGTGGCTTCTCTTGTGGAACACGGGCTCTAGGTGCATGGTCTTCAGTAGTTGCAGCGCGCGGGCTCAGTAGTTGTGGCTCGTGGGCTCTAGAGCGCAGGCTCAGTAGTTGTGGCGCACAGGCATAGTTGCTCTGCGGCATGTGGGATCTTCTGGGACCAGGGCTCAAACCCATGTACCCTGCATTGGCAGGTGGATTCTTAACCACTGTGCCACCAGGGAAGCCCAACAATGTTTTTCCTTCTTAGTTTTGTTGGGTTTCGTGTTTTACTTGGGAAAAACTATTTTACTGTAATCCTTTTTTTTTTTTAATCTTTAGATTTTTTTTTCCTTTTCCTAAATGTTTTTTTGTGTACGGTTCTAAGTATTGATACTTTCTTCTAAACTGAAGGAGCCAACATACAGCTAGTATGGGAGGGAACTGAGTTTTGAACCTGTCAGCTAAAGCTGTGTTCTCACCTGCTGTGCTCTGCTACTCCCTTCTAATTGAATTAGTATTAAAGGGATCTTCGTTGCATGTTTGGGAAACTGAAAAAGGTGTAGACATATCATTAAATAAGAAAACTTGCTCTGTTGCTTTGGGGTTTGCTAATAATATTGACAACATAGCATTGTACAAGTAGCCTCCTTGAATCAATAATTAAAATCAGAGAGATAGAAATGACTGGAGTAGAGAGAGGTTGAATGTGTCACAGCATGTTGCTAGGTGGTTGTCAGAAGATCAGATGTAACAATATAGTCTGTTCTCCTGGATTATCAGATGTTTTTGTAATGCTAACCAAAATATTTTCTACATTATTAATTGATTTGGTTTTTTTTAAGGTTAAGTAAGAATGCACAGTGTAATAACAGAAAAGGCTAGATTTCCATCACCTCAGTTGTGTTTGTTGTGATGTTTTCTAACTTAGGTTTTGCAAAATTCATTTCTCCTCACAGGTATGCGAGGATTCATGACAGCACATGGACAGCCAGACCAACCTCGATCTGCACGCTACATCCTGAAGGATTATGTCAATGTAAGTGAATCCTGCTTCTCGTTCCTCTGGAATAAGTAGGTCTTCTTTCTCCACAGCGTATGTTTAGGGTAATGGCAACCAGCTGGGTTATAAAGGAGATATCTTCTCATTGATATTGTGCCATAACTGGAATTATATTCTTGATCCAGGAGAGCTAGCATCATATAAATCATAGAAGTGACTGACATAATATGAAAGAGACGAAGATCTCTGAATACCTATTTGCAGTGAAGGTGATAAATTTATGTCTCCAGTTTTTCCATCTCCTCCAGCCCTTGGGTGTTTCTACTGCAGCTATATCACGGTATTCCTTGTAGTGTAGCTGTTTATATACCTGTCTTCCAACACTTGTCCAGTAAAAATAATAATCATAGCTAACATTTATTCAAAGCTAGCCCTGCTAGGAATAGTTCTAAATGTTTTACGTTTGTCATCTCATTAAAAATATGTAAGGGGCTTCCCTGGTGGCGCAGTGGTTGAGAGTCCGCCTGCCGATGCAGGGGACACGGGTTCGTGCCCCAGTCCGGGAAGATCCCACATGCCGCAGAGCGGCTGGGCCCGTGAGCCCAGAGCCTGTGCTGTGCAACGGGAGAGGCCACAACAGTGAGAGGCCCACGTACTGAAAAACAAAAAAAAAAAAAAAAAAGTAAGTCTGTGAGGTATTATTCTCCAATTACAAGTGAGGACATGCTAAGTTTTGGGTTTTCTTCATCAGTAAAATAGGAATTAATAGTACCTATCCCATGAGATTATTATGGGAAATAAATGAGAACAGTGTATGTATGTGGAGACATACACACACACACACACACACACGCACGCACGCACGCACACACGCACATCACTAAGCTCAGTGCCTGGCACTTAATTAGACCCAATAGTTTTTATTTATTAAGCTACTTCTTTCTACAAAAAAGCATTCCAGGGGCTTAATTGGTTGTGAGGATTTCACTTTATTCCCTCCTCTTCTCAATACACCATCAGCGGAGCTTGGAGCATAGAAATAAAAGAGGGCAGCCATATTCTCTTTTTTTTTAATTCGGTAGGAAAACAGTTAATAGAATATTTGTATAGATGAATTATTCATTCATTTACCATTTGTAAAACTATGGAGGGTGGGGGAGATGAGTTAAAAACAACCACAGTTTTTAGAGTGTTTATGGTGGAAAGAGGAAACTTGGCACCCAGTGGACAACAGCAGCAGGCCCAGTGTCCCCATCAGTACAGCCACACTGTCCAACTACGTCCTGGCTTTTGTTTTGGAAAATATTCTCTTAAGTATAATCGTATACATGTACTGAAGAGTACGGTAAACAAGGTGAAAGGGGGCACAGGGAAGATTTCGTTCTTGTGTGGGAGCTGTGGGAAGAGGTAGGCCTCTAGAGCACTAAGGATCATCATCAGGGTGTAAGTTGGGACTCTCCAGTTGCAGTGACCAAAACTCAGCTCAGCTGTCAAATGGCCGAAAGTTCCATCAGAGTGTGCACCGTGGAGAGGCCTCCTCTGTGGACTCTCACACAGATGGTCCTGAGGATGTGCTGTTACCATGCATGTTGTCTTTGCAGGGTAAACTCCTGTACTGTCATCCTCCTCCTGGAAGAGATCCTCTGACCTTTCAGTATCAACACCAGCGACTCCCAGAGAAAAAAGCGAATAGTGGGGAAATAAAAATGCAGCCACGCAGAAATAAAAAAGCAAATCAGATTGAAAATGTAGTGGACAAAACTTTTTTCCATCAGGTAAGTTTCAAAGTTTTTTTTTAACTTCTGATCCAGTACATTTTGTATAACAGCTTTATTGAAATAACATTCACATACCATAAAATGCACACTTCTAAAATATACGGTTCAGTAGGTTATAGGATATTTGCAGAGTTATGTAACCATCACCACTCACTCCGAAAAGAAACCCTGTACCCATTAGCATTCACTCTCCACTCCCTTCTTCCCCCCAGCCCCTGCCAACCGCTAAGCTACTTTCTCTATATAAAGATTTGTCTATTCTGGACATTTCATGTAAATGGAATCATATGCTCTGTGGTCCTTTGTGACTGGCTTCTTTAGCCTAATGGCTGCAAGGTTCACCCATGTATCAGTACTGTATTCCTTTTTACTGCCAAATAATATTCCATTGAATGGATAGACCACATTTTGTTTATGCATTTATCAGTTGTTGGACATTTGGGTTGTTTCCACTTTTTGTCTATTATGAATAATGCTGCTGTGAACATTCATGTGCAAGTGTTTGTGTGGACATATATTTCATTTCTCTTGGGTATATACATTAGGAGTGGGATTGCTGGGTCACGTGGAAACTCTAAGTTTAACAGTTGAGGTACTGCCGAACTTCCCAAAAGTGGCTGCACCATCTTACATCCCCAGCAGCGATGTATGAGGTTGCTAATTTCTCCACATCCTTGCTAAACTACAGAAAAGAAGTGATATTTAAGCTGGACTTTGAGGAACAAATAAAAATGTGTCAGTTGGAAGAAGCAGTGAGGGCCAGATTTCCAGGAGTAGCATGGGCCAGATAGAAGGAGTAGCATGAACAAAGGCAAAAAGATGTGAGACTGTGGATATTTTCAGTAAAGAGCCTATGTTGTAGGTGGCCTTGTGTGCCACTTGAGGGAATATGAACTTGATTCCCCAGGCCACAGGCGGCCATCAGAGATCTGTGAGGACAGGACTAGAGAGATACAGAATAGAGCACTCTGATAGAAATGTGCACACTGCATTTGAGGAGTCTTGCAGTGAAAGTGAAAGTTCAGTGAAAGCTGATGAACACCTGGGTTAGAGCAGTGGGGATGGAGAAGAGGGGGAAAGATGAACAGAGTTCTTGAGAGTGGAATCCACAGAGCTTAGTGCCTGGCTGTGTGTGATAGATAAGGAAGACAGAGTGTGCGCCATCTTCAGGGCTGGGCAGATTCTTATACCACTGGCCGAAATGAAGAATGGAGAGTCAGCTTCTAACTAACTATGGGTTGCGGCCGGTTGAAGTTTGGTATCAAGATAGAGATTTCCAGAAAATAGCTGGTACTGAGCCTAGTTATAGATGTTGTTTGAAGCCGTGGACTAAACAAAGTTGAAGACAAAGAGAATGGAGTGAAGACAAAACACTGAGAAACTTATTTAAGGAATGGGGAGAGAAAGAGGACCAGTGAGAGATGGAAGTCCACTTTCTTGGAGTTCTCCATAAGCAATCCTGTGCATATCCTGTAAAGGAGACTGCTGACATCGCCAATAATATTTTCTCTTATTTCCTAGGAAAATTTGAGAGCTTTGACCAAAGGAGTCCAGGCTGTCATGGGCTACAAGCCTGGGAGTGGCCTGGTGACGGCAGCTACTGTGAGCAGGTCTGAGACGGGGGCTGGGAAGCCCTGGAAAAAACATGGCAACAGAAATAAAAAAGAGAAAAGTCGTAGACTCTATAAGCACCTGGATACGTGAACTTGGGCTGCAACAGAAGTAGCATCTGCACTGTGCATCTGTGGTGCTATAGGGTGGACCCTGCCCTTGTGATTCACACCCAACAGCTGATATCAAGACCGAGGGGCTCCTCAGAGCACCAACTCCAATTAACAGGGTCGTCTTGGAGCCCCAGAAACCTGTTCCTGTAGGAGGCTGAATCTGAGATGGGGGAATGAATGATGTATGTTTATTTGTGTAAACATATATACAGATGCATAGTAATTTGTAATCTGGGAATTTTTTGAAGAGATATTAAAATTAAATTGCCACATGGATTTTTTATTTGTTCGTGTAGCTACACTGCAATTTGGACATTTCACATTATTTAAACAATTTTAATCTGCTAAAACATGCTGGGATTTTAGATGGATTTTTGAGTACATTATGAGATTTGTGATTCTCCGTCTCACACACATACCCAATACACACCCCTAATATGGCAGAAGGCATATCACGTCTTGGAATAGGGGCTAGCACGGGTGATTTTTAAAAGCCCTTGAAGAGCATAATCCTCTGTTGAAAGTCGCCGTGAGTCTCTTCCCCAGAGGGGAGCGTGGGTTTTTCTATAGCCAGACCCACAGCGAGTGAGGAAAGTGGCAGCTAAGCAGCTGGTTCTTGTTTTAGGTGTAGGGATCCTTGACGTCCTTAGCACTTAGGACCATCAGGAGTAGTTGACCAACAAGGGCAGTTGACCTTTTACAATCACCTTTGTAATACACTATGGCTGCTTCAGCCTCTCACTTCTTTACTTTTGTCTCTCTTTTTCTCTGAGCCTCATTAGTCCCTTAATTCAGATCCTTACCTTGTTCTGTGTCATAGATATTTTTGGAAATCTAATGGAAGTTATAAATGCTTTCTCCAGAAAAATGCACATTCTCACCTACACAATTTTGCAAAATGTATCAGAACATTCACAGGTCCCCAAAGTTCATGAATTCACTGTTAAGAAGCCTTGCCTTGGGAATTCCCTGGTGGTCCAGTGGTTAGGACTCTGCTTTCACTGCCAAGGGCCTGGGTTCTATCCCTGGTGGGGGAACTAAGATCCCGCAAGCCATGAGGTGTGGCCAAAAAAAAAGGTGTTAAAAAAAATATTTTTTATTTAAAAAAAATTTTTTTTAAAAGAAGGCTTGCCTTTAACTGACCATAATGTATTTGGTATATTTGAAAATTGTTATATATGGGAAATTAAAAATTTTTGTTCATTAATAAGTATTCATTGACCAAATTTTAATTTTCATGAAGTCCAAATTTATCTTTTTTTGCTGTGGTTGCTTGTGCTTTTGGTATTATAATTAAGAAAGTATGGCAAATAAAAGGTTACTAAGATTTACTCCTGTGTTTTTTCCCAAGAGTTTTAGGGTTTTAGGTCTTAAATTTAGGTCTTTGGGCCAGAGTTGATTTTTGTATATGGTGTGAGGTAGGGGACAAGCCAACTTCATTCTTTTGCATGTGGATATCCAGTAGTCCCAACACCATTTGTTGAAAAGACTAGCCTTTCCCCATTGAATTATTTTGATACCCCTGTCAAAAGTCGAACGTAAATGTGAGGGCTTATTTCTTGATGTATGCCTTTGATATTTAACATTCATGGGTGTGTAACAATTGTGAAGAGTATCTGACTCAATTTCCTAGC
Organism: Pseudorca crassidens; assembly: GCF_039906515.1. NCBI lineage: Eukaryota > Metazoa > Chordata > Mammalia > Artiodactyla > Delphinidae > Pseudorca > Pseudorca crassidens. Next base: position 75,806,637 of record NC_090300.1, on the reverse strand, counting down.
ATGTACTGCTGGTAAGAGATGATGTCTGTGCAGATGCCCCACCCACTCCACATCCCTTAGCCTAATTGGAGTTCGCCTGCAGCCCAATACACGGTTCCTGTGCAGGCTCACAGCTTTCCACAAGCCCTGTGTTTTCTGCTTTCCCACCTGAGGACTTTTCCTGCACCCCAGGAGCTTGCTCAGCCTGCACACAGGGCAGTCTAGAAGGGCTGGGGGCTCAACATTCCTGGGGTAACCCCCAACCAGTAAGGAATGGGGGCCAGTTGGTAAGCACCCCAGCTTCCCTTTCACCCAGTGTGTACATTCTACATGTTCTTCCTCAGTGGAACTGAGCCCCACTTGCCCACGGCTAAAACCGTCTCATGAACTCACCTTACCTTTTCTCCCTTCCCGGTCTCACTCTCCTCTTCCTCATTTCTGCTTCACGGAAGTACCACCCAGATAAACTAACTGAACCTAAGTCTTTGCTTACAGTCTGAGGAACCCAAACTAGGACACCACGAAGAGGGAATTTCTAGTTTCACCTTTGCTTCTGCCCAGAACATGTCTCGTTAAGCATCCTCGCAATTTTTATTTTTAAGTATTCTCACCCTTGTTTTACAGGTTAGTACTTAAATTTACGAAGTGCAGTCATTATCACACTATCAAATTTTTTGTTTCGAAATGTTTTTCCAATATTTAATTACAAGGACTATGCCACCCTTTTCAAGTAGAACCTGCTATACATCTGTCATCTGTTTACTTTTCAGGACATTAGTAGGAAGTGTGGTTTCTCTCAAGAAACCAATAGCAGCATATGTTTTCTTGGTGGGGAACCAGGAAAAATTTGGCAGCAAGCCAGAAATCTACTTAACTCCGACCTTGTTTTACCAGCCTTTTCCCATCTTCGGTCTTTGTGGAGAAGTGAGGAAAATCGTTTTAAATTTCCACGCCTAACAACCATTTGTCGTCTGTTGTGTTCAACGTACTGTAAACCAGGTGAAGGCGAGAGGCCCTACAGAAAGGAAAAATGGTGCTTTCAAAAGTTTCCAGTATAGGGACTTCCCTGGTGGTCCAGTGGTTAAGAATCCGCCTTCCAATGCAGGGGACACAGGTTCGATCCCTGTTCGGGGAACGAAGATCCCACATGCATGCCGCAGCTAAGCTTGCGTGCTCTAGGGCCCATGCGCTGCAACGATGCGGCCAAATAAATATATTTTTTAAAAAGTCTCCAGTATAAAGAGGAAACAATAACCATTCTGAGCAATTTAAAAACAAAAGGCATTATGTTAGCAAAAAGTAGACCCTCAATAAAATTTTTAAATGTTTTATTGAAGTGCAATACGTATACAGAAAGTGCACAATCATAAGTGTACAGATAGCTGAATTTCCACAAGCAACACACTGACGCAGCCAGCACCCTGATGCAGGCACAGAGCATGACCAGCGCACACCTAACCGCTGTTCTAACCTTTCCGCCTCCCTTTATATTATATAGAAACAGAATCAACGGTGTGTACCCTTACGTATCTCACTTTTTTAATCAGGGTTTGTGAGATTCGTCCATATTCTCACGTGTAATCGTAAATCGTTCATTCTCATTGCCAAATAGTATTCTATGGTGTGAATATATCACAATTTATCAGTTTTATTATTGGTGGGCTTGTAGAGGTTTCTCAGGTTTGGGTTTTTTTTAATTTTTCAATTAATAAACTTTATTATTTAGACCAGTTTTAGGCTCACAGCAAAATTATGCAGAAAGTACAGAGAGTTCCCATTTATCCCCAGTCCCCCCACACACAGAGCCTCCCCTACTGTCAACATCCCATACCACAGTGGCTCGTTCGTTACAATGGATGAAGCTACAGTAACACATCCTTATCACCCAATGGGTTTTGGTTTTTTAAAATAGTGCTGCCATGGATGTGGTAATACAGTGCTCTTCAACAGAACTTTCTGCTATAATGGAAATGTTCTATAATCGGTGCTGTCCAGTACGTAACTACAGCCATATGTGACTATTAAGCCCTTAGAATGTGGCTAGTGACATCTTCAGAAGTTAACTGCTAAAGGTAATGACTGTTAACTCCTGCCTGACCCAACAATCAAAGGTCAGTATGATGAGATTTTTTTCAGAGTTGGAGGAGAATAGGGGTAAATTTCACATTTATAATTTATACATCTTGTCTACCTCTAAAGTAGGCAACACACAGTATTAAAACACTTATAATCTTTTGGATTATAAACCATTGAGTTTTTTTAAAAAGGATTTTTGAATCCATAGTAATATTCAAAAAAGGGAGAGGAAGGGAACCTTTTTTACAAAAGAACCCCAGGGAGAAAACGTAGAAGGAATGATAGGATCATCATTTTGTAACCATCAACGAAATCAAGGATTCAGGCAAGATCACCAACGGATGCTGAAAGCACTGAGTGAAAGGTCGTCGTGGAACTGGATAGTCACACCCCTCTAAGTATCACCCACCCTTACTTATTAAATTCAAAGGGAAAGTGCTTTCTACAATGGAGCAACCTGGCAGCCACTACGTTAAACAAGTGATCAAACTCAGCATCACCCGTGGAACGCCACCCTGGCATTCTGCACCCCCGATGCAGTGTATTAGGGAGTACACGACATCACCTTGTACTGCTTTTGCAAAAGCACTTAACCTCAATATAATCACGAGGAAACAACTAGATGAATCCCACATTTGGGACAATCTATAAAACAAGGGACCTGGGCTAAAGAGACACACAGCTAAATGAGTCAATCCTAAATTGAAAAAAAAAAAAATCAACTACATTACTGGACATTATTGGAACAACTGAGCAAATTTTAATAGGGATTACATTTTTTTCTTCCAGTTTTACTGAGATATAATTGACATGCAGCACTATGTAAGTTTAAGGTGTACAGCATAATGATCTGATTTACATGCATCATGAAGTGGTTCTCACAGTAAGTTTAGTGAACATCCATCACCTCATATAGGTATAAAATTAAAGAAATAGAAAAAATTGTTTTCCTTGTGATGAGAATTCTTATGATTTACTCTTAACAATTTTCATATATAACATAGAGCAGTGTTCATTATATTCATCATGTTGTACGTCACACCCCTAGTAATTATGTATCTTATAACAGGAAGTTGGTACTTTGCGACCACCTTCATCCACTTCCCCTCCCCCACCCCATCCCCGGATTGCATATTAGATAAGATTATTGTATCAGTGCAATAGAAGTGTGGTTCTGAGGAGACTATCCTTGGAGAAACATGCTGATGCATATTAAGGGTAAAATGTCATGATACCTGCAATTTCAAATGTTTCCGAGTGGAGACAGAGAGACAAAACAAATGTGGCAAAATGTTAACAGTTGGTGAATCTAGGTAGGTATTCTTTCACCTTTCTGTAGTCTTGAAATTTTTCAAAATAAAAAATCGGGGAGTGAGGTGTTGTAAGAATTGACAGTTAAATGCCATAAGGGCTCAGGAGCCATTCAGATGCACAGACAAAATTGTACCAGAAGACTACAGAATCAAACAGTTACCACGATTAACAGATACACACAGAGCTTCTGTCTTTACTCTTTGCCTTTGCTGACTTTTAGGCAGGGTGGTTATCCAGCTCCCATACTGGCATGTAGGAACTTAGCAGGATGCTGGTTGCTTTCTGAATTGCAAACGGCAGTGAGAACTTACATTTCTTTTAAATAATTATCTCAATGCAAATATTCAAGTGCTCAATTCGCTTTAAGAGGTGAGTTGCCGGACTTCCCTTGTGGCGCAGTGGTTAAGAAGCCACCTGCCAGTGCAGGGGACACGGGTTCGAGCCCTGGCCCGGGAAGATCCCACATGCCGCTGAGCAGCTAAGCCTGTGCGCCACAACTACTGAGCCCGTGCCCCTAGAGCCCACATTCTGCAGAAAGAGAAGCCACTGCAGTGAGAAGCCAGCACACCGCAACAAAGTGTAGGCCCTGCTCGCTGCAACTAGAGAAAGCCCTTGCAGCAACGAAGACCCAACGCAGCCAAAAATAAATACATTAATTAATTAATTTTTTTTAAAAAGGTGAGTTGCCTTGCTTTAAAGTCCCTTTAAAAAAGGACTTTCCTTGATGTAACATCTCAACATCTGTCCGTTCCATTAGCCCTTGCCTAGCTTCTGAGTGACATGCAGGAAGTGACTTTCAGTAATCAGATGTTACAAGGAGCTTGAGGGGAAAAAGGTAAAGAAACCCTCACAAGATCTTACAGTGTGTTGATGACAGAGTTTTAAATAGAACCCAGGACCCCAACAGTCCTACCACCTGCTTCAGTCACAACACTCCAACTTGTCCACAACGGGACTGATTAAGATTTGGAAAGGCCAGGATAAACAACAAGGTCCTACTGGCTAGCACAGGGAACTAGATTCAATATCCTGTGAAACCACAACGGAAAAGAATATGAAAAAGAATATATATGTATAACTGAATCACTTTGCTGTACAGCAGAAATTAACACAACGTTGTAAATCAACTCTATTTCAATAAAAATTTTTTAAAAGATTTGGAAGGGTCAGTATTGCATTCTCTTAGAATTAACTTCTCTGTATTTATAGCAGGTAAAACACACCGATGCAGAACTTTTTTTAAATGTTGTTTGAGGAGTAGCCCCAAGCCCTTCCTCTCAATAATGCATTTTAAAGAACACTGGCAGGAGGCAATGTGTCCTCAGAAGAGAAAAGCTGTTGAGCGGCTAGCCTGTCCCACCCACCACCACAAGTGGCTGGGATTTACGGCCTGATTGGCCCCCCATTCCTCAGAAATGCTCAGCCCACTGCAGCCCTTCCTGCATCAGGATAATGCCGAGGGGCGCAGTACCTCTACCAACAGGACAAGTTTACGAGCTGTGAGGGAGGACGTGTGCTATGGTCCTCTTGTTAGTTTTTCTTTCTGACAAACTCTGGACCATGGCCAAAAAAAACATTCGCTTCTGGGCCTTGGAGGAGCCTGGTAAAGGAACTGAGACACTTCCTGAGGGCGGATCAAGTGGAGAGCCCTATGGAAGGTACTGGAAGAATTTGGGAGGGGTCCTAATGGCAGGGAGGGAGTTGGTTAGAATGCATCATCCTAAGTGTTCCCTACAAGATGAAGTCCTGGCTCCTTCAGGACCGGACCATCTGCCCCTCTCGCCCATCTCCCCTCACTGCAGAACCTCTGCTGTTTCCTGTGCCCATAGACAAGCTCTTACCACCTCCAGGAGCACATTTGCAGGACTGGTGCTATGGCCTTGCCACCAAAAGCAAACATTCTCCAGAGCCCAGCTCATGCGTTTCTTGAAAGCCTTCCCCAATGTACCCACACATGCAATGTTAGGTATCACCTAAGCATTTTCTTTCTTTTTTTTTTTTAACATCTTTATTGGAGTATAATTGCTTTACAATGGTGTGTTAGTTTCTGCTTTATAACAAAATGAATCAGTTATATATATATACATATGTTCCCATTATCTCATCCCTCTTGCGTCTCCCTCCCTCCCACCCTCCCACCCTCCCTATTCCACGCCTCTAGGTGGTCACAAAGCACCGAGCTGATTTCCCTGTGCTATGCGGCTGCTTCCCACTAGCTATCTATTTTACATTTGGTAGAGTATATATGTCCATGCCACTCTCTCACTTCAGCCCAGCTTACCCTTCTCTCTCCCCGTGTCCTCAAGTCCATTCTCTACATCTGTGTCTTTATTCCTGTCCTGCCCCTAGGTTCATTAGAACCATTTTGGATTGGAAGAATCAACATTGTGAAAGTGACTATACTACCCAAAGCATTTTCAATATGTTCTTAAGTACATATCACATTTCTCTGGCCTGTTTAAAAATCAATATTTTCATTCCGTAAATATTTTTCTAACTATATTCCAGGCACTGAGCTGGGGAGACAGGTAGGAACTAACCAACCCCAGCTGCAAGGTGCTCACAGCCTGGTAGAAGGACAACACTCATCGTGCTTGAGAGGCACCCTAACAGAGGAGGAGAGCAGGCACCTCCCCCCTCAGGACCAGGACGCCCAATCACCTTTGTAGGGAAGACCACCGGTGGAGCAGCTTTGGGAAGGAAAACCACCCAGTTTGGTTTTAGATGCGCTCAATTAAGACATGCAAGACATGTCACGCATAGGCAGTTGCATATGTGAGTCTAAAGTTTGGGAGTTCTGAGCTGCAGATAACTCACTTGGGATGCACAAGCACAGAAGACAGATGCTCCTGGAACGTGGTGGGGAAGGGAAGAGAGCTAAGAACTGAGCTCTGTGTCTCCCTCCATTGTTGATCTTCCTTTTCACATATTCTTTATACCTCTTTTTTTTTTTTTTTTTGGCAGTACACGGGCCTCTCACTGTTGTGGCCTCTCCCGTTGCAGAGCACAGGCTCCAGACGCGCAGGCTCAGCAGCCATGGCTCACGGGTCCAGCCACTCCGCAGCATGTGGGATCTTCCTGGACCGGGGCACGAACCCCTGTCCCCTGCATCGGCAGGCGGACTCTCAACCACTGAGCCACAAGGGAAGCCCTATACCTCTTTTTTTTAGTGGATCTGAGGTTCTTCCTAGGAAGGACAATAACAATAATAATTGCCACTGTTGACATGTGCCAGATGCTTTATCTGCAGGATGTCTAATAATCACAGTAACTCTATGATAGGTACTCCTATTCTCAGTTTACAGGTAAAAATACTCCTGTGCAGAGAGAATCAGTGCTTCACCCCAATCACACCTGCAAGGACGCAGAGTGAGAATTCCAGTCAAGATTCTCCAAAGCCCACGTCTTCCCACTGCATCATCCAATGAGCCAAGATATCCAGAGACTGGGAACAGCTCCCCGCAGCTTCTCCAGCTCCACTGAGGGCCATCTCATAACCTAGTGTGTCTCATAAGAATCTCCTAAGAAGAGACTTCCGTGGTGGCACAGTGGTTAAGAATCTGCCTGCTAATGTAGGGGACATGGGTTCGAGCCCTGGTCCGGGAAGATCCCACATGCCGTGGAGCAACTAAGCCCGTGCACCACAACTACTGAGCCTACGCCCTAGAGCCCGCGAGCCACAACTTCTGAGCCCGCATGCCACAACTACTGAAGCCCGTGCACCTAGAGCCTGTGCTCCGCAACAAGAGAAGCCACCGCAATAAGAAGCCCGCACGCTGCAACGAAGAGTAGCCACCGCTCGCCACAACTAGAGAAAGCCTGCATGCAGCAATGAAGACCCAACGCAGCCAAAAATAAATAAATTAAAAAAAAAAAAAGAATCTCCTAAGAAGCTTGTGCAAAGCAGTGTAGTTGACTAAATAATGGTCCCCAAAGATTTCAAGTCCTAATCCTTGGAACCTGTAAATGTTACCTTATGTGGAAAATGGGTCTTTGCAGACGTGATTAAGTTAAAGAACTTGAGACAAGAAGATTATCGTGGATTACCTGAGTAGGCCACAAATGCAATCACAGTGTCTTTATAAGAGAAAGGCAGAGGGAGATTTAACACACAGAAGAGGAGAAGGCAATATAGCCATGGAGGCAGGAGGCAGAGACTGATCAGAGGAATGCAACCATAAGGCAAGGAACGCTGGCAACCACCAGAAGCTGGAAGAGGCAGGACAAGAAACAGCTTCTCCCCCAGAGCTGCCATGGAGAGGCAGCCCAGCCAACACCTTGATTTTGGTCCAGTGAAAACTGATTTCAGACTTTTGGCCTCCAGAACTGAGGGAATACATTTTTGTTTCTTTAAACCACTGCATTTGTGGTGATTTGTTTCAGCAACTCCAGGAAACTAATCCATGCAGATTCCAAGGACACATGCCCAGGGAGTTGCAGTTAGTAGGTCTGCTTTTTGACAGGCAGCCAGAGTGATTCTGATACCGACAATCTGTGGGCCACACTGCCTCAACTGCTCAGGCAGGGTACCTGTAGGACTTAAACCCTTAAACTAGGGATTTTTAGTCTGGGTCTATTCTGCTATGGAATCCATAGTTGAATTTCAGGCGTTCCATAAATTCCTTAAGATTATACGAGAAACTGTGTGTGGGTGTGCACACAAGTTCGTATTTTTCAGGGATGAGGTTTTCTTCAGATTCTCAGAGGAGTCACAGAAAAGGTGGAGAATTAACTACTAATTTAAGAAAAAGACGTTAATGTGTGTAAACCTGGTCCAAGGTGGGTGAGGAGGATTGGCCAAGCAGGGTTCTTAGTTCCCCGACCAGGGATCGAACCGGGGCCACAGCAGTGAAGGCGCCGAGTTCTAACCACTGGACCACCAGGGAATTCCCTGAAGCAACTTTTATTTTTTATTTTTATTTTTTGGCCGCACCATGCAGCTTGTGGGATCTCAGTTCCCCGACCAGGGATTGAACCCGTGCCCCCAGCATTGGAAGCACGGGGCCTTAACCACTGGACAGCCAGGGAAGTCCCCGCAACTTTTAAATTAGGCCCACCTCCCCAGGGTCTATGCTGAGCCTGAGAGAGAAGGAAACCGTAACAAAGATTGAATCAAATTAAATAGTGGTATCTTCAAGTCAAAACAAAACTGAGCATAAGGCAACCTTAGGGCCTGGTGAGAGAGTGACACAAAACTGTGGGCTGTGTCCTCACTTCAGTGAGATAATTAGTGGAATAGATTATCTTTGGATAGATCTGCCTTTGGGAGCAGTAAGTAGACAGCATCACTAGAGGAACCCAGGATCTAGGCAGTCACTGGTCAGCACCCACAGGAGAGCAAGGTAGAGATGACCATTTGTAAGCACAGAGAACAAACACCGGAAGAGCCCGAAAAGAACAAGAAGGCAAAAACAAAGAAGAAAAAAAAGATGAAGAAGAAGAAAAAAAAAGAATCAGAAGGCAGAGGTTTCAGACTAGGAGCATTTTTTGTTTATACACTATGAGAAACTTGGGTTACATATATTTTTAATTTAACCCTTTAATCTTGTCTTAGTTGGCATGAATTTTATATCAATTCATCTTAATCATGTTACTATTTGAATTTTGGCCCCTTTTGCTTAATAACATATTTTAATTTTATCTTTATTTGCTCGATTGCCTGTTTAATATCTCTCTCTTTTCTACTGGACTGTAAATTCCACTGAAGTAGAAAAACATCTGTTTTTCTCAACAATGTGTCCCCCGCTCCTAGCACAATGCCTGACAGATAGTGTTTTATTTCTCCCGTGTGTGGTCATAACTTTTTTTAAATGAGTGAACCAATAAAATAGTGTAGCCACTTTGGAAAACAGTCCAGTAGTTCCTCGAAACTTGAAACACAGAGTTACCATGGGACCAGCAATTCTACTCCTAGGTATGTGACCAAGAGGACTGAAAACCTATGTCCACACAAAAACTCGTAGACAAAGGTTCACAGCGCATTATTCATAACAGCCAAAAAGTGGAAACAACCCAAATGTCCATCAACCGATGAAAAGATAAATAAATCTGGTACAACCATACAATGGATTATTTTTCAGCCATAAAAAGAAATAACATACGGATACATGCTACAACACGGATGACGCTTAAAAACATTATGCTCAGTCAGTCACAAAAAGGTCACTATTGGATGATTCCATTTATAAGGAATGTCCAGCATAGGCAGCTCCATAGAGACAGAGGTAGATGTGTGGTTGCCTAGGGCTGGGAGTGCTTGAGAGGGGTGGAGAGTAACTGCTAGTAGGCACTAGGGTTTTTGGCAGGTAATGAAAATGTTCTAAAATTAGATAACGGTGGTGGTTGCACAGCTCTGTGGATATATTAAAAACCACTGAATCGTACACTTTAAATGGGTGAATTTTATGATATATGAATGGGATCTCAGTAAAGCTATTTTTAAAAATAAAAAAAAGAAATGATATAGTCATGTCCTTTAAGAAAAGTTATTAAAATCAACAATGAAAATTTTAAATCATAATAATAGTTTGTTTTCAAGAACAATAGCCCTGTGTACTTGAACTGACGGCAGTGTGGCTGGATGGGAGGGGACAGATTGCAAAAATCACGGGGCTCCCTGGCTGCGGGGGTCGCGGGGTAAGAGGACGTCGCCTCCAGAGCCCCTCTTGGGCAACGGAACAGGGACACAGGGTGCAGCTCCAGCCTCAGAAAAGAGTGAGGGAGGATGCAGAGGGGCGCGTTTGATTCCTCCTTCTTGGCCTCCCACAGCACCCTTTGTATTGTGCCATTTTAACGATCTGGACCAAGCCCCACTCATCGCGGGATCCCCAGCGCCCAAGCAAGCTCCCCAGGCGCCAAGTATGTATTGTTTGACTCAGGAAACATGGTGGGTTAATGAACGGACGAGGTGCCTCACAGTGCGCCGGCAGGTCACTGTATTCCGCTCTGGCCGCCGGGTTTGGGGGTGCGTGACAGCGAAGGGGTCCGCGGGAGCCGTGCTGCCGCTGTCTGGGGGGCGTGGGGCGCAGCCTTTGTGCAGAGGCTGCTCCCGGCTTCCGCCACTGGGGGGCGGCCTCCCGCCCGCCGACCCCCGACAATAGCGCGAGGGGTGGGGAGCCGCGCGTTCCCGGAAACTTTTCCCTCGAGTCTTGACCGCCGCCGCCCGCCCCCGGGAGCGCGGAGCTGGGCGCGCCCATCTCCGGCCTGCGGTCGGTGCGCTCGGCTGGGGCCGCCGCGAAGGAACAGAACCGGAGAAGGAGACGCGCGGGGAGGCAGCGCCCGGGGCGGCGGGCAGCGGGGGGAGGCTGCGCGTGGGTCCCCGGCCAGGCGGAGGCGCGGGCACCGGGCCAGGCGGAGCCGAGACAGCCATGGGGGAGGTGCCCAGCCCCGCGCCCGCGCTCTGGGACTGGGACTACCTGGACCACTGCTTCGCCCGCCACCGTGTCTGCATCTCCTTCGGCCTGTGGATCTGCGCCTTTTCCTGCTGGATCGCCGTCCACGCGCTGTAATGGGGACTGGGGCCGGGCGGCGCCAGGGCGGGGACCGGGGCGGCCGCGGGGGGAAATGGGGCGCTGCTCCCTGCCAACTCGCGCTTGGAAACCTAGAGGGAAGGGGGCAGAAAGGGAGGATGCAGGAGGCAGCACAATTGCAGGATCGAGAGGAACATTTTGCTGTAGACTGAAATCAGATACTTCTTTCCGGATTCCACGCACAGGAGGCTGGGCTGGGAGCCAGCAGGAGGAGGCTGGGTGGTGCAGTGGACGGGGCCGTGGACTGGAAGCAGCCAGTCCTGGGTTCTAGTGTCAGCCTTTCCCCGTTTACTGGCCGTGTGAGCTGGGCGAGCTATAAGATCCCTGGGGCCCGTTTTACTCACGTAAATGGGCATGATAGCACATAGGACGGCTGGGAGGATCAAATAGTACTGGTAAAGCTCTTACTAAATGCTCATTAAACAGCATTATTATTGCTCCAACACTGCCATCAACCCTTGGCGGAGGGCAAGGGCCTTGGACAAGTCTCTCAATGTTTCTGGCCTCAATTTACTGGCCCTCTTAGCTGAGAAGAGGGGAGGCTAGTACCCGACTCTGGCCACAGACTTTGCCCTGGTCTGTCCGACACCTGGAGTGTTTTGGCCAAGTGGTCCCCATAACCTGGGTTCTAAGGGTGAAGTGTGGCTAAAGATGGTCTCCAGATCTTCTGCCACCCTGTCCCAAGCTCTGGAGGATGGTGCCACCCACGTATTCCCTGGCAGGGGAGAAGGACCACCCCTGAGGGAGGCTGACACCGGCTGCCTTTGGCAGGCAATCCCGCTCCCCCTCAGGCGTTTGACGCTGGTGGAGAGATTCTGCAGCCCCACGGCCCAGTCCCTGGAATAGGAATAAGAAGACGCTTAGGACAGTTACTGAGGGCCTAGTGCGGCGTTAACTCACTGATCCCTGCCACAGCCCCATGGGGTAGGGACTGTCATTGACCCCGCTTAGATGAGAAGCCTGAGCTGCTGAGAGGTTAACTAACTTGCCTGAGTAAATGGGGAGAACCGAAATCCCAGAACCTACTAGAAAGGGGCAGGCTTGTGAGGTAAACTACCCAGATCAGAGGATGGGAACTAACAAGGCACTTTATGTGCATTATCTCGCTTGTCCCTCACCGCCACCCTCTAAAGCCAGTATTATTAGACGTCTTACCCTCCAGGAACTAAGGCTTGGAGAGGTTAAGGAGCTCCCTCGAGAATGCCCAGTGGCCAGGCTGAGAGCACAGCCTCTGCCTTTTCGCCTTGCCTCAGCTGTGTGGGGACTGGGTCAGAGTCAGCCCGGGATCCCTGACCCCTAAGGGCTGGGGAAGTGGCCGGAGAGCCGCAGGGCACACGCAGAGCCGCCACACGTGAAGCAGAGGCCTGCCGTTAACTCACCTTTCACCATAGGCCTCAGTGTTCTCCTTTCTCAAATGGGAGGGTTGAAATGAATTATTTCTTTTTTTAAATCTATTTATTTATTTATTTGTTTTATTTTTTTGGCTGTGTTGGGTCTTGGTTGCCACGCACGGGCTTTCTCTGGTTGTGGTGAGCGGGGGCTACTCTTCGTTGTTGTGGTGCGCGGGCTTCTCATGGCGGTGGCTTCTCTTGTTGCAGAGCACGGACTCCAGGCGCGCAGGCCTCAGTAGTTGTGGCACACGGGCTCAGGAGTTGTGACTCGCGGGCTCTAGAGCGCTGGCTCAGTAGTTGTGGCGCACGGGCTTAGTGGCTCCACGGCATGTGGGATCTTCCCAGACCAGGGCTCGAGCCCATGTCCCCTGCATTGGCAGGCGGATTCTTAACCACTGCGCCCCCAGGGAAGCCCTAAATGAATTATTTCTAATTTGGGTCCAACTCAGAGAGTCTCTAATGTAGGAGTCTTCACTCCTGGGCCTTGAAACAGTTTCAGGACCCAAATTAACAGTTGGTATTCCCACTGTGAGCTTTGGGCTTCGGCTGGCTGGTCGGGGAATGTTTGGGAGCCCAATGGCCTTCTGTCCTCATTCATTAGTCCCAAGGGCTGAGCCCAGAACCAGCCATATGGTCCTAATGATGTAGAGTGAGTACCACCCTGTGGTTAAATGAAGTGAAACCAGAGCTGCAATCGTGCCTCAGTTTCTCCATAGAAATGGAGCAGAGAAACATCTAGAATAAAGTATTTCCAAGCTCCGATCAATGATGCTGACAGAGAGACATCTGGCCCCTTCCAGTCTGTCCTGCCTTCCTGCGCTTGTTCCTGGGGGTGGAAAGCGGGCAGTAAGGGAGAGAAGCCAGCAGTGGGGCCCCTAGGGGGAGGTCAGCCCAGAGTGCCATCGCAGCTTAGCGGAGTCTCCCCCGGTATGTGAGGAACATGCACCCAAAATGAAATCAGTTTGGATGCAGCTGGCAGAAGCCAGGCCATTTCACTGCACAGATGGATTAGAAGGATTGCATTTTAATTTCAAAGAAGCCAGTTGCCTTTTTAATCCAGGCAATTAACTCTGCTCTGCAGTTAAACTGCAATGATTGGGTTACTTTTATAACCCTCCTGTTGCCTTTCAAAACATAACAGCTGACAGCTCATTTGTCAGCACTGAGTGGTGGGTCACGAACTTGAGGCAGCCAGATCTGTAGGAGGAATTTCTTTCATCCTTTCACGAGGTCTGCCTCCTGCCATGGGCTTGTTGGTCAGAGGCTCAGAGGCTTTCCATCCTTTCTTTAACCACCTGTAAACTAAGGTCAAAACCACCTGCTGAATATCGGGAAGAAGGTGATTCTGAGGGACCTAAAGTCACAATTGCCCTTTTCAGACACCTGCTTTGGGAACCCAAACTCACGTCTCTGTGTTCTGCCCACACGCCTGTCTGTCCCCGCAGGCTTCTCTATCTGAGGTGTGGGAAGAAATCCGGACGGGACCAGTCGGCGCTGTGTGCTGCCTGCTGCCTCCTGACCAGCCTGTGTGACACCATCGGGGCAATTCTGGCCAAACAGCTCACCATCCAGGTGTGTTGGGCCTACAGGTGACAGTGGTTTCTGTCTTGTTCCTTCCCCATGCGAGGCAGTTTCACCTCAGGGCTTGTGCCCCTGCTGGTCTTCCTGCTCCTCCAATACCCACGTGGCTCACTGCTCACCTCCTTTAAGTCTTTGCTCAGATATCTCCTTCTCAATAAGGCCTCCCTGATCACCTGTTTAAAAGTGTGCCCTGCCTCTACCACAGGTGCTCCAGACAACCTCATCTTGCTCTAGTTTTCCCTAATATACCATCGACTTTACTTATTCATTATGTTTATGGCTTATTGTATGTTAACCCCTACTAGAATGTCAGCTCCATAAGGGCAAAAATTTTTATTCGCTACCATATCCCCATCACTTAAAACACCAGCTGACACATAGTAGATATCCAGTAAAAAGGGATTGTTGCTGTTACTGGTTTTAGAGCCCAGGGCCCAGCCGCAGCTCAGGCAGGGGTGTCTGAATCCTTTCCCAGGTGGTGATGTGGGCTTTGGAGCAAGTGAGAAGCAGTTTCAAGTTTTTCCAAAGTCTGGACCCTCAAACAAATCTGTGTAGAAGGGGCTTATCCCAAAACACATATCCCAAGGAGGACCTATGGGCCCCACTTCAGGGGGCTGGTCCTGGCCTTTTGCCATCCAGGTAGATGTGAAGGAGGGGAGCCTAGTGGTTGGACACAGATTTGGAGAGTTCTAGACCCTGCTGTGAGCAGCGTTCTATCGGAAACAAATCACCTTTCCTTCTGGGAGCCCGTTGTCATTAGCTGATAGACTATAATGAGGCCTAGCTCAAGTCCAATAATAACAGCTGATATTTATTAAATACTTAACTATGTACTTGACATTAAGGGCTTTTCATGTATTAACTCATTTAATCCTCAAGTCGACCTATGACGTGGGTGCTCTCATTATCCCTGTTTTATACATGTGGAAACTGAGGCATAGCGAGGTTAAATAACCTTGCTAAAGTCACCCTCTAGTAAGTACAGAGTCAGGATTCAAACCCCAGAACGCATGCTATTAAGCACTAAGTTCAGTGGACCCTTGAACAACATGGCTTTGAACTGTGTGTGTCCACTTATACATGGATTTTTTTCAATAAATACACACTACGGCACTACAGGGTCCACAGCTGGTTGAACCATGGATGCAGAACCTCGGATACAAAGGGCTGACTGTAAAGTTATACTTGGAATTTCCACTGCAGAGGAGTCGGTGCCCCAACCCCTGAGTTGTTCAAGCGTCAACTGTACCGTCAGTAGCTAGTGCACGCATGGGTGGGTGCATTTTACGTTCGTCCAGTCGCTGGCCTAAGCAACTTCCCGCGCATCGGCCCATACAATCTACTTAGCGATGAGGGAGGCACTGTTATTATCCCTGCTTTCTAGATGAGGAAACCGAGGCCCAGGGAAGTTCAGTGGCTGGGCCAAAGTTGCACAGCAGAGACCATGCTGTCCAGTGGAAAGTGGGGCGGGCTGAGTTCTTATCCCATCTCTCTGATGGGCGTCTGCATAATGGGATTGGTTACTTAAGCACCCCATCTCCTCGTTAGTCAAATGGAGGTGATAACCAACCTTTCCTGGGGTTGGAGGTGTCCCTGGAAGCCCTACATCAGTGGAACGCACGTGGTAGAGGAGAGCCAGAATGAGCGGTGCTACAGTTGCTGAAAGGTGTTTGAACACCAAGACCCTCTTTCCTTTGCTCCCAGGTCTTCACTGGTGTCTACCTAGCAGCTGTTGACCTGGTGAGCTTTGTGTCCATTCTCTTCCCAGTCTGCAGCTCCAAAGTCAAGTCCAGTTCAGGTAAGTGTGCTGCCATCTGTTCCTGTCTTCACCCATCCACTCATTTCATCCATCAGTGTGCTGAGTGCCTCTCCCTGTCACACCGGAGCCTGGACCCTGCCAAGCACAGACGAATGGGCGAGCTTCCTGGTTCCACCCAGAGCGGGGAGTCAGGGGCCTAAAAGTTAGTTAGCGCTGCTAGTAAGGGGGTGTGGGCTCACGATGGGCAACCAGAGGAGGGGAGGGGCTGCAGGTGTCAGAGAAGGATGTGACGTCGGAACTGGGACCGCAAGGAAGGGCATTCCAGGTGAAAGGGCAGCATGGGCAGAGGTCAGGAAGGGGAGGGGGCGGGGCTTTGGGGATGGACAGTGATACTCAGTGTGCAAGTCCAGGGGCTCCAAGCGAACCACCTGGGCTGCCTCAGGCCGAGCGGGCGCTGGAAGTGACTGAGATGGGATGAGTAGCCTTAAGTATGTGGGACTGGGACTTTCCTGAGAAGGGGCAGCAGTGTACTCGGACCCTTGTCCCAAAGGGAAATGTTTGCATCAGGGGTGATGTAAGGTGCTCTCAGCTGCTCGAGGCTGCCCAGAGGAGGAATGTTCTTTTTGGAATTGTTCAGAGGCGGATCTGTCTTCTATTTCAAGGAGACTTTCAAAGACGATGCTTATTCTACTCACAGCTTTGGTGCCTTGGCACCAGTGTGCCCACTTATAATACATTCACCAAGCTTGTGCCGGTTCCACTCCGTGCTGGGCTCTGTGCAGATTCTAGAACTGGCCGGGCACAGTGCCTGCCTTCAGCGGTCTCCAGTCTAGGACGGGCGACTCTGTGTGCGTGCAGATGCATATGAAAAAGGATCACGTTGCCCTGCCTTGAAACATAAAACACTATGAGAGGCTGAGGAAGGGGAAGAGTGCCAGTCATGGGGGGGTGGGGGGATAAGGGGAAGGGGGGAAAACCCAACCACAGGCCCTTGAAGGGGGGTGAGGGGCTGGCCTGTGGAACAGTGTGGGAGCCCATCCTGGCCTCGGGTCTGGGGTCGACACCAGTTCTTCCCACGCAGCTGTCTGTTGAGTTCCAGATCCCGGGAGCCCTGTGGGACCTTGGTGTCTGTTGCAGGTCGGGGCTCCCGGGAGAGAAAGAGGAGGCGGCAGCTCAGGGCCAGCATATTTGCCCTGGTCCTGCCGCTGAGCCTGGGCCCAGGCTGGGCTCTGTGGGCCGCTGTCCCGAAGGCTTCAGGCCCCATCCGAGGGCCGCAGCGGAGGCTGCTGGGAAGCCTAGTACAGGTGAGGTCGAGCCTGCTCAGGGGGACCTGACGGCGGGGGGGGGGGGGGGGGGGGGAGGGGGGAGGGGCAATGCGGGCCCCTCCCCTTCTCCTAGTTCCAACAAATGCCCTGGGGGTGGGCGTCAGGGTTAGGCCTCATTGGGAAGAACCTCCTAAAAGCAGAAAAGGACGGGCCTGGGGTGCATGGGCATATCCTCAGGGTGCTGAGTGTATCACTGTTCCCGCAGGACAATACTGAAATCCTTGGCTTCCTGCTGGGCGGCATCGCAGCCTTGGGCGCCTGGGCTTCCCGGATCCCCCCACTCTCCAGAATCGTGAGTCTGGGGCCGGGACTGTGGGTCACCCTGGCAGGTCTTAGGGCATCTGGGAGCATCCTCCCAGCTCCAGGTCACCGGGGTGGAGAGGTGGTGTCTCCGTTCACATGTGCGCGTGTGGGTGTGTACGTGGGTGTGTGTGCGTGTATACACATGTGTGTGGGCAGCGAACAGCCGCCCCCAGGCCTCGGAGGGTCCTGAGACTCACAGGGAGAGGGCACCGTGTTCTCTCCATTTCTCGTAGCAAATGAAAATCAGGCTCTCCGGAAGGAGCCCCTGAGTTTGGATGGATAAACACCCCATTAAGGAGCGAGGAGATCTGAGCTTTTAGAGAACAGGGTCATGCAGCTCCTGGGGTCTGTGTATTCGAGAGTGTCTTGTTGGCAGTATTTTTCAGGCATCTGGGGTTAGGGAAGTCATGTGATGGCCAGTCCCTTGGGGGAACAGACGTGCCTTGAGATGCCCTGCTTGCCCTTGGGGAGCTCACAGTCTCCCCAAGGAAGACACAGAAATGGGAAGCAGGATGTTTGAATGCTCTAAGAAAGAATCGAATGTTTGGGGTTCTGGAAGAAAGAGAGAAGCCTCCTGCATTATCAAATGAGCGAGGGTGAAAACTGTTCACACTGCCAGGCACTGGGTGCTGGCGCGGCCCCAGGTTGGCAGCGAAGGCCAGGTGGGGTCTAAGGAGGCAGAGGCGAAGGGAAGGCACTCAGGGCAGAGCAGAGTGTGCGGGAAAGGCCACCGAGGCAGGAGAGCGCCTGCTGAAGAGCCCCATATTACGGACGCGTGAAAATGGTGGGGCCTGACGCCAGAAATGTGACGGCCCATCATTTAGTCTTGCCCAAGAGCACTGTGGTTTAACAGCAATCCCAGGAGAACAGGATTTGAGGAGGCGGTGCTTAGTTGACCGCTCGTGGGAGCTGCAGCCTGAAACCTCCCGGGGCACAGGGCCTCATCAGCAAAGATGCTGTCTCCAGGGCAAGGGAGGGGAGCGTGGGGAACACTGTACGCAGTTCAACCACTGCTGGGATGGGCCTCCAGGGTGTGGTCAGGGCTGGGAAGCCGTGTCACATGCGGGCCTTTGAAGGAACAGTTGCAGTGCCCTGACCACCTGTATTAGTTTCCTGCTGCTGCCATGACAAAGTATCCCAGACTCTGAACAACAGAAACATACTGTCTTTAAGTCCTGGAGGCCAGAGATCCGACACCAAAGTGTCAGCAGGGCCACACTCTTTCTGAAGGCCCTAGAGAGGGATCCGTTCCAGGCCTTTCTCTAAGCTTCTGGTAGTCCCTTGGCTGGTGGCAGCACAACCCCAGGATTTGTGTGGAGTTCTCCCTGTGTGTGTGTGTGTGTGTGTGTGTGTGTGTGGTCGCATGGCTTCCCTCCGTATGTTTCTGTGTCTGACTTTCCTCTTTTCACAAGGACACAGTCCTCTTGGATTAGAGCCCACCGTAATAACCTCAGCTTACCTTGATCATCTGCAAAAACTCTATTTCCAGATGAGGCCACATTCACTACCTCTGGCGGTTGGGACTCCAACATCTTTTTGGGGGGACACAATTCAACCCATAACACCATCCCACCTAAAATAGCCCCAGGCCAGTCCCACCGCTGTGTCCCTCCCTCTGCTTAATTTTCTTCATCGCATTTATCACAGCCTGAATGAGCTCCTTTAGTTACTTACCAGGTTGCTGCCTGGTCCCCTAGCAGAGCATCAGCAGTGTGAGAGCAGTGCCCTTGTCTGTTTCATTTCTCACTGTGTTCCAGGTGCTTGGGGTCTGCCCAGGGTAGCTTCCAGCAGACACTTCTTAATGAGTCACTGCATTTGGCCTAGAGAAAAGGAAGCTCATGGATACAGGAAACAGAGGGCTATCCTGGGGCAGAAAGAGCAGCCTTGTTCTTTGCAGTCTCGGAGAACAGGACCAAGACCAGAATCAATAAGCAAGAGGTTACTGGGAGGGCCGCTTCCCATTCGGTTAAAGGAAGAATTCCATGGGTTAGACACTTTCCCCAGTGCCTGGCATGTTGAGAACAGCTGGTGTTATTCCTGCTTTAGGAGGTAGTAGGCTTCTCATCACTAGAGGCATTCAAACCTGATGGCCCCTTGGCAAGAAGATAGAGGGAGATTGCAAGGGGACTGAGCTGGGCAATCTCGGAGGGGCTGCCATCCCTGAGTGTCTCTGGTCCCATGAATAACCCAGAGCTAGGGTTCCCTCGTTAGGGAGAAAGCCAGCAGGGTTGCAGTGCTGTGGGAAGCCAAGCCAGCCTGGACTTGGACCCTGGATCCCCCAGAAGCTGCTTCTAATTTACCCCTGCAGGGGGCGCTGAGGAGCAGCCTGGCTGGGTGGCTTTGGTGGGAAAAGTTCCCATTTTTCCAGGAGCAAGTCCTTGAACAGGACAAAGGGTGCGAAACACGCACTGATCAGTAAAGCATTGTGCTGACAACGCCGGGAATCATTGCTGCCGTAAGAGTGTCTGAGGCACAGCCCGCTTCCAGTCCCCAGCGCGGATTTGCCGGGAAGCCACCAGGCAGGTCGTCCTCCCAGCCGTCTGTCCTGACCTGCTAGACAGGCCTGTATGTGCTGGAGAAATTCATACCACATCTCGAGTCACCAAACCAGTTCCAGTCTTCAAGCAGTGATGCTTGAAGCACAGCTGTGTGTTCAGCGCCGCAGGCGGAGCCCTCTAGACCCTAGTACCGACCCTGAGAAGAGCTTGAGTTCTGAGTCAGTGGGCGCTGGGCGTGGGTTGGCACGGGAGTGAGAGCAGAGGGCTCCCCCAGCTTGGCCTCATCCAGCTCAGGGCCTAGCCCGGCTCTGCAAGTCACCTTCCCCTCTGCCCATCAATGTCCTCTGTAAAATGGGGGTGGGTGGGCTGGAGGACCCCAAAGTCTTCCCGCCATAGCAGTGCTGCTGGGCCGTGTGAGGTGGGATGGGCTGATGGGAAGGGGTGACACTCCACCCGCAACCTCTGGGGCCAGTGGGCCAGGGGCCACCGTCCCCGGCTGCGTGCCGTCTGCTCAGGGGGTGGCAGGCCAGAAACAGGGAGGCCTGGGAACAAAACTGGAAGAGATGCAGAGGTAGATATAACACTCCTGAGGAATCTATTTCTTTTTCTTCCCCTTCCCTTGGCCGTGGCACGTGGCTTGTGGGATCCTAGTTCCCCAACCAGGGATTGAACCCAAGCCCTTGGCAGTGAGAGCGTGGAGACCCAACCACTGGACCGCCGGGGAATCCCCAGGAATCTTTTTTTATTTTATTTTATTTTATTTATTTATTTTTGGCTGTGTTGGGTCTTTGTTGCTGCGCGCGGACTTTCTCTAGTTGCGGCGAGCAGGGGCTACTCTTCGTTGCAGTGCGCGGGCTTCTCATTGTGGTGGCGGAGCACGGGCTCTAGGCGCGTGGGCTTCAGTAGTTGTGGCACATGGGCTCAGTAGTTGTGGCTCGTGGGCTCTAGAGTGCAGGCTCAGTAGCTGTGGCACACGGGCTTAGTTGCTCCGTGGCATGTGGGATCTTCCCAGACCAGGGCTCAAACCCATGTCCCCTGCACTGGCAGGCAGATTCTTATCCACTGCGCCACCAGGCAAGTCCCAGGAATCTTTTTGAGGGTTAAATTAAAATGGAGAAAATCGGCTAAAACATGCTTTTTCTCTTGAATATTTTCCGTTCCTTAACCAAGGTCTGTATGTCTCTAAGTACAGTCATCTAATGAGCAAACTAAGTTTTATATATATATATATATATATAAAAAATATAATTTATATTTATGTATTGATTTAAATACCTATGTAATTGTATATAATTGGAAATACATAATATTTGTATATATACTTAATGTGTATATAAAGTGATGTTATACCTGTAAAGGATACTTACATATAAATATTGTATGTTTCCTTTTTTAAAAACCAATATTTCCATTGCTCATTCTCCAGAAATATCCCCTTGGCTTCAAAATTTCCAGAATGTTATCTCTAATTTTCCTGACTTTCCCGTCCCGCCTGGTTCAGAGTTGGTGGCCCCGAGACGAGAAGAGTGGGCCCTTGGTTCTCCATAATTCAGTCTCTGTCCTGCTCTCCCCACTGACATTCACGAGCCCCTGCCCAGTGCTGGGTTCCAGGGCACCGAGATGGTGAGGACCTCAGCCCTGCTCTCAGGAGCCCTCTGTCTGTTGGACAGACAGATGTGTAAGGAGCTAAGTCATGATCAGGGTGAAAGGCACTCCAATAGAGGGATATGTCAGAGGTGTGAGGGACCCTGAAGAGGGAATAACTTGCTCCCCTTAGGGTGGAGGTGTTAAGGGATGGTTTCCCAGAGTTGGGTTTAAGCCAGGTTCTGAGGGATGAATAGGAGTTCACCAGACAAAGAAAACAGCTTTCTTTTTTTTTGGCCACGCCGCGCGGCTTGCAGGATCTTAGTTCGCCAACCAGGGATCGAACCCATGCCCTCTGCAGTGGAAACGAGGAGCCCTAACCACTGGACTGCCAGGGAATTCCTGGAAGCAGCTTGAAGCCCAACAGAAGTGGCACCTCTGGGGACTGGCCATGGGCAGAGGGCTTGCCCTCCAACCTCTTACATCACCAGGGGCCTGGGTCTTAGAATCAGCTTTAAGGGAGCTGAGGGAGGTGGCAGTGTTCCTCCCAGCCCAGCCCCCTTCTCTCTCTGCCCAGTGCTGGGGTAGGACATTTCCCTCCATCTACCTGTGGACCCGGCTCCTGTCGGCCCTGGCTGGCCTCCTCTACGCCTCGGCCATCGTGGCCCATGACCGGCGGCCTGAATACCTGCTACGGGCCACACCCTGGTTCCTGACCTCCCTCGGCCGTGCAGCGCTGGACCTCACCGTATCCACCCCAGGCCCGGGGGCTTGGCTGCTGTGTCTCATCTGCCCTCCTACCCTCTTGCTAGAAAGAATTCTTTCCCAGTAGCCAGGGTGGTGGTTTGAATTCTGGGGGAGGCAGACACAATTGCAATGTGCAGTTTTGTGCTTTGTGTCCTTTTAAAATGTTATTTATTTATTCATTTATTTGGTTGCACCGGGTCTTAGTTGTGGCAGGCTGGCTCCTTAGTTGCAGCTCGCTGGATTCCTAGTTGCGGCATGCGTGTGGGATCTAGTTCCCTGACAAGGGATCGAACCTGGGCGGCCTGCATTGGGAGTGCAAAGTCTTACCCACTGCGCCACCAGGGAAGTCCCTCCTCCTTTTTATTTTTTTTTTAATAAGAAGAAATATCTCTTGACTGGAGCTTTGTGAAACAGCAGAGGGGAGTATGAAGCTTCCTGGCCTTGGGATCACAGAAGAGCCAGGCTCCTGTCTCGGTGCTGCTCCCCACCTGGATTGGTCCCTGTCCTCTGTGAACCTGTTTTCCTCACCTTTGCCTTGTCTTCTCACAGGCTGGGAAGGGCTTTGCAAGTTGACCTGCCCTACACGGGTGATCATCTGCTTTCTGTCCT
Organism: Pseudorca crassidens; assembly: GCF_039906515.1. NCBI lineage: Eukaryota > Metazoa > Chordata > Mammalia > Artiodactyla > Delphinidae > Pseudorca > Pseudorca crassidens. Next base: position 75,783,942 of record NC_090300.1, on the reverse strand, counting down.
CTTCGGTGCTGGAAGCCTGGGGTGGGGAAGCAGAGAGAAAAGCTGTCAGTGATCGCTGAGCCCGTTTCTGATCCCCAAGCAGGTGTTGCCTGATGTGCTGACACCCCAGTGACCTTGGTGTGAGGGCCTCAAGGGCAAGCTAAGCTCAAACAGTGGCGAGTGGAGATGCTGGGTGGGGTTGGGGGAGGGGTGGAAAACCTGTGGATTTAGCATAAATAGTTTAGAAATGGATTTTCTCACATACTATTTGAGTCTGCGAGGGCTGCCGTAACACATAACCACAAACGTGATGGCTTAAACCACAGGAATTTATTCTCTCAGCTTTGGAAGCCAGAAGTCCGAAATCCAGGTGGAGTCACACTCTCTCCAGAGGTTGTAGCGGAGAGTCTTTCCCTGACTGTTCCAGCTTCTGGTGGCTTCTGGGGTTCCCTGGCTTCTGGCAGCATAATTTTTTTTTATTTTTTTAACATCTTTATTGGAGTATAATTGCTTTACAATGGTGTGTTAATTTCTGCCTTATAACAAAGTGAATCAGCTATACACATACATATATCCCCATATCTCCTCCCTCTTGCATCTCCCTCCCACCCTCCCTATCCCACCCCTCTAGGTGGTCACAAAGCACCGAGCTGATCTCCCTGTGCTATGCGGCTGCTTCCCACATGTAATCCATTTTACATTTGGTAGTGTATATATGCCACTCTCTCACTTCATCCCAGCTTACCCTTCCCCCTCCCCGTGTCCTCAAGTCCATTCTCTACGTCTGCGTCTTTATTCCTGTCCTGCCCCTAGGTTCGTTAGAACAATTTTTTTTTTTTTAGATTCCATATATATGTGTTAGCATATGGTATTTGCTTTTCTCTTTCTGACTTACTTCACTCTGTATGACAGTCTCTAGGTCCATCCACCTCACTACAAATAACTCAATTTTGTTTCTTTTTATGGCTGAGTAATATTCCATTGTATATATGTGTCACATCTTTATCCATTCATCTGTCGATGGACGTTTAGGTTGCTTCCATGTCCTGGCTATTGTAAATAGAGCTGCAATGAACATTGTGGTACGTGACTCTTTTTTTTTTTTTTTTAGATTGGAGTCACCTTTATTATTTTTTTTTACATCTTTATTGGAGTATAATTGCTTTACAATGGTGTGTTAGTTTCTGCTTTATAACAAAGTGAATCAGTTATACATATACATATGTTCCCATATCTCTTCCCTCTTGCGTCTCCCTCCCACCCTCCCTATCCCACCCCTCCAGGCGATCACAAAGCACCGAGCTGATCTCCCTGTGCTATGCGGCTGCTTCCCACTGGCTGCTTCCCACTAGCTATCTACCTTATGTTTGGTAGTGTATATATGTCCATGCCTCTCTCTCGCTTTGTCACAGCTTACCCTTCCCACTCCCCATATCCTCAAGTCCATACTCTAGTAGGTCTGTGTCTTTGTTCCTGTCTTACCCCTAGGTTCTTCGTGACATTTTTTTTTCTTAAATTCCATATATATGTGTTAGCATACAGTATTTGTCTTTCTCTTTCTGACTTACTTCACTCTGTATGACAGACTCTAGGTGTATCCACCTCATTACAAATAGCTCAATTTCGTTTTTTTTTATGGCTGAGTGATATTCTATTGTATATATGTGCCACATCTTCTTTATCCATTCATCCGATGATGGACACTTAGGTTGTTTCCATCTCCGGGCGAGCTGGCAGCATAATTTTAATTTCTGCCTCCATCTTCACCTGGCCTTTTTCCCTTTGTGTATCTCTGCATTACTTCTCTTCTTCCTGTGAGGTTCCTGCCACAGGACTTACCTTATCCACCCTAATCCACTACCACCTCATCTTAACTAATTATATCAGCAAAGACCCTGTTTCCAAATAAGATCACATTGTGAGGTTCCGAGTGGATATGAATTTTGGGAGGACACTCTTCAACCCACTACGTGTACTGTCCTTGTAAGCCAGGGAAAATGGTTTTCAAAATCTTTTTGTGTAACAAGTATCTATTAAGTGCTTGTTAGAGGCAGCGTCTGGCTGGGTACTGGGCCCTCAGGGGGACAGCAGCTAGGGGGTGTTGGACCTGGCTCTGTCCTCAGATGAGCTGTGTCTGTTCTGGGGCCGACCCGACAGGATGATCCCGGGGAGGTAAGGAACCAGCCCAGGATGGAGCCCTCAGGGTGCAGAGGTGAAGGCAGCACCGGTGGCTGAAGTCCTCCGCCTCCGTGGACCTTAACTTCACTTCTCAGATCATTTTCCTTTCCTGGGTGATGAAGAGCAAGCTGAGACATGCTTTGGGATTTGCCTCTGAAGCCAGAGAGAATGCCGACACCCAAGCCCTTTTGACCTGTGCAGAGAAGGAGGAAGAAAACCAGGAGGCAAGGACCGAGGCAAGGTCTCACAGCTGGACGGGGCCCCCCGGTGTTTGTGCACAGCATGGGCAGAGGCAGCGAGCCTCACCGGGGCCGGGCCTGGGAATCCTGGGGGTCCCCACGAGCTTGGCCAGTTGGTCACTTTAAAAAACTACTGTTACGCGCAATGCTGAGTGCCCTGAATAAGTAGGATCCTCTGCTTTCCCAAGGACAAAATATTTTTTAAGTTTGCTATTACGCTATTTGGTAATTTACATATATATATTTAAGTTCACATACTATATAAATTAATACGTTAGTTTAGAAGTAATGTGCTTTTTGCCCTCATTTCGTAAAAACTTAAGTTCCCACTTGTGCATGCATCTGACATCCACATACTAACACGGCTTTTGTTTTAAGTTGGTATCACTAAAAAGCTGATTTTTAAAAGTGCTGCTTACAAATAACTTCCACCCTTTACAATGATGTCATACCAGTAAATGCGTCTGTCTCTGCCTTTTGCTGATTTAATCAGGTGACCCCTCTAAGTAAGCAGAGCTACGCTAACTGAGGCAATTTTTCTTTGTCAAAAGTCCTTGTTGCAAATAGTTGAGAAAGTGCCTCATAATAATAAGAGAGCTGGTAAAGAGTTGAACATACAGCAGCTCCCCCTTTTCTAAGATCATTTTTTGAGGAAAAAAAGTCTCGCCTACTACCTGGACTCCTCACTACCTTCATTTCTTTCAGAGTAGAAATGAGGCTCCGTGTGAGTGAACCGAGTCCCCTCCTCCGAATTTTCTAGGTTTAACAGTGTAATCTGACTGAGTTAATGAAGTAGAAGGTAGTGTGGGTGTGACCAAGGTAAAAGGGGAGATACAGGTGCTTAGACCAAAGATCCAAGTTCCCAAGGAGGCTCTAGTGGGAAGTTATTTTCATTCCATTCTAGAAACTGTTACAAAATTATATCCCAATGGGGAGCTAAGGTATTTCAAGAGAGCCCTGTGTGTTTAGTATTTTGAAGACAGGAAGTGGAGCCTTTGTAATCTCTTCAGCAGTCTTTCCATCAGTGGTTCTCAAAGTGTGGTCCCCAGACCAGCACTGCCTGGAAACTTGTTAGAAATGCAGATCTTAGGGCTCCACCCAGCTCTACCAAATCCAAAACTCGGGGTGTTTTTATAAGTCCTCTGGGTGCTTCTGGTACGCAGTAAAGTTCAAGAACCACACTGCTTTACAAAAACACTTATTTAGCACCCATTTCAGTGATTCCCAAACCTTGCCATACTTCAGAATTATCTGGGGGGCTTTTAAACTCTGCAAGTCACATCCATACCAATTAAATCAGAATGTCTGGTGTGGGGCGGGGTGGGGGGTGAGAGCTAAACTTCAGTTGTTTGGTGTTTTAAGAAGCCCAGGTGATTCCACGGTGCAGCCAAGTTTGGGACCCACCCACCTACTGTGACCTCAAAGAGACAGATGAGATACATCTCACAGGAAGCAGAAAGTGAGATGTGCCATAAAAGAACAGAAAAAAATACTGTAGGGGTTCTTTTGAAGAAACTGGGATCCTGTTTTGAGAAAAGGTCTCCTGACTTTAAGAATCCCCCTTTCTGTCTCCCCATCCCCGCTTGAAAGAATTCGGACTGGGTGCCTCTCACCACGCTTCCTTACTGCAAGCCCCTCAAGAGGATGGCAGCTGTCAGCCGCTACCTGGAGCTGACCATCGAGCCCGTGCAGCAGGTAAGTGGCTGTGGGCCACAGCCGGGTGTCCAGAAGGGTGGGAGGTAGTCCTGGAAGGCTTCCTGGAGGAAGTGACACTTTAGCTGCAGGAGGGGCGGAATGAGGCAGGAAAGCCTGTAAAAAGAGGAAGGAACTCTCAGAGGCCTTGGTGGGGGGCAGGCGGTGGCGGTCAGATGAAGGGGAGCTCGGAGATGAAAGGGTGGAGGCGGGGTAGGTGTGAGATCGCAGAGGGTGATGGGAGTTCAGGAGGCTTCAGGACTAGAGGCTCAGGGTCAGACGTGCATTTTAGAGCCGTCACTCAGGCATTGTTGGGGGGCAGACTAGGGAGTGGAGACTAGAAGCAAGGGGGTCAGTGAGGGACAGTTGTAAGTCCAGGAAAGACATGGTGTGGCCTGAACCAAGGCTGCAGCCGATGGAGAAGCAGAGCTGCAGTGGAGTCGGCAGGTAGAGCAGTGGGGGCAGTGAGGATGTGGTGGTGAAGAGGACAGCATGCTCCAGATGACTCCCAGGGTTCTGCACGGGGGGCCTTCAGGAGGAAGAGGGTTGGAGGGAAAGAGGCGACAAGAAGCCCACTCCATGTCCCACACCCCACTAAGTCGTTCCTGTCGAGGCTACAGCGACCTCCCAGTTGCTAAATCCCGGGATCATTTCTGTCCAGCTGAGGTTCAACTCGTTTGGCCGCCTGCTTCTTCTGATTTCTGGGCCCCTCCCTGTCCCTGTTTTTCTGCCACCCTCACCTCTGCGGGCTCCTCCTGGTGAGCGGACTTCAAGGTTGCAGTACCGCAGCTCCGCCTCAGGAGGGCTCCCTTCTCTGGGTACACTCTTCCAGTCCCATAGCCCTACCTGCCAGCTCTGGCTGATTTCCCTGGCCTGTGTCGTCATCCCTTTCCTCTCCTTCAGTTCCAGTCTCGGCTGCCCCACTACCTCTTCATCCTCCCTCTTCATCGTCCCCATGTGGCATCTCACACGTGCCGTGTCCAATACAGAATTCTGGATTTCCATGTCCAGACCGGCTCCTCTCCCCATCTTCCTCATGTCAGGAAGCGACACCACTGTCCGTGCAGTGGGTCAAACTCAGATTCCTCTCTTTCCCTCACTATATGCCCGTGCCCATATCACCCATCTGTGAGTCTCGCAAATACTTCTTTTAAAGTAGATCCAACCTAGAGATTATCATACTGAGGGAAGTAAGTGAGACAGACAAAGACAAATATCATATGATATCACTTATATGTGGAATCTAAAAAATATTACCCCCCCAAATTACAAATGAACTTATTTACAAAACAGAAACAGACTCACAGACGTAGAAGACAAACTTACGGTTACCGAAGTGGAAGGGTAGGGGGAGGGATAAATTGGAAGTATGGGATTAACAGATGCACACAACCATATATAAAATAGGTAAACGACAAGGTTTTACTGTATGGCACAGGGAACTGTATTCAATATCTTGTAATAAGCTGTAATAGAAAAGAATTGGAAAAAAAGAATCTAGGTATATTCATATAAACGTGTAGAAATGAATCACTTTTCTGTACACCTGAAACTAACACAATATTGTAAATCAACTATACTTCAATAAAGAAAGGAAAAAACAAGTAGATCCAGGAGCCTCCTAACTGGTTTTCCTCTCACTGCTATTCTTGTCCCACCCCCTCCATTTACAACCAGTAACCAGAAGGGTCTCTTACAAATGTAAATGACATCTTGTTCGTCTTTGGTTTAAAACACTCCTCTGGCTTCCCATTTCACGCAGAATAAAATCTAATCTCCTGACACAGCCCCGCGCTTTCCCCCTCCCTCACTGCCTCCTATTCTCCCCTCTTCTCTCTGCGCAGAATTTCTCTCCGTTCCTCTGCCTACATGCTCTTCCTCCTGATTTTTTGCATGGATGCTTCTTTCTCGTCTTTCCGATTTCAGTAAAAATGTCACCTTCTCCTTCCCCCACCACTCATTCTGTGGAAAAGTTGCTTCCACCCCTCTGCTGTTTATTTTATTACCTTTTAAAATGCTCTGCAAAGCACTTATCGTGATCTTTTACTTTTGTTTGTTTTCTGTTTCCTGCTGGGATATAAACTTTGTCTCCTTCTGTCTTGTTTGCCAAAACCCTGGTGCGTCAGGTCACGGGCTCTCTGTACAGGTGTGTTTGGAACCCAGAGTGCAGTGATAGCCGCCCCGCTGGGCTGCCCCTGGGACGTGCTGACGCTCAGACTTTGTGCCTGAGAGAAAGGTTTTACTCTTTGCTGTTGTTCCTTGGAAAGTGGGTGTAAAGAACCTGTATGTGACGTAAGTGAAGTTCTGGGAGGTTTGGAGCACGCTCACGATTAAGAGTCCACTTCGGCCATTAAGCTGTTCTTCTGTCCAGAGGGTGGGTGGGTGGGTGGGTGATGGGAAGCCCTGGGGAAAGCACAGGGAGCCCTGGCAGCATCTGGCCAACGCTTTGCACTAGAAATTTTTAAATCGTGGAACTTGTGAAAAATAATAGTGCAAAAGTTGCATTCACTTGAACCCTTCCAGTACCTGAATCTTGAGTGGATGCCCACTGGAGAGCAGACTCCTTGAGAGAAGACTGTGTTCCTCTTCTGTTCTCCTCCACTGAGGCCAGCCAACACATTTTTGAGCAAATACTTCCATTCGGCCTCTTCCTTCTGTGTCCACCAGAGGGCGAGAGTTGCCTCCAAGACAGCTCCCAGCAGGGAGCCAGGAGCCCCACCCTCTAGCCTGGGCAGAAGCCGCCTCCCTGGGCTCTAGGGTCATCATTCGCATGGTGGTCTGTTTACTGAGGGCTAACTACTTGCCAGGCTCTGAGTAAATAATAACAGCCAACCCTTCCATGATGCTTATTGTACTCACTGGTCACAGTGCTTGGAGTACTGGTCTAAGTGCTTTACATAGATGAACTCATTTAATCCAACAGCCAACCCTTGAGGTATTATGCTCATTTTACAGAAAAGGAAAATGGGGCCCAGAGAGGTTAAGCAACTTGCTCAAGGTCACACGGTTTGTTGGTGGTAGAACCAGAATTCAGACCTGTCTCTGCCGAGTCTGTGCCTTTGACCAAAATGCTGTGCTGCTTCTTACTGGGCATGATGGCTGACACCGAGTAAGCGCTTGATAAATGTTTTTTACAATTATTAGCAACGCAGAGTCTTAGAACAACCTGAGGTAGATACTAGTATTATTTCTATTGTCATTTATTAATACTTAATCATTTTATTATTCTTTTTGTTTGTTTGTTTGCGGTATGCGGGCCTCTCACTGTTGTGGCCTCTCCTGTTGCGGAGCATAGGCTCCGGACGCGCAGGCTCAGCGGCCATGGCTCACGGGCCCAGCCGCTCCGCGGCATGTGGGATCTTCCCGGACGGAGGCACGAACCCGTGTCCCCTGCATCGGCAGGCGGACTCTCAACTACTGTACCACCAGGGAAGCCCTTCTTCTTCTTCTTCTTCTTCTTTTTTTTTTTCAATATTTATTTATTTATTTTTGGCTGTGTTGGGTCTTCGTTGCTGCCCACGGGCTTTCTTTACTTGCGGTGCACAGGATTCTCATTGCGGTGGCTTCTCTGTTGCGGAGCACGGGCTCTAGGCGTGCAGGCTTCAGTAGTTGTGGCACTCAGGCTCAGTAGCTGTGGCTCGCGGGCTTTAGAGCGCAGGCTCAGTAGTTGTGGCGCATGGGCTTAGTTGCTCCGCGGCATGTGGGATCTTCCCGGACCAGGGCTTGAACCCATGTCCCTTGCATTGGCAGGCGGATTCTTAACCACTGCTCCACCAGAAAAGCCCCCCTTATTATTCTTTTAAAATGAGGCACAGGGAGGATTAACTCACTTGCCCAAGATCCCATAGTTAGAAAATCACAGGAATAGGTTTCAGACTAATCCTGTCTGACTCTGGCACCTGAGCTTTTATACAGAGGACATGCTTTTTATGCCGCCGTTTCATGCCACGATTTCATGCCTGCTGCATTAGCAAATTATTTTCTTTTTTTCATGAGGCTGTCCCGATGGGCATGTTGTGGTGATATCGGTACCCTGTCGCCATGTGCCTTGATATACGTCCTGTTTGAACTACCATCAGGAAGTGGGCAAAAGAGCCAGAGTGGTGCTCACTCTTGCCAGCATCACCTCCCGAGCGCTGGTCAAGGAGAGATTTTCCAAGAGATGCAGCTGGGGTCAGGCTGAGCCTAGGAGGCCGAGGGTGTGGGGTCCTAGGAGTCAACAGCTGGCAGCATTTGAAAACTCCATTTTCTCTGTTGACTCAGGTGTGGTCAGACCTGAGGAATTTATAGATTATTTCCTTTGTTGTGCCTGGGAGGCCTCTGCTGCCCCGCCTCCCCCCCCTCCCACCCAGAAAGCTGTCTTTGTCTCCTTTGTGGACTTTCCTCCCTTCCAGCCGACTCTCACAGGGAACTGTGCCCTTGACCCATCCAGGGCTGGAGCCCTGCGTGATTTGGGGACCCGTATGAGCAGCTGTTCTTCTCGTGTGTCCAGGACGTTTACTAAACCTGAGCCCGTGACACCAGTTCAGAGGAAGCAAGGCAGGGGTTACCAGCCCCTTCTACAGATTAGGAAACTGAGGCTCAGGAGGATAAGTGTTTTGCCGAGGCCATATGGTTAGTTGGTGGAAGATACGGTCCAGAAGGTGGGTTATTCCCGCTGTGCTGTGTCCGTGGGATGACTGCCCGGCTCCGAGCCCAGCCGGGAGCCTTGAGGATCTCTGGGGAAACCCCTGTGAGGCCTGTGGGAGGAAGCTGTCTTCTGAGATAGATGGGCAGACAGACAGACAGGTAATCTCACAAGTTTCTTCCTCCCTTAACCCTTCCCAGCTCACTCTCATAGGCTGCTGGCGGGTGCGTTGGTTAAGCCTCTAGGGAGCACACTTTTGGCAAGAGCTATCCAAATTACAAGCGCTCATACCCTCTGATCCAGCAATTCCACTTCTAAGAATTTATCCTTTATATCCTGAAATTTTTAATGTACGGTATAATTTACTGCAGCCAGGGTTGATTGTAAAAGCAAGAGACTGGGGATATCCTAAACGTCCATTAGCAGGGGACTGGTTTAAATAGCTTGTGAACATCTGTACAATGCTACCAAAAAAAAAAACTGCTATAAAACTACTTCTAAGGCATGTTGTTAAGTGAAATAAAGCAAGATGCATAAGAGAGTATAGAGTGTACTACCGTTAGTGGAAATGGGGGAAACGTGTACATGCATTTGCTCTCGTGTGCACAGACTATTGGGAAGGACACACAAAGGAGGGCCGGCTGCCTCTGAGGAGGAGCTGAGTGGCCGCAGGAGGAGGGTGGAGGCGGCTGCGTCCTTTCGTGCCTTTTGAACGCTGAAGCACGTGGATGCTCTGACAGTGCGAAAAACAAAGATGCCAACCAAGTCTCCTGCCTGCCCTTCCCCGCACACCTTGCAGGCGAGCTGCAGTGCCACCAGGCTGCCTGGAGATGGACAGACAAGCACGAGAGCCACATCCCTGCAGGAGCCCCCCTCGTACCCTCCGGTTCAGGTCATCCAGGCGTGCGTGTCCTCCAGTAGCTCCTCCCAGGTCTCCTCCATCAACTCTGACCTCGAGGTAGGTGCTGTGTCCGCCGGCAGGTGCACGGGGCCTCCTTCACGCGTGCTTGCTGGTGCCTCTGAGGTGCCTGCACTGCTCTGTTCTCCTCGGCCCACGCCAGCCTCATGCCCACTCAGTAGTGAATAAGCATCTGCGCGAGAACTTTCCCACGCTGTCCGTGCTGAGGAGGACTTTCTGCAGTCAAATGAGTCATGGAAACACTGCACGCTGAATCATGGGGCACATTCAAGTCTTGCAGAAATAAATGCTGACTAACAAACTTCTTTTTTTTTTTTGCGGTACGCGGGCCTCTCACTGTTGTGGCCTCTCCCGTTGCGGAGCACAGGCTCCGGACACGCAGGCTCAGCGGCCATGGCTCACGGGCCCAGCCGCTCTGCGGGATGTGGGATCTTCCCAGACCGGGGCACAAACCCGCGTCCCCTGCATTGGCAGGCGGACCCTCAACCACTGCACCACCAGGGAAGCCCCTAACAAACTTTTTAAAGAGTCTTGGTGTTTCCCAAACCCATTTGACCATGGAAGGCTTTCTTCCCCTGCAAGGAGCGCCAGGCTGTCCCCTGTGGTGCTGTCAGGGTCATACACAGGGGCCCTCAATGGGCATTGTGCCTGGCACTTTCATAAGCTTTGCCTCATTTTGAATTTTTGGATCTTTGAACAAAACACATCACATTTTGGATACCGGAAATGGGTCAAACTCTCAGGTCTACGGTCCTGTCACTCTCAGCCCCACAGCTGTGGCTCCCAGCCCTGGTCAGGAGGAAGTTTCCCTTTGTCTGTGGCAAGTGAGAACAAGGACAGCATAGTGGACAGGTGGTACCAGCAGGGGGAGGGACCGTCCTTCATTCTGGGTTTGCTGGGGTCTCCCACTCTTTTGATATTTAAATGCCCTTTTATGAATTGACGGTAACAGGAAGTGCTAAGTTGGTGTTGAGGGTTTGGTGTTGGTCTTAATGGCCTTATTTGGCAAAGTAATCAATCATCTGTCCTGAGTCAGTCCCCCAGATTCGTTCAACTCGTAGTGGACCCTGAAATCCGAAAGACTTAGAGCCCCTGATCTGCGGGGTAGAGTCCAGATCCCTTAGTGTGGGGTTCAGGCCTTGCACACCTGCCCCAGCCTCGTGCCCCTCCCCTGCCCTCACCTACATGTCCTCCTTGGCCGTGGACTCTTCCCTCATCCCCAGGGCTCTGGGCCTTTCTTCCTGGGATTTCCTCTGGCCCAACTGCCGTGTGTCAGAATCCTACCCAGATGCCACCTGCTGTGTGAACTCCCCTCCCCTCCACGTACACACCAGAGATTAAAGCCTCCTTCCCTTGGGTGCTCAGAGCATACACCTCTCTTCCATCCCTGGTATTGTTTGCCCTGTAGCCTGAGGGCTGCAGGGACCTGTCTCCCCGGCCAGGCTGTGCACAGGCTTTTAGGTCTAGGGGCCTGGGCTGCCCTCATCTTTATCTCTTGATCCTGGAACACACACAGCTGGTCATTGAGAGGTGGGTTTTGAGGGAGAAATTCTGCTCCAGACCAAGGACCATTTGGGCTCCGTGTATCCCTGAGTCCTTCATTTGGTGCTGTTTATTTCTTGGATCTGGTCTCAGAATGTGTCAGACAACCCAAGGCGCATGTCTTGGCAGCCCGGAGCCAGCAGTCCGGGCAGAGTCTAAGGCTAAGGGGAGAGAGGGAGAGTGTGTTCAGTGAGGGGAAGGGACAGTTGAGTTGGTGAGATGGGGGGAGGGGGCTTGGGGAGGGTGGGAAGCAAGCTCACTCTGTGGGAACCCTCAACTGAGCTAAGGATTGGACAGTGACCTTGAACAATTCAGAAATTTGTCTCTGTGGCTGTTTCGGGCAGTTTCTGTGTTTTGCAGTCCTTTTTCTCCCTCTCCTCTATTCGCTCTTTCCTTTTAAATTCCAAGGGCACAGGGTCGCGCTCATACATGAGGCAAATGGAGATGAATGCTTTTGCCCTTGTTAAACAAGGGGTATATTTTTAGAAGCCCTGGTGCCCCCATCTACCCCACCCACCCCCTCCAGAACCCCCAGCACAGCCTCCTACTTCATTCCCCCAAACACCCACGCGCTCCACATGACAAAGCGCCGAGTCCCGATCGGAAGTTACTTAGAATCTCACTAAACACAGGCACTGAGGACATGCGAGCAGGGGACAGTGTAGCTTGTCAGGCTTGTGGCCCATCCGGCCTTCTGGTAATCTATACATTCTCTCTCTATATTCTCTCTCTAATCTATATATTCTCTCTTAAAAGTAATACATGTTTATTGTAGAAATGTTGGAAGATGTAAAGAAGAAAATGAGAGTTAAGCCACAAGCCCATCAACCAGCAGCTGCCTCAGGGCGGTGGGACTGATTGGGTGGGCTCCCCAGCTTTTCAGAGCAATATTCCTTCAAAGTTCTGGCTCCCTGATGGCTGAAGGGGAGGAAGAGGGTGTCTTTTAGCCGATGAGTGTGACACTGCATTTCATCCACCTGTTTGGGTCACTCATTTAGCAAACATGTTCTTGGGGAGGCATTTGAAAGAAAAATGCATGAGGGCAGGGGGGCTGGCCTGACCCACCACACGCGGTGGGAGGTACTTGGTAGGTTGGTCACAGTCTGATCATGACTTTGCTCCTCCAGACCACACCACACCCAAGGGACTGAAGCCGGGCCCCAGGTCATCACCTCTTCTGGTTTGCGACTTCTCTTGCTCCCAAGATGGATTGCACAGTTGAGATATTTCCTAACACTGGGCTGAGACACCCAGGGCATCTGTTTGTACTCTCTGGCTACAGTCGTCTGTGTCTTTTGCCAGCCAGCTGGGCTTCTGCTTGACCCGCGGGTCCATAGGTGAACGCTTGCGCCCCCCACTCTGGAGGCCTGGGGCCACTCTTTGTCGCTAAGGTGTTGTGTTTGTCACTCTGTGGTCCTTTCCGACTTTGTGACTTAACTCTCAGAGGGTGCTTTTGTGTCCATGTCCTTGGGGCACATGCCCGCAGGTTTGAAGACCTACCTCCTGCCGTGCTGGGGGAGGTGGAGAGAAGAGAGGTCCCTCCACACGACATACACTGTATTCACAGCACGCAGCTCACTGCGCGTTTTTAAATTCATTGCTCACAGTGACCGTGTGTGTGTCATGAGGCAGGCGTGGTATGTTCTATACTTTACAAGCACTGTTTGATATAGTCCTCCTAAGAGCCCTGAGGCAAGTACCTTTAAATATTCTTGTTTCCCAGAAGAGGAGGCTGGGATTCATTGAGTTTTAGTAACCTGCCCAAGAAAACATCATCATCGTCATCGTTATAATTAGCAGACCTGGGGATTTGAACACAGCTCTGTCTGGCTCTGAAACCCTGTTGTTACCCACTACACCCCACTGCCTCAGCAGTAACTACCCAGGGCCGAGTTTCTTATCTATCATTCCCATTTTACAGATGAGAAAACTCTCTCCACAGGACTCTCTCCACTTACCTATGCGCTACTTGTGTTCTCAGGCAGGGTCCTGTCTAATAGGCAGGATAAAACATTGGGATTTACAAGGAATTCCAGTGATGCAGAACACCCATGAAAAGAGGTGAAGTAGAGACAGATAAGGCATGGGAGCTTGCGTGGAGGGAGAACTGGGTCATTTTCACCTTTTCTCAAGTGTCCATTGGATGGGCTGGTCAGGGCACCAGACTAATGGCAGTGGAGCCTGAATGGGACTCATAACCCTGTAGACAGGCCGTTTGTGTGGGCTGTGCGGATTTCTGGACGTCTCCACAAGTCAGGGCACACTCCGCGGAGACTGTGTACCTACTCACTCAGCTACTCGACACCAGGCAGCCTGTCTCCCGACACAGCCGTCGGAGGGCGTTCTGAACACATGTGGAGGAAGGGTCACTGGCTCATGGTCTGTGGGTGAGGGACCAGGGCCCAGAGGGAGCAGGGCTTTCCGGAGCGGCCCGCTCACTTGCCGGGGCAGCCAGCACCTGTTTTATGAGTGCAGGGTCGACATTCCCTCAGTGTTGAGACTGCTCCTGTGCCTTTTAAAGGTTTTTTTCCTCCTAGCCTCTGGGATGCAAGAAAAGATTGAGTCCAGCTTTGTGTTTAGTCATTTTTTTCCTTCTGTGCTTCCTAGCAATGCCATTGAAGCTTTGTAGGAATTCTGCAAGGAGGCTGTTTCTGTCAACAGAAGAAAGTCTGCATGTTGAGAATGACTGTGCCTGGAGCTGGCTCAGTGTGTGTGTGTGTGTGTGTGTGTGTGTGTGTGTGCGCGCGCGCGCATAGAGCCAAACACCACACACCAGATTGCTGTCTGAAGAGGCTCGCGTCCCAGACCCCGTGTCCTGCTAATTCTGTGCCTAAGGCTCTTGACAGCCAGGACTGCTTGTTCCCTCTCCAGACCCTGCTTCCAGCACCAGCAGACCAGGACACAGTCCCTTGGATGTTTGTCATTCTTAAAGCCAAATCATTCTTTCAAGGAAAAAACAATTAATTAGTTAATAAAAAGAATACACACCCACACGCTGACTCTAAAAGTGCTAATTTTAGAAGTAAATACATATAAGTATGAAGAAAGAGGCCAGAAATTTCTAATAGGTCCCAAAGACCAGAAATTAAGTTCAGGGCATGGTATCTGCCCTGCACAGATCTGTGTGCCCCTATGTGCTCGGCAGCAGTGAGAGATGGTGCGTCCGGAAATGTGTGGACAGTCAGCTAGTTCCCCTGGGGGTAAGGAAAGACGGTACTGGGCCCCCCCAGGGCAACGGGACTGAGCAGGAGAGAGAGGGCTGACCAGGGGTCAGGTGGACACTGGCTTGTCCAGGCTCTCGCTGACCTGCCAGGCAGCCTTGGTTCTGCCCTGGACTTCTTCGGTTTTAGTTTCTCCCTCTGTAAGTGGGAATCAGGAGACCTGCCCTACTTACATTACGGAGTGATTCTGAGGATCAAATGGGGGTGCTGCTGGGGCCCTGCAAGCCTGCCGATGGTGCTAGATGCAGTGCAGTGGACAACGGGCTGCAAGTGGGCTCCGACACCTACGCTGGCCCTGAGAGCCTTTGAACCAGGTGACGCCGTTCATTTCTCTGGACTTGCTCAGTAAGTGGAGATAACGAACTCGGGGAGCCGGTGAGGCTCTGACAGAGCACTGTTCCCGCAGATGATGAGCTTTGAACTGGGCCATCTTTCAGGTCCCATTTAGCAAGTGACCTTAAGTGAGCAAGTGTACTGGGGGAGTTAGGCGGAGGTGAATTACACTGAGTCGGTTCTTAGAAGTGGAAAGGCTTCCATCAGGAAAACAGCGGGGCCAACCACCAGCAAAATGGGCTGCTGTGTCTGCCTGGGTGCCACTCAGAAAACCTCTTCTGGCCTCCGCAGTCTCTAGAAGCATTTCCATTACGCTGCCTGAAATCCAGGGAAGAGCTCCTGACTGAGCTCCTGCCTCCGTCCCTCCTCCTTTCAGTGCTGTCCTACCCAAGATCTTCCCAACACTCCATCAGCCCCATGGCCTTCCTGCTCTAAGGCCCTTACTGCTTACAGTTTATGTCCAGACCCCTTAGCCTGACCTCTAGGACATTTCGTTGTCTGGTTCAGGGCTAACTCTCCAGGTTTTCCTCTGCACATCCAGCCAGCTTTCCCTTCTCTGGGTTCCTTTGCTCATCTGTCTTCTGCCCTTCAAGGCCCTGGCTAAATCCTGCTTCCTCCGGGAAGCCTTCCCTGTGTTCCTGAGTAGGGTTGCTAGATTTAACAGGCAAAAAATACAAGAGGCCAGTGAACTTGAATTTCAGATAAACACACCTATACTAAAACATTATTTGTTATCTGAAATTCACATTTCACGGTGTATCCTGTGTTTTATCTGCAGCAGCCCTGCTCCTGAATCCAACTTGATCATGGCCATTTCCCGCCCTTCCCTGGGCCACTTCTTCGGTTCTGAGCAGCATATGAATAGCAAAACTTCTTCCAAAAAAATCAGGAACATACAATGTTTTATGTCAATTATATCTCCTGTTTTAATGGGAAAAAATAATTTTAAAAAAATCAGGAACAGGAGCCAGGGTTGCCAAGGCCTTTCCCACTGGTGGTCTTGGAGTTTGGCCTAAATACAGTATTTGCATCTCCTTGTCAGTGGAGTTCAGAGGTGCTCGCTCCCAACCCTTGCTGCCCACCGTTGTAATACATAGGCCTTCATCTCGGCTTCCCCTTCATCCCAACCGTGGGATGTCCCTGCAGTGAAACTGTCATCTTTATAAGGGAAACCGGCCCAGTGTGGGTCAGAACTTCTCTCTTACTGATCCAGTTCACCATGGGCTTTGCATACAGCACTCCACGGCCTGTGATCCATTTTTCCTCACATCCCATTTTCCTCACGACAGCCCAGGAAGGAAGAGCTGAGTGGGGAGTTTGGGCTGGTAGAGAGGAGGAAAGAAAGTATGGGAGGTGAGACAGTGCTTGATCCGGAGTAAGTGCTATAGAACTGCTTAATTAACTAACTAAAGAAATTGAAAGGATGAGATTTTTGAAGCGTACGGTGTTAAGGTTTAAAAGCCTGTAAGGTACTAGGAAAATCAAAAAGGAAATCTACTTGATGAAATCTAAGACGGAACTGTAGCTGGCGTGTATCTGGCCAGTCTCAAAACTTTATGATCAGGGCTTCCCTGGTGGTGCAGTGGTTGAGAGTCCGCCTGCCAATGCAGGGGACACGGGTTCGTGTCCCAGTCCGGGAAGATCCCACATGCCGCAGAGTGGCTGGGCCCGTGAGCCATGGCCGCTGAGCCTGCGCGTCCGGAGCCTGTGCTCTGCAACGGGAGAGGCCACAACAGTGAGAGGCCCGAATACCGCAAAAAAAAAAAAAAAAAAAAAAAACTTTATGATCAGAAAAAACAAAAAACCTTTATAATGGGTCCTGAGTCCAACACCATTTCACCTCCCCCATCTTGGGGAAGTCACTTCTCCCCAGATGTAAGAGGAGGGAGTTGAACAAATGGTCTCTGAGGGCCCATCCAGCTCCCAGTCCTAGAAAGTGACCCTGTTTCCTCAGTGGCTGAGACACACCTCAGAGTCTTCAGGAGCAAAGGAGAGCTTACCACATGCCCTGTGGACAGCGCCTATAGGTTGCTTCTTGGTTTCAGAAGCACGAAAAAGTGTTCTTTTAGAAATGAGGTGAATTGAAACCCTACATGCGGTGGTTCATGGAGATGATGGAATTGTGATCCTAAAGACAATTCAAGGATATGTGGAAATGCTCATTATATTTTAAGAGGGAAAAGCCATTTGCATAATTTGGGGTGTGTGTGTGTGTGTGTGTGTGTGTGTGTGTGTGTTTGTATTTCAGAGGGCTATTCAATAACTGTTCATAGACGCCCTCTTTTAGGGATAGAATTCTGGGCAATCTTTTTTTTTTTTTTTTTTTTTGCGATACGCGGGTCTCTCACTGTTGTGGTCTCTCCTGTTGCGGAGCACAGGGTCCGGACGCGCAGGCTCAGTGGCCATGGCTCATGGGCCCAGCCGCTCCACGGCATGTGGGATCCTCCCAGACCGGGGCACGAACCTGTGTCCCCTGCATTGGCAGGCGGACTCTCAACCACTGCATCACCAGGGAAGCCCTGGGCAATCTTTATTTTGGGTTTTGAAAAAATTTCTATACAAAAATGAACAAATTTTGCTCTTGAAACAGGGAAGACTACACAAATGTTTATTTATTTTTACTTCTTTGTGGGGGGTGGAGAGAGACCTCAGTTACAAAGATTTGAGTTAATTGTATTCCCTAGGCACATTATCATTAGTTTAGAAAGTGACTTAAAAAAGAAATCCTGGCTACGACTTCCACTAGAGGGTACTCTTCTGAAATTTTAGATTGCTTGTGATGCTGAAGATTTTGAAAAGGAGGTTTCAAGGTTTCATTTCAAATTCAGTTGGAGGACTCTTAAACTGTTTTATTTGTTTGCTTGTCTTTAAATACACTCTTTCTTTTGGAGTAATTTTAGACTTACAGAAAAGTTGCAAAGGTAGGACAGAGAGTTCCTGTATACCTTCACCCAATTCCCTCTGATGTTAACATCTCGCACCACCGTGCTGCGTTTGTCAACACAGAGAAATTAACATCAGTACATTACTGTTAACTGAAGTACAGACTTTATTTGGGTTTCACCAGTTTTTCTATTAATGTTCTTATTCTTAGCATATTTTCTTTCATCTCTCTTTTTATTTCTATTACATTTGCAGAAGTTATGTAACTTTTTCCACCTGTGTTGTCATCAACATTTCCGTCTTTTGCAGTGTGTGTGGAAACATCATTTTTCCTAAGTTTGTGTGTTCTCCATTTAATCTTTTTTTTAGTTTATGTTTTCCCCAGCAGGATGTCATTAAAAGATGAATGCTGTGGAATTATCACGGTTTTGTTAGGTATTAATGGCATTGTGCTTAGGAGTTTTTTTTTTTTTTGCGGGCCTCTCACTGTTGTGGCCCCACCCCCACCCCCGCCGCGGAGCACAGGCTCCGGACGCACAGGCTCAGTGGCCATGGTTCATGGGCCCAGTCGCTCCACGGCATGTGGAATCTTCCCGGACTGGGGCACGAACCCGCGTCCCCTGTATCGGCAGGCGAACTCTCAACCACTGCGCCACCAGGGAAGTCCTGTGCTTAGGAGTTTTTAAGTCCTTATCTATGAGATACATACTGAAGTATTTACAGATGAAATTATTTACTTTAAAATACTTCAGCAAATAAAAAATTGGGGGAGCTAGAGCAAATGAAAGAGGATATGTCCACAGGTGTTCATTAGATTTAGCTTTTGTGTATGACTGAAAATCTTATAATTAAAAAGTTGTTCAAAAGAAAAAGGTGTGGTACAGCTGAAGTCAGTGGTGACTCAAGTTTTCTAGGTCCGTTCTGTCCTCCCGTGGAACAGGGGGAAGTAGTTCATAGGTACCATGCTGGAAGCATGTGACCTGGAAGGGGTGGGTGGGAGAGGGAGGGAAGAGGGAGAAACTGGGGAGACGACTCTCAAGCTTCATTTCTGTCACCCACATCCCCATATCCTGCCCTCCCTCCTGCAGTGGCCACCTCATCCTACCCAGCAGGGGGCAAGGCATTCTTGTGGGGGGCACTGACCAAGGACCCAGCTTTGGTGCCCCTTCCCTGCCCTCCTCAGTCTCAAGGTGGAACCTCTGCCCTTCGCCTCCAGTCTGCCAGGTGCCCTGCCACTGAGCTTGGGGCACAGCTCTGCCAGCACAGCCTGGGTCAGACCTCTCTGCCTGACTCCACCGCTACCTCCAGCTCTGACCCAGAATGGGACTTGTGCAGGCCCCAGAGCAGAGCCCCATCTCTGGTCTAGCAGTTATCAGTGGACAAATAGAGGTGTTCAATAAAGTTTTTATAATCCTAACAGATACACAGCTGCACGCACGCAGGCACGTACAGATTCACGTAACAGACTTGGGTGAGTGCATTCCGCCAGCCCTGCCGGTCCTGAAGACTCAAAGTTGAGTCAGACTGCAGCCCTCAAGGAGCTCAGAGAAACCAAACAAAAGCAAACAAACAGAAGTTGTTCAAAATGGAAATTTTAAAAGAATTGAACAGTAGGGGCTTTGTTTCAATGTGACAATAAAGCCAAATCCTGTGTACTGGGCAGATTGGCAGCAGATCAGTATAACAGACATTTGCAGATTCATAGCTTATGAATACACACACACACACACACACACACACACACACGTGTCCTGGGCACTACAGGAGGTGCTGGACGAATGAGAGCAGACAGCGACACTACCCTTCAAGAAGCTGAGCCAGACATATTTGAGGCTTGGGGTGGAACCAACCGTGCGGTAAAGGCTGATTAAATATGAATCTTGGCTGGTAGCAAATACCCCATAGTTTCAAGATGAGGGTTTTATTTGCATCTCTCTTTCTTAGTTTTATGGGTTTGTGTTGACTCATCTCAGCCATGTGGTTAATAAATGGAATCTTTATGATTATGCCTAATAATAATTTCTAATAGTAATTTTTAAATCTGCATAGATGATAATTTTTTCAAGGACCTGTAGCCCTTCATAATTATCACAATTATCCTACTGACCATTTAACTAAGTTGTAGCCACTAGTAGCTGCTGCCTTTTTGCTTGCTGAAGTCAGTTGTTCCTTTGCCTCCGGACCGGCGGAGGGCCTTTCTCCTGGCTCACTGAGCAGACAGGGGCTGGCGCTGATCTCTGCTCTGTGATGGTGGCAAAACCTAGTCAACACTTTTTTTTTAATCTCTCTTTTTATTCTGCAGCAGAACTATTGGGAAGCCCTAAACTCGGAGCAGGTATGGACAATCGTGCTCTCTCTTTATTCTGCAAGGGACTTCCTGTGGCTTGATTTCAGTTCCTGCTTTTGTGAGCCCCCCCTTGGATGGCTGGGCCCGTGCCAAATTCCTCTAGGAAAAGAAAGAATTTGAAAATGAGTGGAGAGTCTGAAAGTCGAGGGTTTTTTCCAGGCTCTCCATTTCAGAGTTCTTTCTGCTTTGTCCAAACCATCTAGTAGGGGCTCAGAGAAGATGCATAACCCAAGGAAGAAACCTGCTTGGAACAAAAGTTTTTGAACAAGAGGAAACCCAGCAGGTCACTAATGGTAGTGGTGCCGGGAGTGGCTGCAGGAGTCGAGATCAACGTTCCCCTATGTTGTCATTGTGAGACGTTGGGCAGCTGGCTGCTGTCTCTATGCCCTCCTCGCCTCCAAGTGACAAATAAGCACATGATTCATGACAGCCACCTGTGCCTGTCACCTCCCAGGATTTTTTTTCTGATAAGAGAGTAGATTATCTTTTGCTCAAATTCTCTGAATGCCTGGATTCCAGTGATGTTTTTATTACTTAAAATGACATTTTAAAACACAATATTCTGGGAATTCAGAAGGAAGAGATTTAAATTGTTTTCGAAGGCTTAATCCACTTTAAAGAGTGCACCTGACCAGAGTGGTGGGCTGTTTCTGTTTGCCGGCAGTGGAATTGGTCAGGAGTAGCAAGCATAACTCTTAAGAAGGCATTTTAGGAACTGGAGCTGTGGTTTTGACACATCAGGGCGGCTAAGAACCACCCTAAGAGCTTGTTCAAATGCCAAGCCTTAGGTCCCAACCCACAGATAGGGTCTAGGGTGGGTCCCCAGCATCAGTCTTTTTTTTTTTTTTTTTTTTTTTCTGTACGAGGGCCTCTCACTGTTGTGGCCTCTCCCGTTGTGGAGCACAGGCTCCAGACGCACAGGATCAGCGGCCATGGCTCATGGGCCCAGCCGCTCTGTGGCATGTGGGATCCTCCCAGACTGGGGCATGAACCCGTGTCCCCTGCATCAGCAGGCGGACTCTCAACCACTGCGCCACCAGGGAAGCCCAGCATCACTCTTTTTAATGAGCACCCTGGGCGCTCCTGGTGAGACTGGTCCAGAACTGAGATCTAGAACGTGGGTCTCCACTTGAAAACAGAATTCATCAAAAAGCACACTGTCCATTCTCAGAGAATGGAACAGGCCCCCACTTCCACTGCTAGGCAACTGGGTCTCAGAGGCTGAGGGGCCAGGGAGCTCTTTTACTTGGGATCTCTGATAACGTCTGGAAGGAATTTGCTTATAGGTGTCCGCCCAAGTCTGCATCCACAGGTAGATGAGAAATTAGCATATGTGTGCCTGACACAGTCCCAGACACGTACAAGGGGCTGAACTGCACCAATGAAATCAGCTCAGTCCCTGGCCTGCATGGTTACTGGGGATGAGGTGGTCTTTTTAACATGATACTGTTTTTCATGACCAAGTAGTAGAACTCAGTTCAGTTATGAGCAGTAAATCAGTAATTGAACGGGACTCTCTTTCTGTTGGAAACAAAGCTACAATTTGTGTTTTATAACTAATGGGGTGTGGGCATTATCTTTCAGTGGCTCAGGGAGCCTTGAGGACCTTGTCCTGACCCTCTGAGGACTGGACTGTTTGATTCTGCTCAGGTTTGAGTAGCTGGTGGAACACTTTTCTTGGAGTGCATGTCCGTGCCTGGCTCTATTTTCTTGCCCAAATAAGATTGTCTGGCCCGGGCTGACACATCCTATGTGGCCTTTGCTTGTTGTTTCCTGGGTCTTTTGCTACTGTCAAATGCAACCTTATGACTCAGAATCACCAGTCATAGAAACTCAGAAATGAGAGATCGTATTATCTAGCTGCTGATTCAGCCTCCCAGTTTACACATGGAGAAATCAAGATCCAGAGAAGAGAAAGCAAGTTAGTGGCAGAAAGAGGACCCGAGCCCGACCCCTACTTGCCTCTGTGGCTGGAATCACTAAAGATGATGCCCTTGCTCTTGGCCCACATGAAAAGCTCTCTCTTTTATCTGTTGTTTTAGAACAACAGGAGGATTTTGCAAACAGCTTCATCAGTTCTTGTGTGCTCACCTATTTTTTTTTTCCTTTTAACCTTTTTTTTTTTAACCCCTACACATTTCAATTTCCCATACTTGTCTGAGTCAGAGTGATGAAATACTCACAGGCAGTGACCACCACTCTGGATTAGGTTTTAAATGTTTGTTTTTGACAAGTCTGCTGACCTCAAGTTTAGAGGAAACACCATGTGGGGGGGCAAGGGCAGACCAGTACCCTGCTCCTAAGAAGCTCTGTCATCTACCTGAGAGGACAAGGTGGACACACAGGGCAGGGCTGCCCATGCTCAGCTGCAAACCAGTGGTACAGGCAGTATAGAGAAGCTGGGGAGAGCTCAATGGGTGTCAGGATAGGCTTCTAAGAAGAGGAGGAACTTACCTGGGCCATAAAGAATGGGTTGAGTTTGCCTGGTCTTTTCCAGGAATGAGTTAGGCAGGGAGGTGGGAATTATCAGGATAAAGGGAGCATGACTGAGTCTCACTAGAGAAGGACTTGGTGAAGAGGGGGGAACAGAAAGTAGGAGGGGGAAGTAGGGTTGGTCTGTTCAGGGTGGCTGTCCATTAATTCCTTGATTTAAAGTTATACTTGCCCTGTTAGGTTCTAGAAACACAGACCTGGTTAACTTGTCCTTACCTGTTTGTTCTTGTCTGTGCCTGGGCCATGAGGACCAAGATTGGAGCTGTCATTGGGGAAATTGTAAGAGATGGGAAGGGCCTATTCCACCAAGGTACCTCTTGTGTCTTTTCTCCACAGTGGGATCCTGAAGACGTAAACCTTGGAGGGAACAAAGACAACATGGAGATATTCAGACCCCGAGTGCACAGGTGGTCTATGAAGCCAGTGGACTTGACCTCTGATAAGTAACACTTTCTGGAGCCAGCTCAGCAGCTCAGAACCCAAGGTCAAGGTTTGGTCAGGAACTGAGCAGGGATCAACCTGCAGAGACAGCCATGGCAGGAATTTAAGCTTCTGCCAAGGCCACCCATGAAAGTGAGGAACCAGGAGCTGTCACGGAGCTTGGCTGGTCTGCACCATGGCTCAGAATGGAGCTAAGACCTTGGGCCCTGTGGACAGACCTGGACACACCCAGAGTTTGTTCTGAAAATTCAAAGTTCACAAACCAATCTCGCTTTGAAATATAATCTAAAATAGTTTGGTCTCTCTTTTCCCTTTCCCTTTGGATTCAACCCTACTCTGAATATCTGCTACAAACGAGCTCATCTAACAAACAGCTAATATGTTTGGATCTCAGTAAAGCCCCACTCTGTAAGACCTGGCTAAGCCTAGAGAGGGGTGGGCCCGCGTTTGGGGGGTTTGGGACACAGTCACAGGTTCTGATGGGACCTGGCTCCTGCCCTCCAGTCACCCACTTGAGTTTTCTGCTGGAAGTTGAGAGAGGACTGTTTGATCAACCAAGTGTTTGCAAGGTCACTGGTATTGCAAGGGTGAGCAAAGCAAAGTGCTCTAGGTACCAGGACTTGCTGCAGCCTGGCCCAGTGTGTGCTGGGCTAGGGTCTGCAGGTGCAGGGAACTGTCTGCTTCAGGAGGTAACAGAAAGCATGCAAAGGGTAAGAGGCACGGTGGGAGGGGCTCGAAATCCCCTCTCAGGATTATTTTGGAGCTACGGTGGGAGGAACGCTAGAATGAATAAGTCCTGATCGAGTGCACTGAAGCATCTCACCATGGAGCACAGAGATACGTCTGAATCCCAGCACAGCCACAGAAGTTGGCCACCAGGGGACCTGGGAGAAATGCCAAGAAACACAGCTCTGCTTCTGGCTGGCCCCTGGCAGCCTGTGTGACTCAGCTGCAGCTGTCCAGTTGCTCCTGAGGGGTAGTGCAAGTCCCAGCAGCATGAAAGAGGGGGTGCCTCAGGGAAGCAGGTTGTTCCACAGGTCTCTGCACAGATTCCAATCCCCTGCATGATCTCTGAACTAGAAGTGAACCTAAAGCCACCCTATTTATCCAACTGCTTTGGACCCTGTTTGTCTTTTAATGGAGTTTGCTAAAGTCAATTTTGCTTTGTGATCTTAATCACTGAAGCTATACTTTGAGGGAAGATGAAACTTTTAACTGGGGACAAGGGGAGGTTGGGAGAACAATCCAGCAGATGAAACCACACAGAGGATTGGAAGCAGGGAAGGGGGGAATCTAGCTAAGGAAAGAGGACTCTGATGTGGCCAGAATGGATGTAGGGGGTGGGTGAAGAGGCTGGAAAGGACCCTGGGAGTTGGTGCTTAATTCTGTGGCTGGCTGGTAGCTATTGCAAGATACAGAGGGGAAGCTGACTGACATGCCTCAGGTGGGCCACAGCTGATTGGTGAGTTTTACATCCCTGCAGCCACAACTTTTCAAGAAGCAGAAATGTACAGTCATGGTTACAGCACCAACTTGGGGAACGTGTTTAATTTGATTAGTAACAGCAGGGCAGGAGGAGGGCTCATCTTTGAAAAGGCAGAAGGCCTGGGGACAGGATGACATCCCTGGAGTTTGTCTTTAACACATCGCCCCTCCCAACGGGAGGCTGGCTCATGTCCCTGGGGCACCAGAAATTGGTTGGATCCTAATGGAAATGGCCATTCACTGAAGAATATCAAATGATCTTGCTGACTTTGCGCAGCACAAACTACTTGAGCTCCAGATGTTAACCATCTCCCTAGATCCCATCGTCCCTGCCTCTTCCTTCACAAACCAGTCCAAGCTGGTCTCAAAATGGAATCCCAGAGCGAACCTTTACACTGACAATTTTGGCAGCAAAGTTTGGCCTCATTGTTCAATGAGAATCTGCCTGTTATGCAACGCTCTGGAGCCTTTGGGAAGAGATGCCAACCCAAATGCCTTCCTCCTAGCAGGAGTGTTCCTACCCTGGGCCTCCGCTGCAGCTTCATGCCCTAGCCGTTAGTCAGACCAGGAGGATAACGGGAGTTACTTGCCCTGAAGACCCACTGAGCAGTGCAAGGGGGTTACCTACACTAGGGAGAAGCTAGGGAACCAACTGTGTAATCATCCTCTCCTGCCCACTCATCTGGAGGTGAGAGATGGTATAATAGTTGTAGTTGTACTGCCTATTATCTGCATGGCTTGGAACTTGTTACCTAACCTTTGTGAACTCCTGGGGTAGACTGAGAATAATACCTATCTAGAAAGCTTGTTGTGAAGATTAAATAACGTATATGAAATGCATAACACTACGTGACTCAAAGTAGACACTGAAGAGGGATTAGTTTCCTTCCTCCCTATAATTCCTGGCCACATATGACCTGCAAGCCAGTTGGTAACCAAAGAATCAGACCCACAGATGGAAGGGACTTCAGAGGATTGAATTGCCTTGACAACAACCCCAATAAGTGATTAAAGTGATTACCCACCCCCTTCATAAGCTACTCAAAAAAAAAAAAAAAGGATTTCACCCATTTTAATCTCCCAAGGAAAGAAGTCTGTGTGATTTAGGGAGAGCTCTATCCCTAAGGTTTTCTTAAAACCCTTTCTAGATCCTGAAGAACCAATCCCCTTATCTCCCCCAGTACTTCAGTATGATGAAGAGATTTATGAGCAGTCATCTGATGCCACACTCACATCTGATTGTTACAACTGGGTATGAGCTCCTCCAGAGCGAGGAGAGGCACTGGGCCAAGGAGCCTGGCTGGGCTCCAGTTCCTATGTCTGATTCAGCGTGATCCTTGTTAAGTCATTTCCCTTTCTGATCACAGTTTCATCATCTGTAAAATGAAAGGACAGATTTCTTTCCTTTTTTTTTTTTAACCTTTTATGAATATGCCAGTGAATTTTTTTTTTTTTTTTTGGTACGCGGGCCTCTCACTGCCGTGGCCTCTCCCGTTGCGGAGCACAGGCTCCAGACGCGCAGGCTCAGCAGCCATGGCTCACAGGCCGAGCCACTCCGTGGCATGTGGGATCTTCCCGGACCGGGGCACGAACCCGTGTCCCCTGCATCGGCAGGCGGACTCCCAACCACTGTGCCACCAGGGACGCCCGCCAGTGAATTTTTTTTTTCCTACAGAAGACTGACATCTTCATAAACTCTCAAGAAAGAGACAATATCAAGAGAAATTTCAGATATATTTTAAAAATAGGTTTCATTATATAATACACACTTCTCTCTGTTTGGATTTTACTATCCATTTAAGATAAAATTCCCCTTTTATGAAGAACCGAGGCTTTGCTGAAACAAGAAGAGATCACAGCATTTGATGTTTAAAATTTTTGCAGTTTCCTTCCAGTACTGAAAATTTTAAAATATGATATATGAATATTTTCCAGTGACAGAAAAAGAATTCTGTATCGATCATTAAGAAAAAGAAGAGGGCTTCCCTGGTGGCGCAGTGGTTGAGAGTCCACCTGCCGATGCAGGGGACACGGGTTCGTGCCCCGGTCCGGGAAGCTCCCACGTGCTGTGGAGTAGCTGGGCCCATGAGCTGTGGCCGCTGAGCCTGCACATCCGGAGCCTGTGCTCTGCAACAGGAGAGGCCACAACAGTGAGAGGCCTGCGTACCGCAAAAAAAAGAGCAGTGTCTTAGTGTTTCAAGGCTAATTTTGCAACATTTCCAAGATTCTCTCCACTTCTTTTGCTGTCCTTTCTTGATCATCCCCCTCCACAGTTTCCAACTATGAGGGCATTGCTCTACTCTCGTCCACTTTTCATTGTTTTTTTCTGACATTCAAGTCGATGTTTTGACAGAGGAGGCTCTACTTTGAATGAACCCAAGATTTGGTGTAATGGTGACGAACATCTCTTCAAGAAGTTTACACGTGCCTGTGTAGTATTATTCTAAAGGTCATCATCGCGTGAGAGAGACAGCCTTAGATCAGGGAATGGTGCTAAATCAAGTGACTTAGAGCACAGCTGATTTGTTGTTTCCTTACCCAACTCTGAAAGCCAAACAAGGTACCAGGCATCCAGCACCGCTGCTTCTGGACTGGACACTTCATCGACAGTGTTAACTTCCAGTGTCTCAGTTCATCTGTCGCCCAGAGAACTCAGCATACCCTCCCAATTCCATTGGAAATTTTCCACGGGCAGTCGATATTGGCGGCAGAGGGCCAGGCTCTTCTCTTCCTGGTCCTCGGGGTCTTGCAGCTGTGATTGCAAGAGGGCTTAGTCCCTGTCGTAGGTCAGGAGCGCTCGCCCCCTCTTCACCGTCCACTGGGCTCCTCCACGACCGTCCTGGCGGAGCAGTAAGTGGTCTCCTCAAACTGCGACGGCGAAGGAGGCCACTGTTGGCACCGTCAGAAGTGAATCCCGACCTCCTACTGGCTACTTCTCCCTCAGAGAAGCGGCCTAACCCCGGCAGCCTGCTTCCCGTTCAAACCTCTGTCCTGGGTCTTCGGGGAGGAAAAGAAATGCCCGGGCCCGCGAGTGAGTGCGCACTAAGCAGCTGCCGCCTCACGCGAGTACCCCACGCCGCCTCCGGGGCCCCAGACCGGCACGGGGTCCTGTTTCGCCGCCTCCGGGGAGCTGCTGAGGGCGGCTCCTGGGGTGCATTTCACACCGCTGGTTTTGTAAGGGGATGATAACAAGATTACTGTTCCGAAATTATTGACAGCATTCAGCATCCTTTATGGTGTACTGGAAAACATCCTATTTGTTTTTAAATACATTTAAAATGTTTTTTGAAATATAGTGCAGGTACACAGTTTTTAAAAAGAGAATCAGATTGTAACAAAAGGCTTATGAAGGAAGACAGCAGTGCCCTGCTCCTCCGACCCCAAAGGTCCTGCTTCTCGTCCGTCCACTTTTTTTTTTTAACTTCTTTATTGGAGTATAATTGCTTTACAGTGGTGTGTTACTTTCTGCTGTATAACAAAGTGAATCCGCTATACGTATACTTATATCCCCATATCTCCTTCTTCTTGGTCTCCCTCCCACCCTCCCTATCCCACTCCTCTAAGTGGTCACAAAGCACCCAGCTGATCTCCCTGTGCTATGCGGCTGCTTCCCACTAGCTATCTATTTTACATTTGGTAGTGTATATATGTCCATGCCACTCTCTCACTTCATCCCAGCTTACCCTTCCCCCTCCCCGTGTCCTCAAGTCCATTCTCTACGTCGGCGTCTTTATTCCTGTCATGCCCCTAGGTTCATCAGAACCTTTTATTTATTTTTTAGATTCCATATATATGTGTTAGCATACGGTATTTGTTTTTCTCTTTCTGACTTACTTCACTCTGTGTGACACCCTCTAGGTCCATCCACCTCACTACAAATAACTCAATTTTGTTTCGTTTTATGGCTGAGTGATATTCCATTGTATATATGTGCCACACCTTCTTTATCCATTCATCTGTCGATGAACACTTAGGTTGCTTCCATGTCCTGGGTATTGTAAATAAGGTTGCAATGGACATTGTGGTACATGACTCCTTTTGAATTATGGTTTTCTCAGTGTATATGCCCCGTAGTGGGATTGCTGGGTGGTATGATAGTTCTATTTTTAGTGTTTTAAGGAACCTCCATACTGTTCTCCACAGTGGCTGTATCAATTTACATTCCCACCAACAGTGCAAGAGGGTTCCCTTTTCTCCATACCCTCTCCAGCATTTATTGTTTCTAGATTTTTTGATGATGGCCATTCTGACCAGTGTGAGATGATATCTCATTGTAGTTTTGATTTGCATTTCTCTAATGATTAGTGATGTTGAGCATTCTTTCATGTGTTTGTTGGCAGTCTGTATATCTTCTTTGGAGAAATGTCTATTTATGTCTTCTGCCCATTTTTGGATTGAGTTGTTTGTTTTTCTGGTATTGAGCTGCATGAGCTGCTTGTAAATTTGGGAGATTAATCCTTTGTCAGTTTCTTTGTTGGCAAATATTTTCTCCCATTCTGAGGGTTGTCTTTTTGTCTTATGGTTTCCTTTGCTGTGCAAAAGCTTTTAAGTTTCATTAGGTCCAATTTGTTTATTTTTGTTTTTATTTTCATTTCTCTAGGAGGTGGGTTAAAAAGTATCTTGCTGTGATTTATGTCATAGAGTGTTCTGCCTATGTTTTCTTCTAAGAGTTTGATAGTGTCTGGCCTTATATTTAGGTCTTTAATCCATTTTGAGTTTATTTTTGTGTGTGGTGTTAGGGAGTGTTCTAATTTCATTCTTTTACATGTAACTGTCCAGTTTTCCAAGCACCATTTTTTGAAGAGGCTGTCTTTTCTCCATGGTGTATTCTTGCCTCCTTTATCAAAGATAAGTTGACCATATGTGCGTGGGTTTATCTCTGGGCTCTCTATCCTGTTCCATTAATCTATATTTCTGTTTTTGTGCCAGTACCATACTGTCTTCATTACTGTAGCTTTGTAGTATAGTCTGAAGTTAGGGAGCCTGATTCCTCCAGCTCCATTTTTCTTTCTCAATATTGCTTTGGCTATTCAGGGTCTTTTGTGTTTCCATACAAATTGTGAAATTTTTTGTTCTAGTTCTGTGAAAACTGCCATTGGTAGTTTGGTAGGGATTGTATTGAATCTGTAGATTGCTTTGGGTAGTATAGTCATTTTCACAATGTTGATTATTCCAATCTAAGAACATGGTATATCTCTCCATCTGTTTGTATCATCTTTAATTTCTTCCATCAGTGTCTTATAGTTTTCTGCATACAGGTCTTTTGTCTCCTTAGGTAGGTTTATTCCTAGGTAGCTTATTCTTTTTGTTGCAATGGTAAATGGGAGTGTTTCCTTAATTTCTCTTTTAGATTTTTCATAATTAGTGTATAGGAATGCTAGAGATTTCTGTGCATTAATTTTGTATCCTGCTACTTTACCAAATTCATTGATTAGCTCTAGTAATTTTGTGGTAGCTTCTTTAGGATTCTCTATGTATAATATCTTGTCATTTGCAAGCAGTGACAGTTTTACTTCTTCTTTTCTGATTTGGATTCCTTTTATTTCTTTTTCTTCTCTGACTGCTGTGGCTAAAACTTCCAAAACTATGTTGAATAATAGTGGTGAGAGTGGACAACCTTGTCTTGTTCCTGATCTTAGAGGAAATGCTTTCAGTTTTTCACCATTGAGAGCAATGTTGGCTGTGGGTTTGTCATATATGGCCTTTATTGTGTTGAGGTAAGTTCCCTCTATGCCTACTTTTTGGAGGGTTTTTATCATAAACAGGTGCTGAATTTTGTCAAAAGCTTTTTATGCATCTATTGAGATGATCGTATAGTTTTTATCCTTCAGTTTGTTAATATGGTTTATCACATTGATTGATTTGCATATATTGAAGAATCCTTTCATTCCTGGGATAAACCCCACTTGATCATGGTGTATGATCCTTTTAATGTGCTGTTGTATTCCGTTTGCTAGTATTTTGTTGAGGATTTTTGCATCGATGTTCATCAGTGATATTGGCCTGTAGTTTTCTTTTTATGTGGTATCTTTGTCTGGTTTTGGTATCAGGGTGATGGTGGCCTCGTAGAATGAGTTTGGGAGTGTTCCTCCCTCTGCTATATTTTGGAAGAGTTTGAGAAAGATAGATGTTAGTTCTTCTCTAAATGTTTGACAGAATTTGCCTGTGAAGCTATCTGGTCCTGGACTTATGTTTGTTGGAATACTTTTAGTCACAGTTTCAATTTCAGTGCTTGTGTTTGGTCTGTTTATATTTTCTATTTCTTCCTGGTTCAGTCTTGGAGGGTTGTGCTTTTCTAAGAATTTGTCCATTTCTTCCAGGTTGTCCATTTTATTGGCATATAGTTGCATGTAGTAATCTCTCATGATCCTTTGTATTTCTGCAGTGTCTGTTGTAACTTCTCTCTTTTCATTTCTAATTTTATTGACTTGAGTCCTCTCCCTCTTTTTCTTGATAAGTCTGGCTAATGATTTATCAATTTTTGTTTATCTTCTCAAAGAACCAGGATTTAGTTTTATTGATCTTTGCTATTGTGTTGTTTCTATTTAATTTATTTCTGCTCTGATCTTTATGATTTCTTTCCTTCTGCTAACTTTGGGTTTTGTTTGTTCTTCTTTCTCTAGTTCCTTTAGGTGTAATGTTAGATTGTTTATTTGAGATTTTTCTTGTTTCTTGCGGTAGGCTTGTATAGCTATAAACTTCCCTCTTAGAACTGCTTTTCCTGCATCCTATTTGTTTTGGATCATCGTGTTTTCATTGTCATTTGTCTCTAGGTGTTTTTTGATTTCCTCTTTGACTTCTTCAGTGATCTCTAGGTTATTTAGTAATGTTTTGTTTAGCCTCCATGTGTTTATGTTTTTTATGTTTTTTTCCCCTGTAATTGATTTCTAATCTCATAGCACTGTGGTCAGAAAAGATGCTTGATATGATTTCAATTTTTTTAAATTTACTGAGGCTTTATTTGTGACCCAAGACATGATATATCCTAGAGAATGTTCTGTGTGCACTTGAGAAAAAAATGTATACTGCCACTTTTGGGTGGAATGTTCTATAAATACCAATTAAATCTATCTGGTCTATTGTGTCATTTAAAGCTTTTGTTTCCTTGTTTATTTTGTTTGGATGATCTGTCCATTGGTGCAAGTGGGGTGTTAAAGTCCCCTACTATGATTGTGTTACTGTGGATTTCCCCTTTTATGGCTGTTAGCATTTGCCTTATGTATTGAGGTGCTCCTATGTAGGGTGCATAAATATTTACAATTGTTATATCTCCTTCTTGGATTGGTCCCTTGATTCTTTTTTTTTTTTCTTTTAAATGCCTCTCCCCTTACCAGGCTTCTTTTATTCATTTATTTATTTATTATTTTTGGCTGTCTTGGGTCTTCATTTCTGTGCGAGGGCTTTCTCTAGTTGTGTCAAGTGGGGGCCACTCTTCATCACGGTGCATGGGCCTTTCACTGTTGCGGCCTCTCTTGTTGTGAGGCAGAGGCTCCAGATGCCCAAGCTCAGTATTTGTGGCTCATGGGACCAGTTGCTCCACGGCATGTGGGATCTTCCCAGACCAGGGCTCGAACCCGTGTCCCCTGCATTGGCAGGCAGATTCTCAACCACTGCGCCACCAGGGAAGCCCGATCCCTTGATTTATATGTAGTGTCCTTCTTTGTCTCTTGTAATAGTCTTTATTTTAAAGTCTAGTTTTTCTGATATGAGAATTGCTACTCCACTTTTCTTTCGATTTCCAGTTACATGGAATATCTTTTTCCATCCCCTTACTTTCAGTCTGTATGTGTACCTAGGTCTGAAATGGGTCTCTTATAGACAGCATATATATGGGTCTTGTTTTTGTATCCATTCAGCCAGTCTATGTCTTTTGGTTGGAGCATTTAATCCATTTACATTTAAGGTAGTTATTGATATGTATGTTCCAATTACCATTTTCTTAATTGTTTCGGGTTTGTTATTGTAGGTCTTTTCCTCCTCTTGTGTTTCCTGCCTAGAGAAGTTCCTTTAGCATTTGTTGTAAAGCTGGTTTGGTGGTGTGAACTCTCTTAGCTTTTGCTTGTCTGTAAAGGTTTTAATTTCTCCGTTGAATCTGAGTGAGATCCTTGCTGGGTAGAGTAATCTTGGTTGTAGGTTTTTCCCTTTCATCACTTTAAATATGTCCTGCCACTCTCTTCTGGCTTGCAGAGTTTCTGCTGAAAGATCAGCTGTTAACCTTATGGGGATTCCCTTGTATGTTATTTGTTGCTTTTGCCTTGCTGCTTTTAATATTTTTTCTTTGTACTTAATTTTTGATTGTTTGATTAATATGTGTCTTGCTGTGTTTCTTCTTGGATTTATCCTGTATGGGACTCTCTGCGCTTCCTGGACTTGATTGACTATCTCCTTTCCTATATTAGGGAAGTTTTCAACTATAATCTCTTCAAGTATTTTCTCAGTTCCTTTTTTTTTCTCTTCTTCTTCTCGGACCCCTATAATTCAAATGTTGGTGTGTTTAATGTTGTTCCAGAGGTCTCTGAGACTGTCCTCAATTCTTTTCTTTCTTTTTTCTTTATTCTGCTCTGCAGTAATTATTTCCACTATTTTATCCTGCAGGTCACTTATCTGTTCTTCTGCCTCAGTTATTCTGCTATCAATTACATGTAGAGAATTTAGAATTTCATTTATTGTGTTGTTCATCATTTTTTGTTTGCTCTTTAGCTTTTCTAGGTCCTTGTTAAATGCTGCTTGTATTTTCACCATTCTATTTCCAAGATTTTGAATCATGTTTACTCTCATTACTTTGAATTCTTTTTCAGGTAGACTGCCTATTTCCTCTTCATTTGTTTGGTCTGGTGAACTTTTACCTTGCTCCTTCATCTGCTGCGTATTTCTCTGTCTTCTCATTTTGCTTAACTTACTGTGTTTGGGGTCTCCTTTTCGCAGGCTGCAGATTTGAAGTTCCCGTTGTTTTTGGTGTCTTTCCCCAGTGGCTAAGGCTGGTTCAGTGGTTTGGGTAGACTTCCCAGTGGAGGGGACTGGTGCCTGTGTTCTGGTCGATGAGGCTGCATCTTGTCTTTCTGGTGGGCAAGACCATGTCCGGTGGTGTGGTCTGGGGTGTCTGTGATGTTATTATGATTTTAGGCAGCCTCTCTTCTAATGGTTGTGTTCCTGTCTTTCTAGTTGTTTGGCATAGGGTGTCCAGCACTGTAGCTTGCTGGTTGTTGAGTGAAGCTGGGTCTTAGTGTTGAGATTGAGATCTCTGGGAGAGCTTTCACCGTTTGATATTACGTGGAGCCGGGAGGTCTCTGGTGGACCAATGTCCTGAACTCGGCTCTCCGACCTCAGTGGCTCAGGCCTGACACCCAGCCAGAGCACCAAGACCCTGTCAGCCTCATGGCTCAGAAGAAAAGGGAGAAAAAGAAAGAAAGAAAGAAAAATAAAATAAAGTTATTAAAATAAAAAAATTATTAAAAATTAAAAAGTAATGTAAAGAAATTTAAAAAGAAAGAAAGAAGAGAGCAGCCAAACCAAAAAACAAATACACCAATGATAACAAGTGCTAAAAACTATATTAACAAAACAAACAAAAATACAAACAAAAGCAAACAGGCAGAACCCTAGGACAAATGGTAAAAGCAAAGCTATACAGACAAAATCACATAAAGAAGTATACACATACACACTCACAAAAAGAGAAAAAGGAAAAAAATATATATATATGTATATTAAAAAATGAAGAGAGCAACCAAATCTATAAACAAATCTACCAGTGATAATAAGCTCTAAATACTAAATTAAGATAAACTTAAAATCAGAAACAAATTAGATGCAGAAAGCAAACCCCAAGTCTACAGCTGCTCCCAAAATCCAGTGCCTCCATTTTGGGATGGTTCGTTGTCTATTCCTGTATTCCACAGATGCAGGTACATCAGGTTGACTGTGGAGATTTAATCCGCTGCTCCTGAGGCTGCTGGGAGAAATTTCCCCTTCTCTTCTTTGTTCGCACAGCTCCCGGGGTTCAGCTTTGGATTTGGCCCTGCCTCTGCGTGTACGTCGCCTGAGGGCGTCTGTTCCTGCCCAGGCAGAAGGGGGTTAAAGGAGCAGCTGATTCGGGGGCTCTGGCTCACTCAGGCTCGGGGTGAGGGAGGGGTACAGAATGTGGGGCAAGCCTGCGGCAGCAGAGGCCGGCGTGATGTTGCACCAGCTTGAGGCGTGCCGTGTGTTCTCCCGGGGAAGTTGTCCCTGGATCACGGGACCCTGGCAGTGGCGGGCTGCACAGCCTCCCGGGATGGGAGGTGTGGATAGTGACCTGTGCTTGCACACAGGCTTCCTGGTGGCTGCAGCAGCAGCCTTAGCGTCTCATGCATGTTTCTGGGGTCTGCTCATAGGCACGGCTTGCGCCTGTCTCTGGAGCTCGTCTAGGCGGTGCTCTGAATCCCCTCTCCTCACGCACCCTTTTGGGGAGTCTGAGGTCTTCTGCCAGCGTTCAGTAGGTGTTCTGTAGGAATTTTTCCACCTGTAGGTGTCTTTCTGATGTATTTGTGGGGAGGAAGGTGATTTCCGTGTCTTATTCTTCCGCCATCTTGAAGGAACCTCTCTGGAGTTAATTCTTGAGAGGAATTTATTTCATATATCTGCCTTCTGCCTCTGGTCTCTCGTTGCTGCTTGTCTTGTCATTGGCTGAACCCCAGTTAAAGCCGGAGGGCAAAGCGATCCATTGATTTTGTTTATAGAGGCACCTCCTGTAAGCTGGGGTTTTTATGAATGTGACGTGGCTCCTCCACTGTCTCTTTCCCTTTCTGCCAACTGAAGCAGAAGACTCTGAGGCTAGAACAGGGCAGTGCTCCTCAGCATTGTCGAGGTCATCAAAAATGAGGAAAGTATGAGAAATTGTCACAGCCAAGAGGAGCCTATGGAGACATGAAGACTAAATGTAACGCTGTATCAAGTCAGCAATGTTGAGGAAATTTTCTGAACTTTCCCAGAATGCTAGTCCGCATCGCAGAGAGTTATTTAATAAGGCTAATTATTGGCGATGTTCTGAAAAGGTAACAACACCAATAAACTTTTCTGGGTTTGCAAAAAAAAAAGAAAAAACAGCTGGTTCTGCTGGCTGTCCAGTCTCCAGGGCTAATTGACGTGCCATCTGCTTGCAGCATAGAGTGGGAACCATGGTTCACGTGTCACACCCTAGGCCACCAGTTTTTTAATTGTTTTGTTTGTTCTAGCAGTTTTCTCCTTTAGGTTTGATATCAAACATGCTTTCCAGCTGTAAGGTTCTAAGATTATACTGTATGTTTTTGTTTGTTTGTTTTCAGGAGATTACCTCCAACTTCCATTAAGTTCAGGCTAATGAGACACTGCAGCTAGGACAGGACCACCAGTGTATTGAGAACGTTTGCCACAGCTGTCTTCACATCCTGCAGGTTGCTGTGGAATCCTTCATGCGAGGGCCCCTTCCCCACGCCGTTATTCCTGAGCTAGTTTCCAGCTTCTGAGTCCAGACTGCACCAACTCAAATGTGCTTTCAGAGCAACCTGTCAAGTCCCATGCCTCTGCTCTGAACTTGACCTTGACCTTCCTCCTTTTGTCTTTCCTGCAGGTGTCCTAGTATTTGGGGCGTCTCCAGTGCAAGTGTGAGAAATTTTCTAAACCCACAGCTGGAACAAGGGCTCTCGTACTCTCCAGCCGCCACAGTCTTTCCCAAGGGCAGCCTGACCACGTGTGAGAAGAGCTATCCCATAGGCCTTTCCTCGGACCAGCAATTGCACTTTGGAATATGTAGGTCTTAAAGCTCTGATGTGTGTGATATCTGTTCAAATATAGGCTCTTAGTCTCCACTCCAGGGATTTCCTAGATCTGGGCAGGGTCTGGGAATCTTTAACAAGCTCCTCAGATGATTCTTTGAGAACACTGCCCTCAGGAAGTTACTTTTAAAGTGATCTATTTGTATGAGGTGTTCTCATAAAACTATTTAGAATAGGGGGGAAAAGAACTGATAAAGCCCCAAAACTCCACTTGTTCGGAAAGATTAAACATTACAGTTTCATGAAGAAATGCTATTTTGGCATTAAACCTAAAAGATCACAGACCCGTAGACTGAGGAACAGACTTGAATTACCTTGAAATCATCTAGTTCAGTGCCTGAGCGGCCTGCTCATTCTCACAACATGAATTCCCAGTTCTAACATGGTAAGAAAAATCTGCAGAAGACAATGTCAGGTGATAAAGTAGAATCCAAGAGAGTGTGTGCCACTATCAGCAATTATTTTCAAAACACTGTGTACTGACGATATCAGATGAGTCTTATTATGAGACTTTCCATAAGGGACTATGTGGATTCTTGTACTAGTGGTTTCTGACTGTGGAAGCAGTTGAATACATCCCCCAATTAAAAAATAGCTCCCCCTAAATTCCCTTTCTTTTCAAGTTTGCAGCATAAAACTTTGTTTCCAAAGGAAACCACTTGGCTCAAGAAGCTGTTGTAGTTCCAGTTCATTGCCAATCACATCCCCCAAGACCAAAGAATGGTAAAGGGAGACCAGATAGCATCGACTCCCAAACCAGGGAAAACAGGCAGGAGAGAGCCCCTGAGAAAATGTAACAACCTAGTTACTATTTAAAAGCAAGGCAGGGGCTTCCCTGGTGGCGCAGTGGTTGAGAGTCCGCCTGCCGATGCAGGGGACAGGGTTCGTGCCCCGGTCCGGGAAGATCCCACATGCCGCGGAGCGGCTGCGCCCGTGAGCTATGGCCGCTGAGCCTGCGCGTCCGGAGCCTGTTGCTCCGCAACGGGAGAGGCCACAACAGTGGGAGGCCCGCGTACCGCAAAAAAAAAAAAAAAAAAAAAAAAGCAAGGCAGGACTTCCCTGGTGGTGCAGTTGTTAAGAGTCTGCCTGCCAATGCGGGGGACACGGGTTCGATCCCTGGTCCGGGAAGATCCCACAGAGCAGCTAGGCCCGTGCATCACAACTGCTGAACCTGCAGTCTAGAGCCCACAAGCTACAACTACTGAGCGTGAGTGCCACAACTACTGAAGCCGGTGTGCCTAGAGCCCGTGCTCTGCAACAAGAGAAGCCACCGATCACTGCAACTAGAGGAAGCCCACAAGCAGCAATGAAGACCCAATGTAGCCAAAAAAATAAATAAAATTAAAACAAAAACAAAATACAGTACTTATACTATTTCATTAAAAAAAATAAAAGCAAGACAGGAAAATTAGAAGGACAGAATTTTTTTGAGTTCTTAGTGTGAATAAGAAAAGAGGCATATGACAAAGTATGTATTATATAAGTAACTTTGTCATGGATACATTTATGAATGTTATGCTTTTTAATACTTTTTGGTGCTTCATAAACTTTATAAAAACTTTTTATTGGAGTATAGTTGATTTACAATGCTGTGTTCATTTCAGATGTACAGCAAAGTGAATCAGATATATATATGTATATTTATATATATATATCTCCATCCATTCCTTTTCAGATTCTTTTCCCATGTAGGTTGTTACAGAATATTATAAACTTTTTCAATTAGTATATGTCTATTATATAATCAGACAAAATAAACTGAAGAAAGTTATAAATACATATATGGTCCCCCAAATAACATTCACAGAAACATTAGAAGAGGGGAAGTTTATAAGTAACTATACTGTGTATTGTGCATGTATTTTTATCTTGCTCTCTGTGTGTATGTAGAAATTATATTTCCATTATACTTTTCATTATTCTATACCTTTTCCATAATGAGTATTTCTTTTCTAGGTTAAAAACAATGTGATCCACCATAATAATATTTGACAGACAAGGACCTCAATAATTGCTAAAAACACGTGAAAGGTTATTGGGAGTAGGATACTCACAGGGTCTCAACGTACCACCTGTTGATGAAAATTCAATTAACAATCAAGCTAAGAAGAAAAAAAAGGGAATTTTATTTGAGCCATACTGAGGATTATAACCCAGGAAACAGACTCTGAGAAAGCTCTGAGAACTGTTCCGCCTGTTAGAAGTCAAAGGCACAGTCATATCATTCTCAAAACAAAGGATCATACATCAAATGATGTTTTACATAAGGTTCACCAAGGTTACTTAGTCCAGGGAAGCACGTACAAAGTGGGCTGCAAGTCAGCACAGCCCCCTACAGAGTTTGGAAAGAATGCTGTTCTTCAAAGAAGTTACATTACTAGTGTCAGAAGAAAGGGGGAAAAAGTTATCTTTTTTTTTTTTTAAACAGGATTTATGTATTTATTTGTTAAATCTTATTATTTATTTATATTTGGGCTGCATTGGGTCTTTGTTGCTGTGCGCGGGCTTTCTCTAGTTGTGGCGAGCGGGGTCTACTCTTCATTGCGGTGCGCGGGCTTCTCATTGCGGTGGCTTCTCTTGTTACAAAGCACGGGCTCTAGGCACACCGGCTTCAGTAGTTGCGGCACGTGGGCTCAGTAGTTGTCGCTCGCGGGCTCTAGAGCGCAGGCTCAGTAGTTGTGGCGCACGGGCTTAGTTGCTCCGTGGCACGTGGGATCTTCCCGGACCAGGGCTCGAACCCGTGTCCCCTGCCTTGGCAGGCGGCTTCTTAACCACTGTGCCACCAGGGAAGTCCTGAAAAAACGTTATCTTTATGGTGAAGGCACTGCCGTCTTTGAGAAGTTCTGGTTAACGTGTAATGCAGATGCACGCTGCACATTAGGGAGAGAAGGAGGAGGCACAAACGGACGCAGAGAGAGGATTTTATGTTTAAATTTTCTTGATCTGCCTTAAAAGATAAATTTGGTTTCATCACACCCTGCAGAGTAGTTTATGAATTACAAATGGAAATGGGTTTGTTTACAATGGGGAAATCTGGATATCACCATGGGGGTGATATGAGGATATCACCTTAACCAAGTCATCAAGTTCACATTACCAAGACGGGACAAATTGACACCATGTGCCTCCTGTTGTAATATCCTGATCAGGACACAGCATCACCTGTGAAATATTCTTGCCAAATATTTTCATCGGAAATCCATTTTTGAGGAAATAATCCGACAAATCCAAATTGTGGGCCATTCTGTAAAGCAACTACCTTGGATTTTTTTTTAATGTCAATGTCCTAAAAAACAAAGAAAAAGACTAGAGAACTGTTCTAGTTTAAAGGAGCCTAAAGGTGGGGGATGGGAAGCTACATGGGATTATTGGGACAATTGAGGACCTTGGACTATGTACAGTATATTAGCTCACATTATTATTTCATTTTCTTGAGAATGATAATAGTATTATGTTTGTATAGGAGAACGCCCTGTTCTTCAGATAGACATGCCAACTGTTTAGGAGAGAAGCATCATGATTTGGCATGTTTCAAATGTTCAGACCAAAAAAGTATACGTGTTTCAGGTATTTATG
Organism: Pseudorca crassidens; assembly: GCF_039906515.1. Taxonomy (NCBI): domain Eukaryota; kingdom Metazoa; phylum Chordata; class Mammalia; order Artiodactyla; family Delphinidae; genus Pseudorca; species Pseudorca crassidens. The sequence goes on along the minus strand of NC_090300.1, from coordinate 75,744,198 downwards.
TATATGGAGAGAAAGAGGTAAACGAGACAAAATGGGATCAACCGATGAATCCAGGTGAATAATATAAGCACGTTCATTGTATTCTTGTTGCGACTTTTCTGTAGGTTTGAAGTTTTTCAGAGTAAAATTTGAGGGAGGAATTACAGGAGTGAAGACTCTCACAGTCAGCTTCACCACGAGGTCGCTCTCCATCACCCTTGCCGGTAGAGGACCCTGAAATCCTAGGGCTTTGTGGAGGAAGCAGCTGGATTACTGGTGACTGCAGCTTCTCCACGCAGCTGGCTTCCGAGCCCGCTAATTGTGGGATGATGTCAGGCCACAAAGGGTAGACAGATTCCAGTTTGTCTGGTACTGAGAAAAAAATAGTCCCTGTATCTTAGACAGCCCTGATAAGGCGCCTCCGTGGATATGAGTAATGGTCAGACCCAGGGGATGAACCGGGGCTGAGAAAGCTGGACAATGGAAAGCCGGGAGCACCATGACAAGGAAATTCTTCCCTTGAATTGCCTTTTCCTATTGAGATAAGATAGTACGTAATAAAGCACCAGACTCAGAAGTGCTGTCACCAGCGGTAGCAGCTGGCGTGGGGCCTGAGTTGCAGCACGTGAGTGCCTGGCGTTGTCAAGCATCTAGGGGGTCTCTCGAGGGCTCGCTCTGCCCTGCCGCACAAGGGGCAAAGTCAGTGACCTCAGACCCAGAAGACCTGGGGGCAAGTCCTGATCCCACTACTCGCCAGCTCGGAGACTGATTCTTTTTTCTTGTTCACAAAATAAATGTCTACTTCTCTCCTACCTGCCGTACTGATGGGTTGCAAAAACTGAAAACAAACAATGAAAGTGTTTTTCAACCCAAAGGCCATCGAGATGTCAGTATTATCATGACTTCCTAGGCATGAAGCAATTCATTTTGTAGCTTCCCCCTCCTCGGGCCCAACTCACCTGAAGTCTTTTAGGCTCTGAGCACGTTTTTAATATGAGGTTGTATGAGTAAAACCTTTCAAACTTCCGAGGAAGCAGGATGGAGATGCTTTGAGATGCTCTAGTTTCTCCTGAATAGGCAGAGTGTGGCAGCGAATGTTACCCCTTCGTTACACCTTAACTGGGAAGTAGATCCCCATAGACAAGCAGTGACTCACCCACACTGTCCCGAGTGAATCAGTGTCCTGGCTGAGCGAGCATGGGTGGCCCTGGGCCAGAGTACCACAAGGGAGGGGAATCTGGGACTCAACTCAGTCCAGGATGTGGGCCTTGGCATCTCAGGGGCAGTAGAGCAGAGCCGACAGAGTGAAAAGGGAGCAAGCCTTAGGCTGGTCTTCAGGAGAGGACTGAGCTAGTGGGTATATGCTACAGAGAAGGAGTTTAACTCAATGCAAGGGAGAACTTCCCTTTGGCCCTGTCCCAGCTGCAGTGGTAGCCAGGAGCTCCCCTCCTCTAAGATGTTTTGGGAAGGTGCACCACTGACCAGAGATGGAGCAGATGGTATTCCAGGGCTCTTCCAACCCTAAGAATCTGAGCCCCTTGTGTCCAGCAGTGAATTTGCATTAACCCATCCTCTGCTTACTAGTCATGTGACCTTGGACATGTTTATTAGTTTTCTGATCCCTAGTTTTCTCAGATGTAAAATGAGATTATTAACATCTACCCTACTTATTGGGTTGTTAGAAACATCAACACAGATGAGAAGTGATTCCTGGTGAAATCATAAACGTTCTCCCCACTCCCCCAGGCCTCTGCCCACAGTTTCTGGGTGACCAGGAGAGTGCCTGGACTGGCATGTCCCATGGGTCAGAGCGCAGGTCACAAATGCTCAAGGGATCGGCACTAAATCCGATTTCACTAGCCATCCTCCGTCCCTGCTTCGCACTTTGCCCTGTCTGGCTTCCCCGTCCCTCTATTTTCACCCTTCCCATCTTCCTTCCCCTCATGCTCAGTCAGCTAGCACTTTCTGAGGGGGTACTATGTCTCAGACACCCTCCTGGGCTGGGGAGCATGTAAAAAGTACCAGTCCTGCGAGGGCGTCTTGCCTAGTTGTGGGGAGAACACAGAGAACAGATGAGGTGGGCAGTGCTCTGAGGGAGGGCTGTGCTGGGGCTCACAGGGGCAAGCCTTTGTAGGGGTGAGGCCGGTGCGCAGGCTGGACGGGAGGAGTATCCACCAAGAATAAGACGTTTGAGCCTGTCTTTCAACAGAGCTCTTTGCAAGTAGAGAAGGCAAGCGGAGGGCATGAACGAAGAGCATGTGGACGTGAGTCTTGGGCCCCGCGGGCTTGGCTTCTCTGCTGGTCCTTAGCCAGCTCCTTCCCACTGGTCAGCTTCCACAGGGAGCTTCCTTCTGTGCAGGAGGATTTGGAAACTCGAAACGGTTCCTGGAAACACTGCTGCCTGGTCACTGGGGGCTGTGAAATGTTACTATGGAATAAAGGCAGTAATTCTCAACCTTGGCTGGACACCAGCATCACCTGTGGTTTGTTCTCGGTTTGTTTTAAATTCACATTTACCGGCCCCACCCTTCGTGTACCCTCATTCAGTAACTCTGGGGCGGGACCTCTGAGACTGGTGTGATCTGCTTTCATAAAATTGGAGGTAGAAATATTGCCCCACTTTTGTTTTTCCAGTTCCTCACTAAGGACTGCACAGGTTTTATTGCGGGAAGTCCAGTATCCCCTAGTCAAGATTCCCAGCTAGCTTCGGTTTTCTGAGAATCCTAAAGGCTTCGAAGTTCCAAAAAGCGGTGGAACTGTGGTGGGATTAGATGGGATTAGTCTGGCCTCCATTCCCGGAGGGGAGAGAACGATAGCGAGCAGTCCACTACTTATATCTTCTCTGAGCCTCACTTTCCTCATCTGTGAAATGGGAATATGAACAGTTCCCACCTCATAGGATAGTGGTGAGGACTAAAAGAGCACAGAGAACACAATATATAGCACGTAATAAGCGCTCAGTCAACAATGGTTAATGTTATGGAGGCAACAAGACCTGCCTGGCAGTTAGAGGGGTGGGCTCTGGAGCCAGACCGCCTGGTTCACAGTCTGCCAGCTACTCACCCTATAACCTCCATGCCTCAATTTCCTTTTCTGTACAAAAGGGGTGATAATACCTCCCTCACAGAACTGTTATTAAATGAATGAATAAGTGCCAAGCACTTAAATCAGTGCTGGCAAACCACACCAAAGAAACCTCAGCAGGGAATCATGATTTCTGCTGTGACCTCTAGCTGCCTCGTGGTGTCACTGTTGGACACTGCTCCTACCCCCTCCTCAGCTGGTGTCCGCTGACGCTCGCAGCAGCCTTTCAGGCCCAGCTGTGGCCCTGCGAGAAGGAACCACTGCCTCCCCCTTTACTAACCGTGGCCAGGGGAGACATGATCTCCTAATACAGCAGTTCACCTACACAGCCTCCTCCCAGGACACCAGCCGGCCTCGCAACGCTGAGTCAGGCCCAGTTTCAGCCCCACCAGCTGGCAGAGCCAGAATCTCGTCTCCCACCTTCTTCCCCACGAAGATCTACCCCAGGGTCCAAGGTCTCTTCGACCGTCTTGGAGCATAAAGCATCTGAGTACATCCCTTTCCCCAGGGAGGTTACTCTTTCAAAGGAAGTTATTGGGGTAAGTCTTGGGTCCCCAAGCCCCTCTTTGTTCAGAAGGCTGTCTGTCCTCCTTGGCGCCAAGCAATTGGCCCTCGTTAGGGAGATTGCCCAAGAGATTAGCAGGTGCCAACACATACCCTCTGCCAGGGATTCTAAAGTGCTTTTGTGGCATGTTAGAGAAGAGAGGAGAAACCCCACCTCTGTTTGGAAATCATATTATATGTAATTTTTAAAAAAACACCATGCATGCCGCCAGGGTAAGAATCACTAAAGTAAGAAGACGAGACCTAATGGTTATTAAAACTTACCTGTACCAATGGGAGGCTGTGGGCTTACACCCTGGAGGCTGCCGTCCTCAGAACATTTTGATCCGAGAATACAGGAGCTAAATCTGTCCCTAGAGGGCGGCTGGCTCAATGATTCCCAAATTCAGTGCAGCAGAATCACGGGGTCTGCCTATAGCACAGATTCTCAAGTCTTGCTGATTCAGGAGGTCTGGGGGTGGAGGAGTGGGGAGGAGTCCCAAATCCCAGTGAGGTGCTACGGAAGAGCCCCGTGGGGAGCGGGGGAGGCAAAGCGGGTGGAGGGCTGCCCACAGAGTGCCGCCTAAGCAGGGGCTCATGAGAGGCAAGGGGGCTTCTGAGGGAGTCTCAGACGGGAGGGGGTTGTCATCTGTGCAGTTCTCAAAGTTAAAGCTCAAATCTCTTGCTAAGTAATATATCTCCTCTCTGGCTATTGGGACATATTTTCAGATGGAAGAAAGTATATGTCCAAAGCAGGAATCCCAGTATCAGAACCCTCCGTGGGAGCGGAGGTGAACCCCTGGGAATGCAAGCCAGGAAGACAATTGCTGCCGCTGGTCAGTGAGGAAAGCCTTGGGCTCCGATGACCTCATGGCTCTTTTCTGTCGCCGGTGACGGGACACACCCTTCCCCTCTGCCCACCTCCACCCACAGGCATATCAGACAGATGACCGCATGAGCACAGGGGAAAAGTGTTCCCCGTCGATAACACACATTCTCACGTGCTGCTGCCGCCACTGGCCTCATCTTCCAAATGTCCCATGATGTCAGCCTGAGCAAGCCTGGCTGAGGTCAGTGGGAGCTCTCTCTCCCTGGAGACGCAGGAATTTTTGAAAAGTTGTCTAAGGGCAAACGTCTGACTGTGCCTTGAATTTTTTGTGTGAAAACTTCAGCTCTGACAGCTCAAGTCACATTTGCCTCCTGGCTCACTGTGCCTGATTTTGTTTTTCTGAGCAGTGCTCATTGTGAGACGTAAAAGAATATTTCCCTATCTCTCCAGAGGAGTCGGCAAGGCAGCCTGTCCAGCCGTGAGGTAGGTGATTGCCGAATCAAACTGGGCTCAAGTGCTTAGAGCCTCCAGAATCCATCCCTCAGAAGGAGTCTCTCCCCTTCTCCCTGCATTCCGGCAGAGACCCAGAGGTGTCCCCTTACCCCCACAGAGCTCAATTAGTGATAAAGAAGGGGCCAGAGCCTCCTGGGTATCACCATTTCCATCAAAATGCCAGAGGATCACCAAAAAAAGTCCTTTCCCCACATTATCAAGCTCTCAAACCTCTGACAGCTCCCCAACGATCATCCCCGGCCTCCTGCTTGGCTAAATATTTGGGAGCTGAAACAATAGCCTTACTGAAGCAGTGATGGGCAATTACTGGAAAGTCATGTGATTGTCCGAATTCAACCAATTTGTCAGACCATTTTCCTTTCACTCATCACCTCCCCCACGATAAGATAGGGTCACCAGAGCACAATAATCCTTTCCTGAGATACAATGTAGAGGCTCCTGAGAAAAGAAACAAAAGTGGGGCTAATATTGGCTTTTCTGGGACTAAAGAAAAGCAGGCAGGCAGGCAGGCAGGCTCCGTCCAACTCAAGGAAGCCAGGGTGGGCCTTGTTGCATCGCTCCAGGGTGTCTGCTTAGATCACCAGGGGATTTGGAGAACAATGCAAGGGGGGAGGGGGATGGGAACAGAGTTCTGGCTCTGGCCACGGTGACCAAGCTTTGTCCAGGCTCTGGAGAGGTCTCTGAAACGGCAGCCCGTGGCTTCAGACTTGAATTTTTTTTCAACTGTAAACGTCTTGCCACTCCTCCTCAACTTAATGAATTAAGATTTGGGAATTCCTTCCAGAGCCAGCAGTGGTCTTTGTGCTCTTTAGGGCTCTGTGAAGGCCCTGAAGTTGTAGGTGGATGTTGGTAATCACGGGCACTTTTTTCTGGGGCAAGGGTCCGTGGCTTTCCTCTGATTCTCAGAGGGATCTGCCATCCAAAAAAGACATGCCCCTCGAGGCAAAGTGTCCCCCCACCTATCACCCCAGCCCCAGGGAGAACTCCTGTTCTTTGTGGCAATGCTGGTCAAATTTCCATGTGCATTAGAATCAGCTGGGTATCAAGTTAAAATGTAAATTCTAATTCCTTCGGTCTTGAAGGCAAGCAGTGAATCTCCCTCCCCAGGCCTGGATCATGGTCACAGCCTCCTACCTGATCTCTAGTCCACCCTCCCTCTGGCCACAGGAGTGACCTTGATGCACATTTTAAAAAAAAATTTTATTGGAGTAGAGTTGATTTATAACGTTATGTTAGTTTCAGGGTTACAGCAAAGTGAATAAGTTATACGTATACATATATCTACTCTTTCGATGCACATTTCTTTTTTTTTCTATTTTTAAAAAATTTTATTTAATTGTTTTTGGCTGTGTTGGGTCTTTGTTGCTGCACGCGGGCTTTTCTCTAGTTGTGTCGAGTGGAGGCTACTCTTCGTTGCGGTGCTCGGGCTTCTCATTGCAGTGGCTTCTCTTGTTGCGGAGCACGGGCTCTAGGCTTGCGGGCTTCAGTAGTTGTGGCTCACGGGCTCTAGAGCACAGGCTCAGTAGTTGTGGTGCATGGGCTTAGCTGCTCCGTGGCGTGTGGGATCTTCCTGGACCAGGGCTCGAACCCGTGTCCCCTGCGTTGGCAGGCGGATTCTTAACCACTGCACCACCAGGGAAGTCCCTCGATGCATGTTTGTAGTTTGTTCCTCCCCTTCCTTAAAACCTGTGTGCCCTCCCATCTCTATGTTAAATAAAGCACCTCAGAATCCGTAAACAAGATGTTCCATGATTTGTCTTCATCCTATCTTTTCTCCCATTGTATCTCTCCATGAGCAGCTAATTCCATCCATGCTGGACTACATAAGAGCAAGGACTTGGGAGGTGAGGGGGTCAGATCAATGTCTGAATACTATTCCTGCCATTGACCATCTGGACTCGTTTCTTCATGTGTAGAATGGGAATAAAAATACCTACCTTGGGCTTCCCTGGTGGTGCGGTGGTTAAAAATCTGCCTGCCAATGCAGCAGACATGGGCTCGAGCGCTGGTCCGGGAAGATCCCACACGCCGCGGAGCAGCTAAGCCCATGCACCACAATTACTGAGCCTGCGCCCTAGAGCCCGTGAGCCACAACCCCTGAGCCCACGTGCTGCAACTACTGAAGCCCGTGCGCCTAGAGCCTGTGCTCCGCAACAAGAGGAGCCACCGCCATGAGAAGCCTGCGCGCTGCAACGAAGAGTAGCCCCTGCTCGCTGCAACTAGAGAAAGCCCGGGTGCAGAAAAAAGACCCAACGCAGCCAAAAATAAATAAATAATAATTTAAAAAAATACCTACCTCGTAGAGTTATCATGAGGAACAAATAAGATAGTCTATATAAAACACTTAGCACAGTGCCCATACAGCAAATGCAGTAGGTTTTGTGACTTAATCATAATATGCCCAGAGTTTCATTTGTCACATGATGCCCTGCTTGGATTATTCTTCCAGTCCCCCTTCTTTGCCCACATCAAAAGCCACCTCTTCCTTAAATCCTTCCTGACACCCCTCAATCACCATTCAATCCTTCACCTCAGTTATAACACTATGGGTGATTTCTTTCTGCCTATAGCAATGCCCAGCCCAGTTTGGGGCCCATATTAATAACAGTCACTAGTAAAGTTTTATGAAACTGAATTGTGTTCTTATTTCTTTTTGTTGTTATGTATAATACATACCTGTAATACTTCTTCCTTAGCTATGATAAATATATGCAGTATGTATTATCCTATAATTGGAGAGTTTGTTTGGTTATTTCTTTTCTTCCCCCAATTAATTTAATCATCAGTAATATCTGTTACTTTTGCCCTGACAAGTTGCAGATCTCAGAAGAGTATGGGATTAGCATGAGCATTACATTATTGGAATCAATTCACTCAACCAATATTTACTGACATCTGCCATGTACCAGCACAGTAAATGATTGTAGTGACGATCATTGCAACAACACAGGTGCATGTAGCCTTCCTTATAGAGGTGTTGGCTCTGGGACAGCTTCTGCCACCCAGGAGAGGACAGGGTCTACGTTGACACTTCCCTCTGTAAGCCCCATCATATGCCCTCAGGGAGCCCATAAATGTCAGGGACACTCCTCTGTAGACACCTTAGCAAGGATCCCTCAAAAAAAAAAAAAAGGATCCCTTGAAGCTATTTCCCAACTCCAAAGATTTGGGCTAATTCTCTGAAAAATCAATCCTTTTGAGTACTTGTATGCCCATCCAAGCCTCAATTCTCTAATTATAAAGGTCCTCATTCAAACAGTCTTTACAGTTTACAAAGGTCTTTCACATAACACTAATGAGATTGATTTTTTGTCACAACTCTGAGAGGTAAGCAGGGCGGGTTTCTAGATTTTCGTTCTGAAGTTGAGGTGCTGAAAGCCCAGAGGAATTAAGGGATTGACCCAAGGTCTTGTAGCAAGTAAATGAAACACTCAATACGCATATCCACACCTGCTGACTAAAGGTCCAGAAATTCCTTCTATTGTCACAGGATCCTGGGTCTCGTAGCTGGGAAAAGATGAAGCAGGATAGCAAAACAACCTCTCTGCTACTTACTCTCAGTGCATTTCCTGAAAGGGAGGAGGGGACCAGATGAGGTCTTACGGCTGTGGGAGTATGAGACCTGGGGCTAGAGGGAGCGTAGCCCTTCCTAGTGTCAGGGAAGTGGTATTTTTTACAAGTTCCCCCAGGTGACCTATTACATAGTGACAGTGAAGAAACAGGATGGGTTAATTTCTGACCTGCTGGGAAGAGCTGGGCAAGAACCCGAGATCTTGTGTCCATCTGGTCGACATTCCACAATGTACCATGTGGCCACTCCAGCCTTCAGACTCAAGGATATGAAAGACCAGAGCAGACAGTATATACAGAGACCCCCTGGGGGGCCATGTGTTCCAGGTACACAGCAAGGCAGAGCCATCAGGTGTTCAGGCATCCAGCCCTCAATCCAGTGGCCTTGTCTTACTGCCACCCAGTGCTGGAAGAATCCAGGGGAATTAATGGAGAGAAAGGCCTCTGCCCCTCAGAAGCCTTTCCCCTAATGGTGTTTTGGAGTTCGGTGAATATTTCCTCATTCCTTCTGCACTTGATAACTAAGTGGCCCAAGCCCCAGAGAAGCAGGTTGTTATTATCCACAGAGGACAAAATTACAGGTGGAAAGGTTGAGACTTGCCCTGGTCACACAGCACACTAACAGCAGAGGCCGTGTATTGGAAACAGAAGTCTTTGTTGTCCTGGAGGAAACACCGTGACTTAGCTGTTCAGAAGCAGCCAGTCTTGGCTGGGTAGCTCCATGGAGAACAGGGACGTACCTGCCGGAGGTGCCCCCGCCCTCTCGAGTCCCAGCAGGAAGTGACAGCACACCCCAGGCAACACTTCTCCAGCAGGACAGCTCTGCGGCTGTGTTCTGGCACCTCAATATCTCTCACATGCTTATCAAGCCCTTTCACATCTTGTCCACCGGTTTTCCCCGCCCTTGTGTTCAGGCACGAGCTCTCTCGGCTGTCCCCAGAGGTCTCCTCTGCATCATTCCATCCGGAAAGGCAAAATGACAGGAAAGCTCCCACCAGGGGCCGGAGAGGTGATAAGAAGGAAAAACCTTAGGCTTTCAATTGTCCTGTGGTCAGTAGAACAGCCACTGAGGTGCTCTTGTGTGAAACCACACTGTGCCAACGTGGAAACTCCACCGGCTCCTACAGAGCGCCGCCCATCACCACACATACAGATTTTTGGTATTCTGTTGACCAAGAGTGAGAAGTCTGTTGTCATCAAAATCCAGTGTGCCATGTAGATTTCTTTTTAGCTTTGCTCAGTGGAGAATCATTTCTGAAGCCCTGCTGTTGTTTCCCTACGCCTTCCCACTCGGCTTTAAATTCATTAGCAGCCAGAGACAATGTGCATCAGGAAACTGGGCAACACAGACACACAGCCAACAGAGGGTTTGTGCAGTCAAGCAAAGCGCCTTTGTGTGCCTTGGCTTTGATTGTCCCAGCTGATGATTCCCTTTCGGGAAACTAGTAACTCTTCACCTTTGGGAGGTTATTTGGGCTGATGGGAAATCTGATAGACCAAGAACACCATCCACAGACCCTTGGGCTAGAATAGCCAAGACAGTGAAGCACCTCTCTCAGTCACCTGCCCTTTAGCTTTCTGTCAGCACTGCTCCTATCTGGCTTTACCTGACCTCTGCCACGCCAGGTGTGGCAGCCAGCCACCCCTGTGACTCCCCATCTCTTGGTATTCACAGCTGTGTTGTCCCCTCGCACGATGAAGAGGGCTGATCCGTGTGACCAATAGAATATTGGAGGCCTGATGGTGTGGGGCTTCCCATTAACAAAAATTTCAGCTTCCACGGTGGGCCCTTGACCTGCTCCCTTGGGGAAGCCAACTACCATGTTGTGAGGACATTCAAGAACCTGCGGAGAGACCATGTTGGAAGGAACCAGCCTCCAGCATAAACTTGCCACGCACTTGAATGAGCTACATCTGGAAGCAGATTCTCTAGTACCAGTTAAGCCTTCAGATGATTCTAGCTCCTCAGCATTTGAATCTTCAGCAAAGACCCAATACATCAGGGAGCAGAGATAAGATGTCCCTGCTGTGTCTGGTCTGAATTCCTGACTCACAAAAATAATGGGATAATAAGTCATTATTGTTGTGTTTTTGCCAGTAAGGTGTGCGAGTGATTTGTAAGGCAGCCGTAGATGCCTCCAGCCTAGCTGTGTACGGATAGGAGCCGTCATGAAATTCTCGCTGCAAAGCCCATCCTACTTTATAAAGCAATCATTAAAAGCTGAATTCTTCTACCCCTGCCTTCTAAATTGCATTCATGTGGTCTTGAGTATTCATAATTGAGGTGCGTCCTCCACCTACCAGTACCAAGGAAGGTGCAAATGCACCTTGTGGATGGAGGGGACCGTACAAAGTCCACTAAAGGAGCCATGGCTTGAATAAGCAGTTAACTTTCCACTCCTCCCACCAAACCTCTCTTAAGAGAGGGAATCTGACTTTGGTCTCTACCACTCCTTGGGAATCATCTTCTCCTCTATCATCAGGGGCCACCCCATCTCTAACTCCAGGAGCCTAAATTCTAATTCCCCCGTACCTTCTTGGTCTTCCCCTCCTTTGATTTCCTTGATACCTACCTCCCTTTGTTCCTCTTTGGTCCACCTACTGCTTCCTCTATTTTAATGGTAAACCTTCTTCCCAATCCTTTTACATCCTGGAATTCTGATGAACTCTTAATGACCCAGACTAAAGGGAAATGGGCCGCCTTGGGAGGCAGTGAGCTTCCTGGTGTTGGTAGATGCAGGGTGACCTTCTAACAGGGGTGGCGTAACAGGGGTTCCAACAGTGGTCTCTGAGACACTACTCAACAACATAAGTCTGTAAGTATTGAGAGACTTGAATATCAAGATAACTTAAAGAATATCCAGAACTGGGACTGTTGTTATTTCAGAATTCAGACTCATCATAGAGAGTCAAAGCTGGACCCGATCTTTGAAATCGTCTATATGGTCTCATCCACTTTAAAATTTGAACTCTCCCTGTAGAGATGACTTCCATTGTTTTCTCATGACTAGCCCTATTTTTCAAGAGCTAGTCCCAAGTTTCCTCCAGGAACCTATACATCTGCCCTGGATGTATCGTGTGCCACGCAGACTCAGGCCAACTAAATCAGGTGCACCTTCTTCTTCTCCAAACCTACTCATCCTCCTGACTTCCTTATCTCAGTTAAGCACACTCTCCTCTGGTTGGGTCTCCAAGGTAAAATCTTGGAATCATTCTTGTGTTTTTCCCCGTCCTTCAAATCTCTGTTTTATAGGTTACCAAGACATCCATCTTTCTCCTTCATGTCTCTCTCATCCTTCTCTGTATTAGTCAGGGTTCTCCAGAGAAACAGAACCAATAAGAGATAGATGGATAGGGGCTTCCCTGGTGGTGCAGTGGTTAAAAACCCGCCTGCCAATGCAGGGGACACGGGTTCGAGCCCTGGTCCGGGAAGATCCCACATGCCGTGGAGCAACTAAGCCCGTGCACCACAACTACTGAGCCTGCACTCTAGAGCCCACGAGCCACAACTACTGAAGCCCGCGTGCCTAGAGCCCGTGCTCCACAACAAGAGAAGCTACTGCAATGAGAAGCCTGCGCACCTCAACGAAGAGTAGCCGCTGCTTGCCACAACTAGAGAAAACCGTGTGCAGCAACAAAGACCCAACACAGCCAAAAATAAATAAATAAAATTAATTAATTAAAAAAATTTTAATAAAAAATAAATTAATTTTAAAAAGAGATAGATAGACAGATAGATTTATATAAGCCAAATCCTCATTATATATAACACTATTACGGAGCTGAGGCTGGCAGTTCCTACAGTCTGTGAGCTGGAGACCCAATGGTTTAGTTCCAGTCAGAACCAGGAGAGCCAGTGGTAAAGTTTTCTTTCGAAGGCTGGCAGGCTCAGTGCCCACGAAGAGCCAGTGTTTCAGTGTGAGTCTAAGGGCAGGAGAAAAGCTAATGCCTCAGTCTGAAGGCAGTCAGGTAGGTAGAATTATTTCTTACTTGGGGGAGGGTCAGTATCTTGTTCTATTCAGGTCTTCAACTGATTGGATGAGACCCTCCCACATTAGAGAGGACAATCTGCTTAGCTCAGTCTACGGATTTAAATGTTAATCTCAGCCAAAACTGTCCTCACAGAAACACCCAGAATAATGTGCACCCCATGGCTCAGTCAAGTTGACACATAAAGTTTTTTTTTGGCTGCGTTGGGTCTTGACTGCTGTGCACCAGCTTTCTCTAGTTGTGGTGAGCAGGGGCTACTCTTCATTGTGGTGCGTGGGCTTCTCACCACGGTGGCTTCTCTTGTTGTGGAGCACGGGCTCTAGGCATGTGGGCTTCAGTAGTTGCGGCGCGTGGGTTCAGTAGTTGTGGCTTACGAGCTCTAGAGCACAGATTCAGGTGTTGTGGTGCACGGGCTTAGTTGCTCTGCGGCATGTGGTATCTTCCCGGATCAGGGATTGAACCCGTGTCCCCTGCATTAACCACTGCACCACCAGGGAAGTCCCGACACATAACATTAACCATCATATCTTCCTACCCATCCCCACCACCTATGCCTTAGTTTGGGCCTGTATTAATTTGCTTTCCCTGCCAACACTCTAAACCTCTCGGCCTATAACTAGACTCAAGTCCCAGCAGGCCCCAAGTGACGTACCAAGTGTGACCCATGAGGAGATCTACTACAATCAAAAACAAAAACTGCATGGGGAACTCCCTGGCGGTCCAGTGGTTAGGACTCGGCGCTTTCACTGCCGGGGCCCGGATTTGATCCCCTGTTTGAGGAACTTAGATCCTGTAAGCCACGCAGTGCGGGAAAAAAAAAAAAACTGCATGAGTTTTCTAATTTATGCATATAGAAATCTGGGGAACACAGTGTAGAATAGATCTTAAAGGTATAGGATCATGGTGGAAAGACGATAAAGTTGGATCAGACAGAATTTATTGATATGAGCCCACTCAGCAGAGATTCTGAATTCAATGCTTTAGATTGAGGGGAACCTCAGCATCCTTGAAGAGTTCTGTGGCCACTTTTCTCAACATTACAGTAGGAACTACAACCACCACACTGGGATCCCCAATGCAATGAGGATGAGATCCCCAGGGAGGCCCATACCAAGTGACAGCACTTAATCACAAAAGATTGGTGTGGTTACCATAATGGACAACAGAGCCAAAGCAGTCATCACAATAGACTGACTCACAGAGACCTATGGCATTTGGCTAGCAGATCATGGTCCCTTTGGGGAAGACTTAGAGAAAGATTAACAGCACTATATAAAAATGTGGCAGTGCTGGCAGAGCCTTTCCTCAAGGGACCCGGCCTCCACTTCATTCAAGAGCTCCTTGGCCTATAAATTGACTCAAGTCTGGGAATTGACTGAAGGACCAACATGACTCTGTTTTGGTGATCTAAGATACACTACTGTTCACTCAACCTAGAATTCTTACGCTTATACAGATGCAAGAGTCTATGCTGATTCATGGGCTGTGGGCAATGGTTTGGTTGAGTGGGCAGGGACTTGAAAGGAACATTATTGGAAAGGTAGTGACACGGAGGTCCCAGGAAGAGGTCAGTGTATAGACCATCTCTGAATGGGCGAAAGCTGTGAAGATATTTGTATTCCACGTGAATGCTCACCGAAGGTAACCTCAGCAGAGGGGGCAGTTTAATAATCAAGTGGATGGGATGACCCATTCTTTGGATATCAGTCAACTTCTTTCTTCAATCAGACCTGTCATTGCCCATTGGGTTCATGAACAAAGTGGGAATGGTAGCAGGGATGGAGGTTATGCATGGGCTCAACTTCTACTCACCAGTGCTAACCTGGCTATGACCACTGCTGTGTGCCCTAATTGCCACAGCAGAGACCAACACTGAGATCCCTTTATGACTCTGGGGTGATCAGCAAGCTACTTGTTGGCAAATTGATTACATTGGACCATTTCCATCATGGATGGGCCAGGACTTTGTTCTTATTGAAATATCCACTTATCTAGATATGGATTTGCCTTCCCTGCACACAATGATTCTGTCAAAACTACCATACGAGGATGTACGGAATACTTTATCCACCACCACACTATCCCCCATAGCACTGCTTCTGATCAGGAAGCTCGCTTTATAGCCATGAAGTACAGCAATGGGCCTATGCTCACGGAATTCACTAGCCTTACCATGTTCCCTATGATCCTGCATCAGTTGGTTTGAGAGAACATGGAATGGCCCTTTGAAGACTCATTCATAGCACCAGCTATGTGGCAATATCTCATGAGGCTGGGACAATGTCCTCTAGGATGCTGTGTATTCTCTAAATCGATATCCAACATATGGTGCTATTTCTCCCATAGCCAAGATTCCTGGGTTCAGGAATCCAGGGGTGGAAATGCGAGTGGCTCCAGTCAATGTGAATTCTTGATCCACTAGCAAAATTTCTGTTGTCTTTCCTTGTGACCTTAGGTTCTGCTGGTCTAGGGGTTCTAGTTCCAAAGGAAGGAATGTTTCAACCAGGAAACACAACGATGATTCCATTGAACTGAAAGTTAAGGCTGCCACCCAGCCTTAACTCTGTATACCTCGTTATTAACAGGCAAAAGAGGGGTTAGTCTCCTGAGCAAAGGATTTGAACATTTCTAAGGAAACGTTACCTAAAGACATGTTTTCTATCAGTTCTTCTTATAAGAAATAGAAAAAAGAAATAAGCATATTTCATTTTTCTTGGAACTTCCAAAGTTCCAAATAGGTATTTGAGGGACATGATGGTCTTCTTTATGTGTCAACTTGGCTAGACCACAGTCCTCAATTAGTCAGTCAAACATTGATCTAGATGTTGCTGTGAAGGTATTTTGTAGATATGATTAAAGTCCTTAATCAGTTGACTTTAAGTAAGGGAGATTAACCTAGATAATCAACTGGTTCAATCAGTTGAAAGGTCATAAGAACTTCTTCCTTGGAGAATCCACCTGAGAGTTCTAGCCTACCTTTCTGGATGGTCTGCCATATGGAGTTCAGGCTTGCCTAGCCAGCCCCTACAATTACATAAGCCAATTCCTTGCAATGAATCTCTTAATATATTAATATGTATTTCCTTCTTGTCCTTCTCTAGTTGAATCCTGATAGAGACATTAAAAATCCTCTCTCCAACGGACTTGAGGGTATGGGGAGGGGGAAGGGTGAGCTGTGACAAAGCGAGAGAGAGGCATGGACATATATACACTAACAAACTTAAGGTAGGTAGCTAGTGGGAAGCAGCTGCATAGCACAGGGATATCAGCTCGGTGCTTTGTGACCGCCTGGAGGGGTGGGATAGGGAAGGTGGGAGGGAGGGAGATGCAAGAGAGAAGAGATATGGGAACATATGTATATGTATATGTATAACTGATTCACTTTGTTATAGAGCAGAAATTAACACACCATTGTAAAGCAATTATACCCCAATAAAGATGTTAAAAAAAAAACAACCCTCTCTCCAAAGCCCCTCCCATTTCCTCCATTCAATGGAGAACCTAAGAATTAGGCAGGATCATGTGGGCTCATTTTCTCAAGTTAAAGGAGAAGCACATTATAATGAAAACATAAATTTATGTTAACAAAAGGAATGTGAATTACTTATGTAGACCCACTGAAGCTTAACTAATCCTTTTGTTTCTGTTTTTTTTAATTGAGATATAATTGACATATAACATTGTATAAGTTTAAGTTGTACAGATGTTGATTTCATGCATTTATATATTGCAGTATTATGACTACCACCATAGTGTTAGCTAACACTTCTATAAGGTCACATAATTATTATTTCTTTTTTGTAGTGAGAACAATGAAGATCTAATCTCTCAGAAACTCTGAAGTTTATAATACAGTATTGTTGACTATAATCACTAGCTGTGCATTAGCTCTCCAGGACATATTTATCTACTAGTTGCAAGTTTGTAATCCTTGAGGTGCAAGGTGCATCTGATTTTTCTTTTTTTCTAACACATTTGGAGGAAAGCAAACTTCACTCTGAAATGGGAGTCACCTCTGTTCTGGATGTCCTTAGTTTCCGTTGTTGGGTCTCAGAACCACCTCTTCCCCATACCTGGCAGCAGAAAGTGGAGAGAAGAGAGAGAGATGCTAGAGGCTGTGGAATTTAATTTTTTTTTTTTTTCTGCACCAAGCGTGGCACGCGGGATCTTAGTTCCCTAACAAGGGACTGAACCCATGCCCTCTGCAGTGGAAGCTCGGAGTCTTAACCACTGCACTGCCAGGGAAGTCCTGGAGGCTGTACAACTTAGATACAAGAGGGGACATGGATGCAGAGATTTCTGATTAAGAGTGTTGGTAATTCAAGAAAATGAGGTAGGAGATGCAGGGACTCCATGGCATTTAAAAAAGAAAGAGGGAATAATGAAAAGGGAGAGAAGGGCTGATGTTAGGAAAGGAGGTTATCCATGTGACTGTAGGTCAGGGCAGTGAGGCTCCAGACTTTTGTTCAGGGCAAAAGGACAAAGTTTGAGAAAAGAACCTCAGTGCCTGACTTTCCACACTCCCAACTCTATATGGTTCACATCCATCACTGGAGCTTTTAGTAAAGAACTGCTTACCCTTGTTCGGACCTTGAGGTCTAAAATAAGGAAGAGAGCCCCTTCCTCCAAGATCAGTGTCCGGAATTAGAAACACCTTCGTTGAAGCTGACAACAGGGCGGTGGAGGGGACAAAAGTGTAGTGCCTTTTGCATTGCCTTTTACAAAGTAACCCAGAGCACAGAACATTGGGTGGAAGATACAGGGTGACAGATTTCAGTTCTGCCAAGAAATACCTTTGAAGTGCTCTTCCTGACTAAAGGGAAATGAGCTGCCTTGAGAGGCAGTGGGCTTCTTGCCCTATAGGTGTGAGTAGATACAGGGGACCACGTAACAGGGGTGGTGTGGGAGAGGACTCTGTTGAATTGTATTCAACAACATAATTCTACAGTTATTGAAAGATGTAGATACTGAGATAACTTTCAGAATATTTGGGACCAAGACCATGAGATATTCTTTTATAATCTCAGAGTTAAACCTCATCACAGAGAGTCAGAGGCAGACAGGATCTTTAAAATCATCTTGTCTAACCTCCCTCCTCTCCCCCTTTTATATAAATGAAAAAACATAAGGCCCAGAGAGAAGTGACTAACTCAAGGTCACACAGCTAAAAAGTGGAAGATCTGGGCTAGAACTTGTAGGCATGTTTCGTCTCTCAACATCTTTGCGGGTCTCATTATCAAATCTGCCCAGCAATATCTGGAAACTTACCAGGAAAGAAAATAATGGAAACAATTAAACCTAGACAAATGACAGCTTCTTCAGATATCATTTAAACACAAAGAAATATAAGGAACTCAACTGCTGAAACTCCTTGATAACATCAAGGAAAAGGAGGCATTTCACATAAATCTCAGAGATGATGTCATCTAAACACACAAGCCGTTAGTGGAAGTTCCAACTCATTATGAAGGAAATGATTCTTATAAATAGTTTTGATCTGGAGATACCGTTTGGCGTCTTCAAATCATAGATTCTTGAAGTAGGAAGACCAATCATAGAGGTCATCTGATCCAGGGCACGCTGACCCTGCAAATATTGGGCCAGGGTTCACGCCACTCTCAACTCTGTGTCTCATGCTACCTTGTACCAGCCACTACTCCAGCATTTTGCATATTAAAGTACACCAAACTGAATGGAAATTTTTTCTCCCAATCTGAAAATAGATTTTTCCCCTAATAAAATAAACATACTCATTGCAAAATGTCAAATAATACAGAGAAGTATAAAAAAATAAAAAGGCTTACCAGAAACCTCACCACTCAGAGATAACCATTGTTAGCATTTTGATATCGTTTAAGTATTTCTCCATGCACATATGCTTCCACTTGCACATCCATATTTTTGTAAAATTGGGACCAAGTATAAGTGCAGTATTGTCACATTCTGCTTTTCACTCATCTGTCTGTATAGATCTACATCTTCATTTTAATGGCTGCATGATAAACCTTAACATGGTGAGCCAGACCCTGACTGATGGATTAGTTGTTCCCATTTTTTTTTTTTTTTTTTTTTTTTACTAACATGGGGTGTTATTTCCTGCTTCAGCGAGAGAGGTCACCTTGGTCACTCGCGGGAGGGTGTATCATCTCTGGAAACTAAAAGTAGCTTGCTCCTTCAAAGGGGTGATGGGGTGATTGTAGAGCTAAGGCTCCCTGGAAAGTGAGTGGGTGGGTAAGAGGCAGTATTGTCTCCTCTGGGAGTTTAAAGGAGCCTTTGGTTTGCCGGAGAAGCTGCCGTAATCCATGGGGAGACCCCAAGGTATGGTCAGTGACTGGAACCCATCTGACCTTGGCTGACTTCCAGATCAGCTTGGAAACCTGCCCCTGTAGTACTCACAGCAACAGCCAGAATTGAGGACTGAACAAACCTCTGGTCCAGAGCTCAGCTCACGCAGGCCAGCTGCTGCTCTGTGACCAGGACTGCACTCCGGGAGCAAGAGACATGGCTGCCTAATTCCTTGGTCGCTAGGTGAGGCCAAAGCTTCATTCACTTCCGGGCTTTGGGTATAGATCACTTAACCAGCTGCTGCTCCTCTGTCACCAGCCCTTCCCCGCACAATTACAATAAGAGACACCACTATCAGTTAGTTCCCATGGGTGCTATATGAAGTGGGGAATGGGGGGGGGGTCTAGGACCCATCCACACTCTGGGGGACAGCATGGGGTACAAAGTACCGCCATCACCACCTCCAGCTGAGGGAAAGAGAAGATGACAATGTAATAATAAGCATTTTTCTACATACATTTCTCATATTTATCCAATTAGCTCCTTAATATAAACTCCTCTAAGTGGAGTTACTGGGTTTGTGGGAAAATGCTAAACAAATCTTACAGTGATGCTGGGAGGTACCTGGGAAGGACCAGCTGGCCAGCTGCTGAGAACCTTCACAAGGTAGCAATATATTATAGAAATAGCCGCTATCCAGGGTCTGGCCTTGATGGTTTAGAAACTTGATCCCATCAGGGTCCTAAAGTTAATTGGTTGGAGGAGACTGGAGGGGATAAAGCAGAATCCCGAGTGATTAATTTATAATGAGATATCTAAATGCCAGATGAAGTGGCCTTTTGGGTCAACCTGACCGGCCTGTTCTTTCTCACTGTGGGCAGCCAGTGTGGGAAGGCAAATCACAATCAAAGGCTAGTGGTGGCCCTAGAATAGAGGAAGGAGAGTTAGTAATGACGTCATCTGAATGGTGGCCTGATTCAGCCACTTCTCCACCAGAGCAAGGATAATATACACCTGTGAGGTGACAGTGGCTACAAAGGGAAGTCAGGTGAGTTCTAAGTACTGAAACTGCTCTGTGGCTAAGGTGGACCCGAAGCCACTCTCCTTACAGACCCCCTTCTGTCCAGCAGTCTCTAGGGGCCTCGAGACTCACAGCTTTTCTTGTAGACAGAGAGGGTGCAGGTGGTCAAATGATGCCATAAGACCTGCTTTTTTTAATAGCCTAGCCATATCTCACTTTTCTATTTATCTCTTCCTTTATTCGCACATTCAACAAATGATGGTTGGGCACCAGTCAGGTCCTGCAGAGACAGCAGTGGGTAAAATAGACCAAATTCCTGCTCTTGTGGAGCTCACATGCTAGGGGAGGAGAAAGACAACAGACAGATAATCAAATCAATAGACAATAATTTTTTTTAAAAAAATCACCAAATAGGGCTTCCCTGGTGGTGCAGTGGTTGAGAGTCCGTCCGCCTGCCGGTGTGGGGGACATGGATTCGTGCCCCGGTCCGGGAGGGTTCCGCGTGCCGCGGGGCAGCTGGGCCCGTGAGCCATGGCCGCTTGGGCTGCACATCCGGAGCCTGTGCTCCGCGGCAGGAGAGTCCACGGCAGTGAGAGGCCCGCGTACAGCAAAAAAAAAAAAAAAAAAAAAAAAAAAAAAAAAATCACCAAATAAATAAGAAAGTTGCTAACTGCAAAAACCTATATGCAAGATATTAGATGGCAATATTTGCTATGAACAAAAATTAAGCAGGGTAAGGGGTTAAAGAGTAACAGAGGAAAGTGGGGAACATTTTTAGAGGGTGATCAGGGGAGGTCTTTCTGATAACGTGACATCTGAACAAAGACCAAACTGTACAGATATCTGGAGGGCGAGTATTCCAGGTGGAGGGAACAGCACATGCAAAGGCTTTGAGACTAGAGGATGGCTGGAATAGCAAAGAGATCCATGTGGCTGGAATATATATAAGCAAGGGGAAGAAGGGGTAGGGGAGGAATCAGATCATGTATGGCTTTGTAGTGCCACACTGTAAAAACTGGATTTTATTCTGAATGATATGGGAAGCCACCAAAAAGTCAAACTCACCTTTTATAAGGAGTCTGGCTGTTGTGTAGTGAATAAACTGATTATTCTAATGTGTCAAAAATGGAGCCGTTGAATATTAAGAAAGGGACTTTTGGAGATCAAGACTCCTGCTACAGGGCTTCCCTGGTGGCGCAGTGGTTGAGAATCTGCCTGCCAAAGCAGAGGACACGAGTTCGAGCCCTGCTCTGGGAAGATCCCACATGCCACGGAGCAACTAGGTCCGTGAGCCACAATTACTGAGCCTGCGCATCTGGAACCTGTGCTCCACAACAAGAGAGGCCACGATAGTGAGAGGCCCGCGCACCGCGATGAAGAGTGGCCCCTGCTTGCCACAACTAGAGAAAGCCCTCGCACAGAAAGGAAGACCCAACACCGCCATAAATAAATAAATAAATAATAAAAAAAGACTCCTGCTACACAAAGTGTGGCCTATGGACCAGAAGGATTGGCATCACCTGGAGTTTGTTAGACATGAAGAAATCTTAGACCCCCACCCCAGACCTCCTGAATCAGAATCTGCATTTAACAAGGTCCCCTGATGATCTATGTTTACATAGAGGTGTGGGAGGCCCTGGTCTAGTCTAAGCCCCTCATTTTACAGGTGATGAAACCAAGTGTCAGTCTGCAGAAGTGACTTGCTTACAGTCACATGGTTGGGTTCATAAGCGGGCCAGGGCTAGTGCCCATGTCTCCTGACTCTGGCGAGCCCACTTTCCATGGCCTCGCGTGGTCATGAGATTATAAAATCCACTCATTCAGTCAATAATTCACTTACTCACTCAATCGTCACTAAGGCATCATCCCATAATCATACACAATCATCTCACTAAAGATTTTTACCTTTTAAGAACTCACGAGTAAGTCAAGAGAAACTGATAACAGACTAGGCTAATCTAACTCAACTGACCACCTACACTGATTTTAAAACAGAACAAAACCTAACCGTGAGTGCTAGCAGCCTTAGCTGCAATACTTTTCCCAACCCATCTCATCAACTGCTGAGATTTGCTGGAAATGCCCAGCATGTTTAGGTGTGGTGTCCCCTGAAATGTTTCTTCCTCCAGGACGGTGGGAAAAAGCACAGATTTCATTGTCTTCTCAGCAGAAAAATTCCCTATGACCTGAAGCAATTTTTTAAAAAAAGCTCAATGTGGGTACCACCCCAGGATCTTGGAGATTAGACATAGAAACCCAGGTCATGTCCCAAAAGGGAAGAGTCAAGATAGGAAGGACTCTATTTTAAGGGATTGATAGGGTGAATGGCTGGAAGTTTCTACAATGGGAAAAAAAGGCGAGTTATCATCTCTGTCATTGCTATTATTGTTGTTATTATCAAAAACTTGTAAATAGTGTTCTTAAATTATTGTCCCTTTAAAACAATAAAGGAGATAATGGAGATTTCTATGGGCATTTGCTATTCACCAGCAGCTTTGCTTTCAGAACAGTGGCCCAGTAATGACTGTTGGGATCTAGACAGTTCCAGGAGCAAGCCTGGGTCTGTTGTATGAGGACTGAAGAGGGTCAGAGCCCTTAGAGAAATGGTTCTGGCAGACTGCAAAGGGCATTTCCAAGGGGAGAAGACCCACTCTCTAGGAGGCTATTGAAGCCAATCAGGGGATAGATGGCAGGAGAGAGGGTGAAGGAAGGAGGAGAGGGGTAAATGGGAGACGCTGCGGAATTAGATGCCTGGGACAGGGCAGAAAGGAGGGCTCCAAGATGTCTCTGAAAGGTCAAGCCCGAAAGATTGGAGGGATTGGTGGTTTCCCCGGAAAGTTCCTCAGTTTCTATATTAACCAGGGTGGTTAGCACTAGCTGCTGCCCACCCTCCTCCACCCCTCATCCCTGTGACGACAAAGTCTCATTTATGTCTAACTCCTACAGTCTGTCGTGAGGGGCTGGGAGGGCGGCACTCCCACACAGCTGTCTTCCAGGGACTGAGGCATCCTGGCTGGGCCCATCCTGGAACACTTTGCTTTCAGCCAGATGGGCAGAAGAGAAAGTAAAGCTTTTTCTTCACCACCATGAATGGGAGGTGACCCATAACTTTCACTTGCTTCTGTTGGTGAAGATTAGTCATGGGACCCCACCTTACTTCCAGGAGCCAGGAAACCTATTTTAGCCATGGGCCCAGGAAGTGAGCCTGGCTGGGGAACACAGCCAACTCTCTGCAGTGGGACTGACACGCCCACACCCCGTGTGGCTCTCAGGAGGCTGGCCCACGGGCAGGGGGCTGCCCTGTCCGGAGTGATGAGCTGTTGGTAACCGTAGTAGAAGGGAGCTTCCTTTGGCGCCTCCTCACTCCAAATCTCATCCTGCTGCCCTGTCTGGACGGTTCCTGGTTTGGGTAAGGTTTGGAGGCCACCAAGGCAATCCCACCTTGTAAATGGCAAAGCCCTTTATTCTGTTTTTTATTGTGGCTGTACAACCTTTAATGCTCCTCCCAACACTGGGATCTGATGAATATTCAGAAGCTTTGGAGTCTCACCCTGCCTCTCCAGTACCTTAACCTCCGATCTCAGGGGAGTCCCTTTCTCCTGCAGTTAGAGCCTTAGCTTCCCTAACTGCAGAGGGAGTGGGTTGACCCAGAGGACCGTTCATTTTCTTTCTAGGCCTCAGAGTCTTACTTCCCTTGAGGACTAGCTTGAACTAGCTCACTTCCACCTCTCCTGAGTCCTTGGAAAGGAATGAGGCCTGAAAAACCTGGAGTTACTGCTGTGACCTTTGGCTCTATTTGATCCTGCCCAAAATTGCGTAACAAACTCAGTGACTACTTCAGCTGAGCAGCTGCTGGCATTCAGCAGCTGGCAACTATCCCAAAAAAGCAGGACCTGAATGGGTAGAGGCAGAGATCGAAGGGCATGTGCCAGGGCCAGAGGCCAGATTTCAAGGCAGCAAAGAGTTCTGCCTGCCGGGACCTCTGTGAGATCCAGGGCATGAGCAAAGCCTAGAGCATCCGTAGATGTGAGACCAAGTACATGAGTCAGGGTCCCAGCAGGCAACAGGTGCATGCTCCAAAGTGCTTAGTGGCCGAAGGGGAGAGAAGAAGACCTTAATGAAGGGACTGTTTACAAACGTGTGGCCAGAGTTAAGGGACCACACAGAACAGTGAAGCATCCTGGGACTAAGCATCCCGGGACTAGGACCAGGCCTGAAGGGCAAGGGGAGGGGAGGTTGCGGCTGGAGGCCGCAAGAGCTAGAGCCCTGGGTGAGGGGCCTCCCCACAGGAGCCAGAGCTGCAGACGTACGTGACCGCTGCCAGAAGTGCAGTAAAGCAGGGAGGAGGGCGGTGGCATGGAGTGGGGGATAAATATGTCAACCTGGAATCTCCTGCTAGTGCTTCCCATTGGCCCAACATAACAAGAAGCCAAAGGAACTGGGAGCCTGGTGATGCAGTTGCAGAGAATCCAGAGGGGCCAGAGCAGGGCCAGCCGGGAATGGATGGCAGAGGCATGAGGAAAGCGACCAGGACATGAGTCTCGGGTCTTCTCTGGTCTTCCTCCCATCCTCTGTGAGATTGTGAATATTCTGGACCTGGTGGTACACTCTCAACAAAGTGCCCAGCCACGTGCGTGACAACAGCAGTAATAATGAAGACGATGACATTATCTTGTTTATATTACATACTTTCCTGCAATAATATCTGGTTACCTGGAGCAAGTTTCACCGCATCTGAAGGAGCCAGGTTGAATTTTTGGCATCTTACCTTGAGATTGCTTTGAGATACAAATTTGGACCCTGTTCCACCTTTCATCTGCGGTGGTAACACTAGCTGCTCTGTCAGTCCTGTGAGAGCTGGAAGACTGGGGTAAATTTAGACCAGAGAGTTATGGTGCCAGAGCCAGTATTTTAAATACTTGATTTTTAACATGACCTTGACCTCTGTGCCTTGCATAACCACATATTTCTTGTCCTGGGCTTGGCCAGCTTTTCAGTCTCTCACCCCCATGCTCACATGTATCTCCCCGCCCCCGGCAGCTCTGAAAGGTCGGTGCGTACAATGAGCCAGGGTGCTGGGCTGTACTCAGTTCCCCCTCCCTCAGATACCATCACTGTCAAAACAAAGTCAGCGATGTGAAAACCCTCACCATTCCCCCTGCCTCCTTTCGGAATGCACTGTTCCAACTGCAAGTACAAAGCAGCAATTTATAAGCATGAATTGGTACAGAAAACAAGACACAAAACCGAGAAAATGAATATGACATGGCATAGCATGAAACCCAGAGCTGTAAACAGGGAGATAGGGATGGAAACAGGAACAAGATGACATTTGGACATCAATATACATGACATAAGAGAGCCAAGAAACCAGACCTCAGGTTTTTTTTTATTGCTTTGTGTAGCCACACTCACTATGGAATGACCATTAATGGATGATTTTCTTCTGGTACTTTTAAAACTCTTTAAACAATTGTGACCATACCTTTTAGTACTATTTAAAAAGGAAAAAGATAAAGATATATGTGTATTTTTTACCCTATAGTATAGTGTACTGTTTTCAAACTGTGGGTCACAACCTTTTAATAGGTCATGAAATTAATTTAACAGGTATGGCCAGCATTTTTCAAAAAAATGAAATAGGGTGAGAATCATCATAAGCATCAGAGTGCATTACACAGAGCAAAGTTAAGTGTTGGGTGATACACAGAGACACGTGTGTTGGGTGTGAACGTAGGCTGCACTCTTTGCCGTGGACTGCGGTGTGTACAGTTGGCTGGGTATCGGGGCACTTGGGCACTTGTTTCAGCACAGCTTTTAATCTTCCAAGTGGCCTCCTCTAGGCAGTTGTCCTCTCTGGTGTTGGTATCCTTATGTGTAAAGTGATACATTTGGACAGAATGAACCCTAAGGGCCTTTCCATCCCCCAGTTTAACACGTATCTATTGAATACCTACTAAGTGCCAAGCACTGGGTATTTAGCAGCAAAAACCTTGCGCTCACTGAGTTTATATTTTGGTGGGGGGTTGCCCAGTAATAAACAAACAAATGAACAGATAAAACACTAGTGAGTGGTGATAAGTGCAATAAAGAAAAACAAAGCAAGATAAGGGAGCTTATAGAACAATGAAGGGAGGGGATGCCATGTGGGCAGGTGAGGCCTCTCTGATAAGGTGATATTTCAGTTGAGACATTAAGAAAGAAAGTGAAAGAATCAAGTCACACAGATATATGGGAGAAAAGTAGATCCTGCCAAGACTGAAAAGTGCTTTTGCCTTGTTGGAGGAAGAGGCCAGAGTGGCTGGAGCAGAGCGAGCCAGGGATCGGGGCAGCAGAGCATCACAGGGAGGGGGACCGGACCAGTGGAAATGAAGCCTGGAGAGGGTTGACCTGATCGGACTCATATTGTAAAAGGTTCCCTGTAAGTTGTAAGAGGCTTCTAGAATACTCCAGAAGCAAGATAATAATGTTTTGCTCTAGGGTGGTAGACAGAAGAGGTGAGAGGGATTCTGAATATATTTTGGAGGTAAAGTGAGTAAGATTTGCTGATGGTTTACATATGATGTGAGGGATAAGGAGGAATACAGGATGAATTCAAGGTTTGAGGCCTGAGCAGCTGGAGTTTTGATTTACAGAGCTAAGGACGAGCATGAGAGAAGAGGCTTTGGGGAAGGGAGGGTGAGGCGGGAGATGCTTATGGGATGTTGGAAATCTGAATCTGGAGAGAGGCATTCATCAGCACATGGTGATACAGAAAGCCATAGGTGACCCCTGGGAGGACGGACACAGAGATTAGAAGAGGGCCAATCCCTGGCCCCTCCCACGTAGAGACCCAGTGGATGAGAAAGAACCAGCAAACATGATTTGACTCTGTGACTCTTTCCAGAAGAGGCTGCTGAATGAGAAAAGGAAAACTTGGAAAATGTAGGTTTTGTTTTGAAATCATGAGCATGACTTTCCTATCAATCATTGCTAAACCCATCATTCCTGACCGCAAGGATCACATCTTGCACCAAACTAAGTAGAGGTTTGCTGGCAGGGTAAATGGAAAAACATATATTGATTGACTCAGGGTTTCCTCCGGCTTGTTGGTGTTGTGAAAAAATGGGGTGAATTAGAGCTTATTTACTTTCAGCAGATGATTCCAACTGAAAGAAATTGATTTCCAGGGTTTCCCCAGAAGCCCCTGAGCTCCAAAGGGAGGCTGCAGAGTGGATCTCTCCAAATTTGCCCCCGTCAACGCCATCTCCATGTCAAAATATAATTGCAGTGCCAAGTCCTGAGCTCTCCGGGGAATTTCTCTCTCTCAGCAAAGGCAAGAGAGACCGGCCTTGTGAGGAAGTCCTCAGCACATGCTTTTCTGGTGCTTTCTCAGGCTTCAGGACTAACTCTCCCACAGGAGCAGAAAAAATTTGAAGTTGCGGTGAATTCAATGCACGCTTCACCTCATTAAGACATGTCCTCTTGAAAAAGGATTCCAAACTGCCGTGTTCATCAAACTGTGTGGAGCTGCCGGGTGTGTCTTTCTGTTAGTGCTGGATTTCCACGGCCATTTGGATGCAGCCACAGTTGGAAGGTCGTGATGGCCACACTGAGATTAGAAGGGAGAGCAGAGGACTGCTATATTAGGAGCAGCCGCAAAAGGAACTAGCAATTTTTGCCCCCCAGGAAAACTTCCGAAACTGCCCCTCCTACCCACCCCACCATTGTCCTCTGCCTCTTGGTCCTCCTTCCCTCCCCTAGCAACAAATTCTCTGATTCTATTGTGACTTCTCTGGACACCCAAGCCGTGCATCCCAGAAACTGTACCCCGGGCCTTCGCCCTCCCTCTCTTCACCCTCTTTGCCCTTAGAGCACTGAACGCCTAAAATAACTATGTCTGGCCTGCGAGACAGGTTGACAGATTTGGAGGCTCAGCATGGTTAAATACTGCCTGAATCAAAAGTGAAGGCCCGCTGAACGTTCTCCAACCATCTGGGAGTGTACTTGTCAGGCTGAGGGAATGGACCGGCAGCTCTGCCCCCTGATCAGCAGCAGGGACAGAAAACAATGTTGGGACCAATCTATAGCCCAACAGAGAGTCTGTTTTTGGTCTTGGCTGTCCTTCTCTGCCCAGGCTGCACATTATTTTTTAAAGCCCTTCCCTAGTTTCCTGTTGCCTGTTGTACAGAGGCTAACCTTAGTGGACTCTCATTCAAAAGCTCACACCATTTAGGCTTCCCACAATAGTAAACCATATCCTCTTAAATACCCTCCCCAAGCACACGCGCGCGCGCGCACACACACACTCACACACACTCTCTAACATTCTATTCATGACAGACACAAGGTCTTTACCCACAATGTCTTCCCACATTTCTGGGCCTTGGTCCAAGTCTTTTCCTTGTGCCTTGGCTCTCAAATCCACCTTCTCAGATCCTCAATTACCCTGTTCGTGGTTAGGGCACTTTATACTATGGCTTGCGGCAGTCTGCATGGCACTCAAGCTAGCTGTGTGGGCTCCCGCCCACACTTGCCCCCTCCCCAATGTCCAAGCACACAGGAGACTCTGAGCTCTAATTGAGGGCAAATTAGCAGTGGCGACAGTCACATGTCAGGGGCTATAGCACTTTCACAGAATCAAAGTAAAGAAGACTTTGCTAATTCAAAATGGTACCAGGCGAACAGCTCCCATTTAATTTCTGTTAATTTCCTGTTTAAAGACTCCAAAAAAAAAGAAACTTGACATCTTCAAAAACAAAGAAAACCTGGCACATGACTTGGGACTTGGGCACATTAAACGCCCTCCAACTGTGGTTCCAAACAGATTGTGGTCAGACACTTGATCAAGGCAGCTACCTGAGCACAGGCTTAGAAAGGTAGCCGCTCCTCCCCGCTTTGACTCAGCAGTTCTCTTGCTAGGAATTTATCCTAAGGAATAATTATGTATGTCGATAAAGGCTTAACCACAAGGGAAAATCGAAACAAATTACATGCCTAACAGAAAGGATAGGCTCAAAAATCGGGGTATATCTGTGTGAAAGTGTACTGTACATCCAATAAAAATTATGTTCTGAAGATATGTTTACTGACATGGAAAATTGTCCATGATTTATTGTTGGTGAAAAAAATGCAGGTTACAAAACAGAATATATCATTCAATTTTTATAATAAAAACCTACCATAGGTATATGCAGAGGATAAAGCCTGGAAGAATATACTTCAGAATGTGGACAGTTGTAATCTCTGGGTAATGGAATTATGGCTAATGTTTACTTGCTTCTTTTATATAGCCTGTTTATTTTGGCAATGGATAAGTGTTTCTCCATTAATATATAGAGAGTATTCAGACAAAATCATAATTCAAAAAGACACATGCACCCCAATGTTCACTGCAGCACTATTTACAATAGCAAGGTCATGGAAGCAACCTAAATGCCCATGGACGGATGAATGGATAAAGAAGATGTGGTACATATGCTCATTGAAATATTACTCAGCCATAAAAAAGGAATGAATTTGGGTCATTTATAGAGACGTGGATGGACCTCCAGACTGTCACACAGAGTGAAGTAAGTCAGAAAGAGAAAAACAAATATCATATATTAATGCATACATGTGGAATCTAGAAAAATGGTACAGATGAACTGTTTTGCAAGGCAGAAATAGAGACACAGTCATAGAGAACAAACGTATGGACACCAAGGAGGGAAAATGGGTGGGATGAATTGGAAGACTGGGATTGACATATATACACTAATATGTATAAAATAGATAATTAATTAGAACCTGCTGTATAGCACAGGGAACTCTACTTCACTTTGCTGTACAGTAGAAACTAACACAACATTGTAAAACAAGTATACCCCGATTAAAATATATATATATTTAGAGAGAGGGTATTAATAATAAATAGAGAAGCAACAGAGAGCCATGGATCAGAGCATAAGTTCATCAGCAGGCAACCTGAGTTGGATTTCATCTGCCAATTAACTTGCTGTTGGATCCTGGAGAAAGTTCCTTAACTTTTCTTCTTCTGTAAAGTGTGCATAAAAATAATGTGTAAGGCGATTCTATGGAGAAAAGAGAGACTTTTAAACACAGGGCGTTGGAACCACCGGACACCCACAAACAAAAATATGAACCTAGACAGAGATCTTACAACCTTCACAAAAATTAACTCAAAATGGATCACAGACCTAAATGTAAAATACAAAACTATAACTCCTAGAAGATAACATAAGAGAAAATCTAGATAAGCTTGGGTGTGGCCATAACTTTTCAGATACAACACCAAAGGCCCAATCCATGACAGAAAGAATTGATAAGCTATATTTCATTAAAATTAAAAACTCCTGCTCTGTGAAAGACACTGTCAACAGAATAAGACAAGCCACAGAGTAGAAGAAAATATTTGCAAAAGACACATCTGATAAAGGACTATTAACCAAAATAAATAAAGAACTCCCAAAACTCAACAATAAGAAAACAACCTGATTAAGAAATAAACACCTCACTGAATAAGATGTGCAGATGGCAAATAGGCACATATGGAGGAGGCTGCGAGCGTGTGGGTCAAGGAGGTTATGGGTACTCTCTTCATTTTCCTCTCATCGTTGTTGTGAACCCCAAACTGCTCTAAAAAAATAGTCTATTAAAAAAAAAATAGTTTCTATCTCATTGGGGTTGTCGTGAGAGTTAAATACGTCACTCCTGCAGAGCTGTTAGAATAGCTCTT
Organism: Pseudorca crassidens; assembly: GCF_039906515.1. Classification (NCBI taxonomy): domain Eukaryota; kingdom Metazoa; phylum Chordata; class Mammalia; order Artiodactyla; family Delphinidae; genus Pseudorca; species Pseudorca crassidens. Next base: position 75,713,667 of record NC_090300.1, on the reverse strand, counting down.
TGGCAAAGAGTAAGCACTCAATACATTTTAGCTAAAATGAAGTAAAATCAACACACACACATACACAAGAAGAGATTTTTTTAATGCAAATGAGAAAAACATTTCCTATCTGACTGGAAAAGTCCAGGGACTTCATACCCCAAACTCACAGAACCTGGCATATTCTAGATGCTCAATAAATGCTTGTGAACGGGTAAGTAAGGGACTAATCTCTGATTTAAACCCGAGAATAAATGAGATTGCTTAGGGTGAGATGAGCATGGGCCCAGGATTAGGTCTTATGCCCTCTAAATTTAATGATCAGCTAGAGTGGGAGAAACAGGTAAAGGAAACTAAGAAATGGCCAGATAGGAATCAGGAGCGTTTGGTGTCTGAAAACCAAGAAAACTGAGCATTTCAGGAAAGAGGAAGTGCCCGGCTGGGGTGGGTGCTCTGCCGAGAGGCCAAGACCAAGGAAGTATGAGCACGTCGCTCAGGTAACAAAGGTCCTAGTGATGGTGGTAAATGCAGCTGTACTGGAAGGGGGTGGGGGGGAGCTAGACAGGAGAGGGGCTGAAGAATGACTGACAAGTAAGGAAACAAGACAGGGAGTGGAGACACCTTTCAGGAACCTTGAGAAAGGGAGCAAAGAAAGACATTAGCAACCAGAGGGGAATTTGGGACAGAAGAGAGTTTATATTTGTTTGTTCTGCTTTTAGGCTGGAATGACTGGAGCAGGTTTAATAAAATACTGATGAGAAAGGATGCTTCCTCCATGTCCATGAGGGATGACGGGAAAAGCATGATGCAGATGCAGTGGTGGGAAGGTGAAACAGTCCCCATCAGAGATTTCTCTTTTCTTTGTGCAGTAGGGAGCCTGGTCATTTGCAAAGAGTGAGGAGAATCGGAAGATATGGGTAGATCTGAGCAGAGAGGAAGGTCTGACACGGTCTCTGTGGGGAGCAGCGCAGCCATAGATGGCAGACTCTGGAGGGATTGTGGGGTCCTTATCCATGCCCTGTTCCTTCTGCAAGTTCTTCCCACCTCTAATTCCATAGCCACAGATACCAAGACCCAGAGGGAGGAAGCCATTTGCTCAAAGTCACGTAGCACGTTAGGGGCAAAGCTTTGATTGGAGTCAGGTGTTTGGGCCTCCAGTTGAGGGCACGTCCATCCCATGGCAGCAGTCACCTTCTCATGGGTCTGTTCTTCATCATGTGCCGTTGTGTCAGGCTCTGCAAAAAATAGGCTCCTTGGTCTTACGAGATGTTGTGTCGCCCCTTCCCCCTCATGCAAAGCCTTGCACATAGAGGGGACGGAAGGAATATTTTCTCAGCTAATGAATGATTAGAAATCAGGCTGCCCTTCTGTCTCACTCCTCTTTTTTAAAAAATTAAATTAAATTTTATTTATTTATTTTTTTAGCCGCGTCTCTTGGCTTGCGGGATCTTAGTTCCCCAACCAGGGATCCACCCGGGCCCCTGGCAGTGAGAGCACGAAGTCCTAACCACTGGACTACCAGGGAATTCCCTGTTTCACTTTTCTTAAAGGGAAGCCCTCCCTTATGTATAATAATTCCTTTCTTGCTCACTCACCCCCATTTCAGAAAAAGCCAAGGGGAGAACAGAACGAGCATCTCTTTGTCATTTAGGGTAACGGACACCAAAACAGACACCAATATCTGCTTTCCTACACTGGGACATGGATAACGTATTTACTTATGTACACTTCACCTTGTTCTGGAAAAGATTTAATGCTCCTAGGGTGTATCAGTTGCTAAAAAGATAATAAGTCCTTCTTTTTATTGTGGATGTCCCAATGCTCCACATAACTGGATTTGGCTATTAACAGATTCTACTAATTAATTCATGGTATTTCCTTGGGGGCTTAGGAACTCATTTATGTAAATGAATGCAAAAGAGATGACACATTAGAATTCCCACCCCAAAATACTTGTCACGTTATAAAGATAGAATCAGGAAGGAGTAATTACTATTTACCCACTCAACAGGCTAGTTGAACTTTTTTTTTTTTTTTTTCCGGTTACATAGAGGTAACCCTATACAAATGCCAATGGAAGACTCATACCCTGGCTCTGGTGGGTGGCAGGCCCCTGACCTTGGAACACTCAGATGTTGGAATCAGAGGTTCAGAGAGAGTAATAGAGAGAACGGTAAGCATGCAGCCGTTAGGAGACCTCTGCTCTAGGCTTGGTTCCATCACTTATTCTGGGCCTCCGTTTCTTGATGGACCAGATAAAGTGAAGCATTATTGCTGCCCTGACACAGTGAGAACTTTTGGAATGTAAACTATTTCTGGCTGTGGTCCAGGCCTCACAGGGCTTTGATGTCCCCTCAGGCACAGGAACCAGCCGCTTGTCTCCATGCAGTCCGTATTAGTGAATAGGAGCTTGGTCCCAGTGGTTAAATAGCTCCCCTGCAACTTGCAGGGGCTCTGGGTCTGGTCCTGGCTATGTGTTCCAGGGCCAGAAGCCCTGCAGCGTTGTAATGCAGGGTAAACTGATAAGTGTATTTAGCTCAGTGGCGGTAAATATTCCCTATCACTTTTTTTTTTATTGGAGTATAATTGCTTTACAATGGTGTGTTAGTTTCTGCTTTATAACAAAATGAATCAGTTATACATATACATATGTTCCCATATCTCTTCCCTCTTGCATCTCCCTCCCTCCCACCCTCCCTATCGCACCCCTCCAGGCGGTCACAAAGCACAGAGCTGATCTCCCTGTGCTATGCACTGCTTCCCACTAGCTATCTACCTTACGTTTGGTAGTGTATATATGTCTATGCCTCTCTCTCGCTTTGTCACAGCTTACCCTTCCCCCTCCCCATATCCTCAAGTCCGTTCTCTAGTAGGTCTGTGTCTTTATTCCTGTCTTACTCCTAGGTTCTTCATGACATTTTTTTTCTTAAATTCCATATATATGTGTTAGCATAAGAGAAAGACAAATCCCTATCACTTTTTAACAGCTGAGCAGGAATGACTGAACAATGTTTCTAAGAAACTTCACGTTTGAACTTCTTTATAGGTTCGGCTAGGGGATTATATATGTGAAGATATGGCAAATATCAAAAAGTAACCTGACTGGGAAAAAAAGTCTTGTCTGTGCATCTGTTTGCATTTCCTGAGCCCCTGAGCCTTTACCATGAGCAAGGGACTATACCAGGGCTGGGAAGGCAGGCCCAGGCCAGGGTGGATGAGAGCTCGAGGAGCTTGCAGAAAGGTGGGTGATTTCTATCCTCAGCTGAGGGGCCCCCAGTCTCCAGGCTAACCCACAGGGTCAGGCTACCAGATCCAGGGAAGGGAGCTATTCTTCCAGAGTAGGAATGAGTATTCTATCTGGAACACATGAGTATCTAGGTTTCTAGTGCTGACTGAAAAAAAAAAAGCACAACCTAAAAGTTGAGAGTTACGTTTTATTAGGCGCACTTTCTTAGGACTTCAAGCCGGGAGACAGCCTCTCAGATAAACGCTGAGAAAACTGTTCCGTAGAGGAAGGGGGGGAAGCCAGGAGATATAGGAGTTTTTGCAACACCACCAGGTAGTCAGAACAAAAGGCTACTGTTAATAAAGGAAAACCAAATATCTCAAGTTAAGGAATTTAGCGCTTTCCTATATATGGGAAGATGCAAGAGTCTGGGCTCACTGAAATCCTTCTTTTGATATGCACCTCAGCTATCTGGGGCCAGCATCCTGTGTTTTCTCATCCTGAGTTTCCTCAGGCTGCACCGTTGCAGGTAACTGCAGTCTGATGGCTGCTAGATGGCAGGCATTCCTTTTTTCCATCCTGAACTCCCTTAGGGCTCACCGTTGGGACATCCTTTGTTTGCTGATATGTCAGGCGATTTTTTATTTCTCACCAGGAAAGTCTATCAATTCTGTTGTTGAAGGCAGGACTTTGCCAGGCACAGGGAATTTAGAGGTGGATAAAACACGATCCATGTCCACAAGGAGCTCACAGGTGTCTGGTCCTTAACAGAAGCTCTCTCTAAGCCTGGGAAGCCCCAAGAGAGCATCCAAAATCACGCTTCTGGATATGCAAAACTGAGGACCAGATCCTTAACACACTTGGCCCCAGCTAGATGCTGTTGTGCCAGAAAGGCCTGGAAAGCCAGCTGGATTTAGCCCCTTCTCTGCGCAGTCAGTGGATTTTACTGCAAGAACCACTTTCCTCTCTAACCAGGCACAGATATATTAGAATGTTAGAAATGTATTGTTTCCTTTTGTATTTAACTTGCTATTGACGATGACTCTGTACCTATTCACTCATTGTCTCTGGTTTCCAATGAAGGAAGGAAACGATGTCCTTTAGGCACCTCGCCTGCCACCTCCCCTGCCCTTTAAAATTATGAAATGTTCCACATTCACAGACGAGTGTATGTACAGTTTAAAGATAAATAATAAAAGAAACACCTGTTACCCAGCTGGGCCTGAATCCCAGCTGTGTGGCTCTGTCCAGTCCCTGCTTCCCCTGACTGCTCCCACCGCCCTACGTAACCAATGTACTGACTTTTATGTTAATCATTCCAGTTTTCTTTACAGTTTTACTCCCCATATTACATGTCCCTAAGAAATCTACTGCTTGGATTTGAATAACACAAATTAAAAAACAAACAAACAAAAAGCTGTGTAAAGAAAGAGCACTATTGCCATTATCAGACGGGATTTCCCAGAAAAACAAGCTGACTTGTTTTCAAGGGGTACAGTATGGTTTCAGCTTTCCCGAGTTTTCAAAAGCCTCTTCTGGGGAAGTCAGAGGGCAAAACCGTAAGTAGAGGCACGTCTAGGATTTGTGGGGCCTGAAGATTATATAATTTGGGGGACTCTTTAAGAAGAGTGTGAGTTCAAAATTACAAATGTTGAGTTAGCTGCAGGGCTTTGCGAGCGACAAGTATGAGTAAGAGGCTTAAGTTTCATTGGCTTCAGGTAAATAAGTCTCTAGCCATGAGGGCTCACCTGCATCCAGGCATCTGGTAGATCTGCAGTATGGGTGAGGCACTGAACACCCTGTAAAAATAGGGTCAGAGGGAAAGGGCTGCTTTGTATTTTCTGCTTCTAAGCTCATCATAGCCTATCTCCATCTCTCAAGAACAGGTCAAAGAAGAACACTTCAGAAATGGAGATGTTTTGTGACATGAGGGTTCTCAGCTGATTCTAGAAGCGGGGCATAGAGAGATGAGCAGGAAATTCCTTAATAGATGAGGAAGCCATGACAGACACAGATAAACCTGTCCTCAAAATTAAATGAGGGTATAATGTCAGTGGGGATTTTGGTGATGACAGTTTTCATCATATCTGTTTCTCTTTTTTTTTTTTGCCTCACCATGTGGCTTATCGGATCTTAGTTCCCAGAACAGGGATTGAACCTGTGCCCTCGGCAGTGAAAGTGCGGAGTCCTAACCACTGGACGGCCAAGGAATTCCCTCATATCTGTTTCTTGAGTCCCACTTTTCCAAGTGGAGCTGGTTAATCTCTACGTCTGGTACACGGCTATTATTATGGGATTTCCCTTCACCATCCTCCTAGGGAATCTTTGTCTCTCTCCTGTTTTAGATCCTCCTCCTTGATTTACTCTATCTTTGAGTGAGGTATATTCTTCAGTAGCTTTCTAAAGATGCATGATACTTGCATACTTGAAAAAAAATTTTATTCCACTTTCATACTCGGTAGTATGGCTGGGTATAGAATTCTAGATTGGAAATGACAATCTTCAGAATTTTAAAGGCTTCATGGTATTTTAGCTTCTAGTGTTGCTGATGGGAAGTCAGAAGCCCTTCTGATCCCTAAACTTTGTATTTGACTCACTTTATTTTTCCTTAATGGAAGCAGTAAAATCTCCTGGTCCCTCAAATCGTACCAGCCACTTATTGGCTCTTCAATCTGACAGTTCATTCTGTTCTTGAATTACACCGTTGATTGTTCCTCCCCTTTTTTTCTCTTGCTCTCTTTCTGGAAACACTGCTATTCAGATGTAAGGCCTCCTGAACTTGTACTCTAATTTCTTACTTCTTCTCTCTTATTTTCTATCGCTTTGCCTTTTTGCTCTATTTGCTGGGGAATTGACCCAATGTTATATTCCAACTACTGTGTTGAATTTTTTATTTTTACGTAGGCAGATAATTTTCCTTTCATATATTCTTATCATATTTCCTAACTACAAAGTATTATATGCACATCATTTAACAATTATTACAAAAATACTTTACATAGAAAATAAAAGGTTGCTATGGTTCCATCTAGTAGATCATGAAACAGAATAGAGTCCAGAAGTAGACTCATGCATAATAGCCTAAACCTTTGTAGATGAACCACATTTTATATCTATTTTCAACAAAGATGCTGTATAGTAAGAAATGTGGCCTCCAAAGAGAGGTCTGGGTTTGTGTCAGTACCTGGGAAGCAACCTCTAAACCTTAGGAATTTCCTGAGCAATAGGAATGTCTTTCTTTTTTATGGTGGGCCCCTGGGACTACACCTGGTATTATATGCTGATGAGATGACTTAGGTTGGGGGCTGGTCATGTAAGAAAGACCAAGCACGAGATTAGAGGTTTGGGGCTTTGGGTCAGATGGTATCAGTCCAACTTCCAGGGAGGAGAGGGCTAGAGATTGAATTCAACCATGTGGGCAGTGTTTCAATCAATCATGCCTATGTAATGAAATCTCAGTAAAATCTCTGGACACTAAAGCTCAGGTGAGTTTCCCTGGTTGGCAATACTCTGTGCATATTACCACACATCAATGTCAGTAGGGTAACACATCACTGATGATGAGAGAAGCATGGTATTTAAACACTCCCAGACTTTGCCCATACATTTTTTTCCTTTGGCTGGTTTTAATTTGTATGCTTTTGTTATAATAAAACAATTGTAAGTATAGGGCTTTCCTGAATTCTGTGAGTCATTCTAGCAAAGTATCGAATCTGAAGGTGGTTTTGGGAAAACCCCAAACTTGCAGCTGTTGTCTGAAGTAAGGGCAGTCTTATAGGGACTGTTCCCTCTGAGTGTTCAGTTTGGAAAACCCCTTAGAGATGTCAAGGCAATTCAGTGAGAAAATGGAACTCTTTCCACAAGTGGTACTGTAATCATTGATATCCATATGTAAACAAGTGAACCTCAATACTTACCTTAGGGAATTCCCTGGCAGTCCAGTGGTTAGGACTCTATACTCTCACTACTGAGTGCCCAGGTTCAATCCCTGGTTGGAAAACTAATATCCCGCAAGCTGTGCAGCGTGGCCAAAAAAAGAAAAAAAAAAGGTAAAAAGAAAGAGGTTGAAATAAATTAAAACAAAATTTTTACCTCATACTATATACAAAAATTAACTTGGAATGGATCATAGGTATAAATGTAAGAACTAGAAATATAACATTTTTAAAATAAAAAATAAGTGAAAATCTTTGTGACTTTGGGTTGGGATATATTAATATATTAAATAGACCACAAAAAGCAGGAAAAAATGATGAACTGGACTTCATCAAAATTAAAACATTTTGCTCTTCAAAAGACACTGTTAAGAAGATGAAAATGCAAACCACAGGCTGGGATAAAATACAGCTGACCCTTGAGCAATATGGAGGTTAGGGACACCAATCCTTGTGCAGTTGAAAATCCACATAAAACTTAGTATTTGTATCCAAACTTAACTGCTAATAGCCTACTGTTGACTGGAAACCTTAATAATAACATAAACAATTGATTAACACCTATTTTGTATGTATTGTATTCTTACATTAAAGTAAGTTAGAGAAAAGAAAATGTTGTTAAGAAAATCATAAAGAAGAGAAAGTACATTTACAGTATTGTACTGTATTTATTGATACCATAAGTTTACATTGTCTGTTTACAAGATGAATCGTCTGTCTGTCAGTACCTACATCAGTATCGTCTTATGTGATGCAAAACACTGTAGATGTTACACATATTACTAACACTCGACATAAAAAATGAAAGACAATGTGAAAAAGAATTCCATATTTATTTACAGGTGTAACAACTGATGCATTGATAATGAAGAAACAGCAATATAATTGCTTCATGGTAGCCTAGCCTACACACTAACAAATGAATCGTTATAAAATTTTTTTAAATTTATTTTTATTTATTTAATTTTTGGCTGCATTGGGTCTTCATTGCTGTGGCTTTCTCTAGTTGCAGCCAGTGGGGGCTACTCTTCATTGCGGTGAGCGGGGGCTACTCTTTGTTGTGGTGTGTGCACTTCTCATTGTGGTGGCTTCTCCTGTTGCAGAGCACGGGCTCTAGAGTGCAGGCTCAGTAGTTATGGCTCATGGGCTTAGTTGCTCTGAGGCATGTGGGATCTTCCAGGACCAGGACTCAAACCCATGTCCTCTGCATTGGCAGGCAGATTCTTAACCACTGTGACACCAGGGAAGTCCCTCGTTATAAAATTTTTATGGCATACAGTATTACTGTCATATTCATAATACAGTATTGGAACTTTGTTACATTTTGTGAAAAAAAATACTTTCCTGTGATGATAGGCTGAAGCACAGTTTCTCCAAGTAGGGGAGAGAGAGAGAGGCGTACTTTACAGTAATGTAATTCATTGAAAGCAGAGCTATAAAATAGTAAGAAACGAACACATTCTTGATTTCATATTAAGTATCACTCACCTTATGCCAACGTAAGGATAGGCTTCCACTTCAATACAAGTCTTGTACATGGTGTTCTACATGATGAATACTTAGGTAATGGTGATGATGCTGACACAAAAATGTCTCACAGTTTTGCCATGCACTTATTAGATTTTCAATATTTACTATTCATTAGGTAAAGTAGATCGTCATAAAGGTCTTCACCCTCATCGTCTTCACATCGAGTCAGCTGAGGAGGAGGAAGAGGAGGGGTGGGTCTTGCTCCCTCAGGGGTGGCAGAGGCAGAAGAGGCGGAGGTGGAAGGAGAGGCAGGCACACTCAGTCTAATTTTACAGAAATACCTTGTAAATTCTGACTTTTTTGTGTTTTCATTTCTCTAAAAAGGCTTCTATGTGGTACCAATCCTTCTTCTACCTTTTGCTTTAGTTTCAGTGCCTGAATGATAGAAGTGTCTATGTTGTAAAAGTCAACAGCAGTCTTGAATAAGCAGAACCGTCTGCCAGATTGTCTAATGTCCGCTTGTTTCCTAGCACTGCTTCTTCTACATCGTCTTCCGCATCGTCTGGCACTGGTTTAGAAGTACTCCTCTCTCAAGTCCTCTTCAGTTAATTACTCTGGTGTGGTGTCTATTAGCTCTTGAATTTCTCCAAGATCCATATCTTTTATGTGTGTGTGTGTGTGTGTGTGTGTGTGTGTGTGTGTGTGTGTGTACATATATATATATATATTTATTTATTTGGTTGTCCAGCTCCTTAGTTGTGGCACATGGGCTCCTTAGTTGTCACATGTGAACTGTTAGTGGCAGCATGCGTGTGGGATCTAGTTCCCTGACCAGGATTGAACCCGGGCCCCCTGCATTGGAGTGTGAACTCTCAAGATCCATATCTTGAAACCCTTCACCACCACCACCCACCTTTTTTTTCATATCCACAATCTCTTTCATGATTTCCTTGATTGGCTCTGTCATAAATCCTGTGAAGTCATGCACAACATCTGGATAGTTTTCTCCTGCAGGAATTTATTGTTTTGGGCTTGATGGCTTTCACAGTTTTTTCTATAACAATGATGGCACCTTCAATGGTGTAATCTTTCCAGACTTTCACGATGTTCTGTCTGTCGGGGTTCTCTTCCGTCATACTGACAGTCTTTTCCAGAGAGTACCACGTGTAATGAGCCCTAAAGATCCTTATGATCCCCTGGTGTAGAGGCTAAATTAGAGATGTTGTGTATGGGGGCAAGTAGACCACTTTGCCAGCTTCAGTGTTGAACTCATGGGGTTCTGCAGGGGCCAGAGGAATTGTCCAATATTAAAAGAACTTAAAAAGGCAGTCACTTACTGGCAGGGTACTTCCTGACTTCAGGGACAAAGCATTGATGGAACCAATCCAAAAAGAGGGTTTTGTTGTCCGGGCCTTCTCGTTGTACAACCAAAAGACTGGCAGCTGGTGTTTATCGTTTCCCTTCAAAGCTCGGGTGTTAGCAGCTTTGTAGATAAGGGCAATCCGGAGCATAAACCTGACTGCATTTACACAAAACAGAAGAGTTAGACTATCCTCTCTTGCCTTAAATCCCAGTACTCATTTCTCTTCCATACTAATAAATGTCCTTCATGGCATTTTTTTTTTCCCCCAGAATAAGACACTTTCATCTGCATTAAAAACCTGTTCAGGCAGGTATCCTTTCCCCTCAGTGATTTTCTTAATGGCACCTAGTAACTCATCTGCTGCCTCTGGGTCAGCAGAAGATGCTTCTCCTATTATCTTGATATTTTTTAAGTCAAATCTTTTTCTAAAATGATCAAACCATCCTTTACTGACATTGATTTCTCCAGCTTCATATCCTTCACCTTCATTTTGCTTTAAGCTGTCATATAATGACTTTGTTTTCTCTTAAATCATATTGAAGTCTATAGGTATGCCTTCCCTATAGCAATTCTGCACCCACATAAAAGCTGCATTTTCAATACAAGATAAAAAGTTATTTCACAAAAAGTGCAATATTTTCACACCTGCTGGTGTAGCTGCAGTTAAGCTTTCATGAAATTCTTTTTCTTTTTTCATAGTGGTCCTTACATTGGGACAACACAATAAATGAAATTACAAATGCTCTAGAAGGAATCAAGAGCAGAATAACTGAAGCAGAAAAACAGATAAGTGACCTGGAAGATAAAATAGTGGAAATAACTACCACAGAGCAAAATAAAGAAAAAAGAATGAAAAGAGTTGAAGACAGTCTCAGAGACCTCTGGGACAACATAAAATACACCAACATTCGAATTAAAGGGGTCCCAGAAGAAGAAGAGAAAAAGAAAGGGACTGAGAAAATATTTGGAGAGATTATAGTTGAAAACTTCCTTAACATGGGAAAGGAAATAGTCAATCAAGTCCAGGAAGCACAGAGAGGCCCGTACAGGATAAATCCAAGGAGAAACATGCCAAGACACATATTAATCAAACTATCAAAAATTAAATACAAAGAAAAAATATTAAAAGCAGCAAGACAAAAGCAACAAATAACATACAAGGGAATCCCTATAAGGTTAACAGCTGATCTTTCAGCAAAAACTCTACAAGCCAGGAGGGAGTGGCAGGACATATTTAAAGTGATGAAAGGAAAAAACCTGCAAATAAGATTACTCTACCCAGCAAGGATCTCATTCAGATTCAAGGGAGAAACTAAAACCTTTACAGACAAGCAAAAGTTAAGAGAATTCAGCACCACCAAACCAGCTTTACAACAACTGCTAAAGGAACCTCTCTAGGTAGAATACACAAGAGAAGGAAAAGACCTACACAAGCAAACCCAAAACAATTAAGAAAATGGTAACAGGAACATACGTATCGATAATTACCTTAAATGTAAATGGATTAAATGTTTCAACCAAAAGGCATAGTCTGGCTGAATGGATACAAAAACAAGACCAATAAATTGCTGTCTACAAGAGACCCACTTCAGACCTAGGGACACATACAGAAAAAGTGAGGGGAATGGAAAAAGATATTCAATGCAAATGGAAATCAAAAGAAAGGTGGAGTAGCAATTCTCATATCAGACAAAATATACTTTAAAATAAAGACTATTACAAGAGACAAAAAAGGCACTACATAAGAATCAAGGGATCAATCCAAGAAGAAGATATAACAATTGTAAATATGTATGAACCCAACATAGGAGCACCTCAGTATATAAGGTAAATGCTAACAGCCATAAAAGGGGAAATCAACAGTAACACAGTCATACTAGAGGACTTTAACACCCCACTTTCACCAATGGATAGATCATCCAAAATGAAAATAAATAAGGAAACACAAGCTTTAAATGACATACTAAACAAGATGGACTTAATTGTTATTTATAGGACAATCCATCCAAAAAGAACAGAATACACTTTCTTCTCAAGTTCTCGTGGAATATTCTCCAGGATAGGTCATATCTTGGGTCACAAACCAAGACTTGGTAATTTAAGAAAATTGAAATCAAGTATCTTTTCTGACCACAACACTATGAGCCTAGATACCAATTACAGGAACAATACTGTAAAAAATACAAATACATGGAGGCTACACAATACACTACTAAGTAACCAAGAAATCACTGAAGAAATCAAAGAGGAAATTTAAAAATACCTAGAAAAAAATGACAATGGAAACACAACGATCCAAAACCTATGGGATGCAGCAAAAGCAATTCTAAGCAGGAATTTTACAGCAATACAATCCTACCTCAAGAAACAAGAAAAATCTCAAATAAACAACCTAAACTTACACCTAAAGCAATTAAAGAAAGAAGAACCAAAAACCCCCAAATTTAGCAGAAAGAAAGAAATCATAAAGATCAGATCAGAAATAAATGAAAAAGAAGTGAAGGAAATGATAGCAAAGATCAATAAAACTAAAAGCTGGTTCTTTGAGAAGATAAACAAAATTGATAAACCATTAGCTAGACTTACCAAGAAAAAAAGGGAGAAGACTCAAATCAACAGAATTAGAAATGAAAAAGGAGAAGTAACAACTGAAACTGAAGAAATATAAAAGATCATGAGAGATTACTACAAGCAACTCTATGCCAATAAAATGGACAACCTGGAAGAAATGGACAAATTCTTAGAAAAGCACAACCTTCCAAGACTGAACCAGGAAGAAACAGAAAATATAAACAGACCAATCACAAGCGCTGAAACTGAAACTGTGATTAAAAATCTTCCAACAAACAAAAGCCCAGAACCAGATGCCTTCACAGGAGAATTCTATCAAACATTTAGAGAAGAGCTAACACCTATCCTTCTCAAACTCTTCCAAAATATAGCAGAGGGAGGAACACTCCCACACTCATTCTATGAGGCCACCATCACCCTGATACCAAAACCAGACAAAGATGTCACAAAAAAAGAAACCTACAGGCCAATATCACTGATGAACATAGATGCAAAAATCCTCAACAAAATACTAGCAAACAGAAGCCAACAGCACATTAAAAGGATCATACACCATGATCAAGTGAGCTTTATCCCAGGAATGCAAGGATTCTTCAATATATGCAAATCAATCAATGTGACAAGCCATATTAACAAATTGAAGGATAAAAACCATATGATAGTCTCAATAGATGCAGAAAAAGCTTTCAACAAAATTCAACACCCATTAATGACAAAAACTTTCCAGAAAGTAGGCATAGAGGAAACTTACCTCAACATAATAAACGGCATATATGACAAACCCACAGCCAACATCGTTCTCAATGGTGAAAAACTGAAACCATTTCCACTAAGATCAGGAACAAGACAAGGTTGCCCACTCTTACCACTATTATTCAACACAGTTTTGGAAGTTTTAGCCACAGCAATCAGAGAAGGAAAAAAAATAAAAGGAACCCAAATTGGAAAAGAAGAAGTAAAACTGTCATTGTTTGCAGATGACAGGACACTATACATAGAGAATACTAAAGATGCTACCAGGAAACTGCTAGAGCTAATCAATGAATTTGGTAAAGGAGCAAGATACAGAATTAATGCACAGAAATCACTTGCATTCCTATACACTGATGATGAAAAATCTGAAAGAGAAATTAAGGAAACACTCTCATTTACCATTGCAACAAAAAGAATAAAATACCTAGGAATAAACCTACCTAAGGAAGAAAAAGACCTGTATGCAGAAAACTATAAGACACTGATGAAAGAGATTGAAGATGATACAAATAGATGGAGAGACATACCATGTTCTTGGATTGGAAGAATCAACATTGTGAAAATGACTATACCCAAAGCAATCTACAGGTTCAATGCAATCCTTACCAAACTACCAATGGCATTTTTCACAGAACTAGAACAATAAATTTCACAACTTGTATGGAAACACAAAAGACCCCAAATAGCCAAAGCAACCTTGAGAAAGAAATACGGAGGTGGAGGAATCAGACTTCCTGACTTCAGACTATACTACAAAGCTACAGTAATCAAGACAGTATAGTGCTGGCACAAAAACAGAAATATAGATCAATGGAACAGGATAGAATGCCCAGAGATAAACTCACACACATATGGGCACCTAATTTACGACAAAGGAGGCAATACAGTGGAGAAAAGACAGTGGTGCTGTCAATAAGTGGTGCTCGGAAACCTGGATAGCTACATGTAAAAGAATGAAAATAGAACACTCCCTAACACCATACACAAAAATAAATTCAGAATGGATTAAAGACCTAAATGTAAGGCCAGACACTGTAAAACTCTTAGAGGAAAACATAGGGAGAACACTCTATGACATAAATCACAGCAAGATCATTTTTGACCCACCTCCTCGAGAAATGGAGATAAAAACAAAAATGAACCAATGGGACCTAATGAAACTTAAAAGCTTTTGCACAGTAAAGGAAACCATAAACAAGACGAAAAGACAACCCTCAGAATGGGAGAAAATATTTGCAAATGAAGCAGCTGACAAAGGATTAATCTCCAAAATATACAAGCAGCTCATGCAGCTCAATATCTGAAAAACAAACAACCCAATCCAAAAATGGGCAGAAGACATAAATAGACATTTATCCAAAAAAGGCATACAGATTGCCAACAAACACATGAAGGATGCTCAACATCATTAATCATTAGAGAAATGCAAATAAAAACTACAATGAGGTGTCATCTCACACCGGTCAGAATGGCCATCATCAAAAAATCTACAAACAATAAATGCCAGTGAGGGTGTGGAGAAAAGGGAACCCTCTTGCACTGTTGGTGGGAATGTAAATTGATACAGCCACTGTGGAGAACAGTATGGAGGGTCCTTAAAAAGCTAAATATAGAACTACCATATGCCCCAGCAATCCCACTACTGGGCATATACCCTGAGAAAACCATAATTCAAAAAGAGTCATGTACCACAATGTTCATTGCAGCACTATTTATGATAGCCAGGACATGGAAGCAACCTAAGTGTTCATCGACAGATGAATGGATAAAGAAGATGTGGCACATATATACAGTGGAATATTACTCAGCCATAAAAAGAAACGAAATTGAGTTATTTGTGAAGTGAAATGGATGGACCTAGAGTGAAGTGGATGGACCTAGAGTCTGTCATACAGAGTGAAGTAAGTCAGAAAGAGAAAAACAAATACTGTATGCTAACAGATATATATGGAATCTAAAAAAAAAAAAAAAAAGGTTCTGATGAACCTAGGGGCAGGACAGGAATAAAGACGCAGGCGCAGAGAATGGACTTGAGGACACAGGGAGGGGGAAGGGTAAGCTGGGACGAGGTGAGAGAGTAGCATTGACATATGTACACTACCAAATGTAAAATGGATAGCTAGTGGGAAACAGCTGCATAGCACAGGGAGATCAGCTCGGTGCTTTGTGACCACCTAGAGGGGTGGGGTAGGGAGGTTGGGAGGGAGACGCAAGAGGGAGGAGATATGGGGATATATGTATATGTATAGCTGACTCACTTTGTTATACAGAAGAAACTAACACAACATTGTAAAACATTTATAGTCCAATAAAGTTGTTAAAAAAATAAAGGAACAAAACCAAGACTCCACTGGCAAATGAACTAAAGCTGAATTAAAAAAAAGAAAAATCCAATTAGAAAATGGGCAAAGGACATGAGCAGACGTTCTGAAGAGGATATACAAATGGTAAATAAGCACATGAAAAGAAGTTCACTATCTGTGGCCATGAGGGAAATATAAATTAAAGCAAATGAGCTATCACTACACACCTAGCAAATTGCTACAATAAAAAAATGGCAACACCCAATGCTCGCTAGAGTGCAGAGAAACTGGATCACTTATAAACTGCTGGTGAGAACGTAAAGTGGAACAGCCACTGTGGAAACCAATTTGTCTGTTTCTTAAAAAACTAAACATGTAGCTACCATACAACTCAGCAATTGCTCTGCTGGGCATTTATCCCAGAGAAAAGAAAACGCATGCTCCCGCTGAAGAACTGTAGAGAAATGTTCAAAGAAACTTTATTCAAAATAGCCAAAAACTGAAGACAAAACAGATGTCTTTCCACCAGTGAATGGTTAAGCAAACTGTGTACATCCACACCGTGGAACACTACTCAGCAATAAAAAGGAGCAAACTGTTGATATATTCAATGACTTAGATGAATCTCCAGGGAAGTATGTTTTATGAAAAAGTCAACTCCCCCCAAATTACATATTGTATGATTCCATTATAATATATCCTTTAAATGGCAAAACTATGGATACAGAGAAGAGATTAGTGGTTGCCAGGGTCTGGGGAGGGGAAAACAGAGGTGAATGGGGCTATAAGAGGGCAGCATAAGAGGCCCCTTTGATGATAAGACTCTTCTGTATCTTGACCATATCATTGTCAATACCCTGGTTGTGATATTGTATTATACTTCTATAAAATTTTACATTGGGGGAAATTGGATAGAAGGATCTCTGTGTTATTTCTAACAACTGCATGTCAATCTACAACTATCTCAAAATAAAGAGTTTAATTAAATGAAACTGCACATGAATGTTTATAGTGTATTTATTCATAATCATCAAAAACTGGAAACAAACTAAATGTCCATCAATTGTTAAATAGTAAATAAATTGTGGTACCACCTTACAATGGAATACTAATCAGCATAAGAAAGAATGTTCTATTGATAGACAGCAATATGAATGAATGTCAAAAGCATTATGCTAAGTGGAAGGAGCCAGACTTAGGAGTATATACTTTACGATTCCATTTATATGAAATTCTAGAAAAGTAAGAAACCATAATGATAAAGAGCAGATCAGTGGTTGCCAGGGCCAAGAGGGTGAAGATACAGAATGACTGAATATGGTTTCCAGCTAACTTTTGGGGGTGATGGAGTTGTTCTATCAATATAATGATTGCAGTAGTGGTTTTATGACATTATATATTTGTTAAAACTCATCTAATTGTGCACTTAATATTGATGAATTTTATTGTATTTAAATTATACCTTCATAAAGCCAAGCCCCATTTTGGGGCTAATACATTTAGATGAATTTACAAATTTTTCACTTACCTGTGTATTATGGACTCTAGCTTCAGGGCATATAACCTTACCTTCTTTCCACAACAGTTGCATAGTATTCCAGTGTATGGAGCCCCATAATACCAGAGTTAATTTAGTTAATTTAATTGTCCCCTTTTGATGAGCATTTGGGATGTTTCCAATATTTTACTTTACAAATAAAGTTGTAATAGTCAACTTTATCATATATCTTTGCATACTTGAGTATTTTTATTGAATGGATTCCTAAAAGTGATTTCTTGGTCAAAGGTTATATACAATTAAAAGTGTAGTAGTAAGTATCAAATTGCCCTACAGAATAGGGTGGTGCCAAGTTGCATTCTTGTCAGTGGTGAGTAAGAGTCCTGTGGTTGTTTCTAAGGGATTTTTTTTTTTAACTCATGCTTTCAGAGTTTATTTCATCTATTTACTTTCCATCTAAGGGATTCTTTTTAAGCTCATTTACTTGTTCCTTTTCCCACAGCTTTTTCGTGCAGTTAATATTTTCCTTTTCACAGCTCCCATAAGATTTCTCTAGCTCTGAGTTTTGACTGTTTTTTTTGTTTGTTTGTTTGTTTTTGTATAAATTTATTTATTTTTGGCATGTTGGTTCTTTGTTGCTATGCACAGGCTTTCTCTAGTTACAGCGAGCAGGGGCTACTCTTCGTTGTGGTGTGCGGGCTCCTCATTGCGGTGGCTTCTCTGTGTTGTGGAGCACAGGCTCTAGGCGTGCAGGCTTCAGTAGTTGTGGCACGGGGGCTCAGTAGCTCTGGCGCATGGGCTTAGTTGTTCTGCAGCATGTGGTATCTTCCTGGACCAGGGCTCGAACCTGTGTCCCCTGCATTGGTAGGCAGATTCTTAACCACTGCACCACCAGGGAAGTCCTCTGAGTTTTGACTGTTGATGCTTTGCTAGGTCTTGTAGAATGATCTAGTCATTTGTTGACCAATCAACAAGGAGCTCATATGATAGTGGGGAGATAGACACAAAAAGCAATACTATATAGCATGTTAAATAACATGAAACATGATACTTGTGTATGTGTCATACACTGATAATAATGATGAGAGAGAAGATGATGATAATGGTAATAATAATAGTTAAAAATTATTGAGCCCTTACTATGTACCAGGAAGTAATCTAAGATCTATATATATATACTTATTAAATCCTCCCAACAGTGCTCTGAGGTAGAAACTATTTCTACTGTTCCCATTTTATAGACTCCTTTGCTGGGCGTTGAATGATGAATTAACTAGGTTAACTAGGTGAAGAAAGGTTGTGGATTAAATGGAATCAGTCAGAATGAAAAGTGTGTATAAAGGTACCGGGAAAGAAAGAAAAGTCAATTCAGCAGTCCTGTGAGTAATTTCAGGTGGCTGTCACCCAAAGGGCACAGGAAAAGACGAAGCTGGAGAGAGTTCACGAGAGGGTGGATGGAAATGTTTCTCATTTCCTCTTGCTAAACACACACACACACCCTACATTTGGCTGCCCCCACCTTATTAACCTATGGCTTCTAGTGGAGGCTGGGGGAAGACTTCTCATTAGCAAGTAATGCCTGGGGACTTCCCTGGTGGTCCAGTGGTTGAGAATCCGCCTTCCAATGCAGGGGATGCAGGTTCAATCCCTGGTTGGGAAACTGAGATCCCACATGCCGGGAGGCAACTAAGCCCGTGCACCGCAACTAGAGAGAAGGCTTTGTGCCGTAGCAAAGAGCCTGCACGCTGCAAAGAAAGATCCTGTGTGCCACAAGGAAAGACCCGACACAGCCAAAAATTAATTAATTAATTAATTTTAAAAGGAAGCAATGCCTGGAATTAGACCCAAAGGTTGAGTAAGAGTCAACCAAACAAAGAAGAGGAACTGAGTGTTCAGGCAGAGAATGTGACACAAGGTATCATGACTGGAACACTTAAGAAACTGACTGGAACTGGAGATGGCTAGTTATGAAGTGTTAAGGGAGAAGAGCCATTAGCGAGGCCAAAGAGAGTGGCAGAGCCCAACTCATGCAGAGGCTGTAGGTTGCATTAAGGAGTTCTCAAAACTCATGGTGACTCCAAAATCAATCAATGAAAAAGAAATGATCCAATATCTACTCTAGGTAGGCCCTGTCCTGGGGGCCAAGGGAGATGCAATGATGTGGACTGCCTTTAAGAAGCTCCCAGACTAGCTAAGAAGGTAAGACATGAGCAAATATAAGGGAGCCAATCAAAGATAAAGAGCCACATATAACAAGGAATAAATGTGAAATGTTGGGATTTATGGGAGGGAAAGACGATTGGCTGGGGAGGTGGGATAGTGAGGCGTCAGGGGACGGAATGGAGTCTTGAAGGGTGGGTGCCATTTGGAAGGTGATAGGGAGTTAGCCTTCTGTATAGGACATTCCAAGAATAAACAAATGGAATATATCCTATACATATATATATATTTGGAAGAGACTGAGTAAGCCTGCTGGGCCAAAGGGTGGGTGGGTGCAGGGAATATGAGAGAACCTTAGAAAAGGTGCATAAGGTCAAATTAGGAAGGGTCCTACATGCAAGGCTAAGGAATTTGAATTTAAATCTTTGTGGACAAAAAAGGGCCATTCTGTCTTTTTCAGTGTTGAGCAACTTGAATAAGGTGATTTTGTTTGATGATTAATCTGGAACAAAAGAGATAACCAAGTCAGAGAGACAACTTAGGAGGTTAGCGCTTACGTCACAGTTCTGTACAAGGTTCACCAAAATAAAGCAGAAACGAGAAACCAGAGGGAAGAATGTGCCTCGTTATTTATGCCTTTTCGCAGGAAAGTTATTTTCTTCCTTACCATGACATACATTCTCTTTTCATGGTAATCTGCCTTCAGAACCTTGAAGATGGATGTATTTAAAGTTCTAGAAGCCAAGTCGATGGCATAGTATGATGTCTTTTAAGAATATGTACTCAAGTTTCTTCATTGGTGTCTATCACTATGTTTCATGCTCACTCTCCTGTCTGCTGGGTCTCCTTTTTCCACAGGAGGTTCATTATTGAAGCATTCTTGATACAATAATAAAATACATTAAAATTATTTTAAAAGATGTTTCCTTCTCTTGGGGTGTTTTTACTCACAACACTTCTGTGGGTTTTCCCATGCCAACAACCAGTTCTCCAACTCTCCAGACACCAGCTGGGTGTCCTACAATTCAATTCTATTCTGACACTAACTACCCTGAGTTAGCACAGGCTCCACAGTTTTAAGGGTTCAGTCCCACAAGACTGTCCCACTTCAGATGCCAGCTGAAAGTATTGGGTCCCCCAGGTACCCACGCTTTTGTCCAATTTGGCTGCAGAGTCAGAGTTCCCAAACTCCCCCACCAACTTCACATTCCATCATTTGCTAGAATGGCTCACAGAATTAAGGAAAACACTTTACTTTCTACCATTGGTTTATTATAGAGGATACAAATGAACAGCCAGATGAAGAGGTATATAGGGTGAGGTCCAGAAGGGTCCTGAGCACAGAGCTTCTGTCCCTGTCAAGTTAAGTTGTGCCACCTTCCCAGAACAGAGCTGTGTTTGCCAACATGGAAGCTCTTCCAGCCCTAGGTTTTTATGGAAGTTTCACTACACATGTGTGATTGAGTAAATCACTGGCCAGCAGTGATTAACTCAAGCTTCAGCACCTCTCCTCTCCCCAGAGTTGGGAGTTCTGAAAATTCCAAACCTCAAATCACAGGGTTGGTTCCCATTGCAACCAGCCCACACAAAGTTACCTAGGGGCCCACCAACCACCTCATTAGCATAAACTCAGGTAAGGTTGAAAGGGGCTTATTATGAATAACAACAGACACTTCTATCACTCAAGAAATTTCAGGGGTTTTAGAAGTTCTTGTACCAAGGAACCAGAGATGAAGACCAAATATAAATGTATTTCTTATATCATAATATCACACCTTCCTCTTATTTGCTGAACAGAAGTGAATATGGCCTGTGCCATCTTTTAAAAATAGAGAGTTTTCAGTGAACACTTAGCATTTTCCATTATTTTGCTCTCCATTGTAAGGTCAGGGACCCATATGAGAACCCGCTTAAGAACCAGGGGGCATCACCCCACCCAAAAATGCACTATGTACACACACACACACACACACACACACACACACACACACATGCACACGTGTAAAATTTTGCCTGCAATCTGAGGGGTTCACTGACAGCTGAAACTTGTAGCCTCCAGGTTAAGAATCCCTGTCCCTCTGTATCCAGGAGACAAGTGCTGTCTGAAGGCCACAGAGAATTGAGACAAAATTCTATTACCTCTACAGTATCAAGGAAAAGGGAGAGAAGGTATGGAATGCATTCCAATGAGGAATTTTATTGGATTCTTGAAAGGTTTAAATGGTAAGATTAATAATAACAACTAAAAAGCTTTGTATATATACACCATAAAATGCTATACCTGTATAAATTTAAGGGATTCAGTCTCCATTTGTGTATACAGTATGGTAGAGAGCTTAAAGTGGAGGAGAAACGTAAGCTCTCCTCATTCCCCCCTCCACCCTCCCATATAACTGGCCCTTGTTGGACTTGTTTTCAAAGCAGTAAGCAGTTTTCGAGGGCCCTGCAATGTGCCAGAGGCTATGCTCAGCACCTAGGAGGGAAAAGAATTTTGCCTGGAGGTGAATTTGAAAGCTCTGCAGAATGGGAAGGATGTTCAGGTGAAGTTTTGTTTTGTTTTTTTCCCTTTTAGCACAGGAAGAGAGAATTCCAGGGTCCCTCTACCCTGGACTTATCACCTGGACTCTGTGTACCAGCTACTCCAAAAAGAGAAATGGCCAAGGGCATTCACCCTGCTCTTCAGTAATGAATGAAGTAGCTAATGTGTGCCAGGAACGCTGCCCGGCATTCTCCAGCTGTTATCTCTAATTCTGATAACAACAAAATGGTGGAGTGTTAGCCCCATTTTCCTGAGGAAACTGGGTTCTGAGCTAGGACTCATCATGGTCACACCGCTAGAAAGTGGCTGAGCCAGGTCTGGAGCTGACTCTAACTTCAAAATCATTATCTTTCTTCTAAGCTACATGGCTGCTTTGGGCCTGTGTTTTAAGGCCTTGTGATGCTGTGGTGTACCCAAGCACACACATAGCAGACATTTGATACTTGTGTGGTCAGTACATGGATAAATGAAGGAAAGAACGAAGGACTAAACTTCTCAGTAGGGGCAGCTCCTAGGAAGCCTGTTCCTGCATCCTGCAGAATGAATTCATCTTCCTTGCTATTGCCATATCATCAGTCAGACCCTGTTGTGCAGAGGGACTCCCCTCAGCAGGGTGTGCTGACCTCTGCTGCAGGCACTGTCTGGGGAGGTGTAGATTTGCCCAGCCAGAAGCCATACTTGTGCCTGAAAAGTCATAGCACCCCTTCTCATCCACTCTGCCAGATTTTGCCACCATCTGCCCTGGATTGTAACCACATGTGCAGGGCCCTTGCTTTGCCTGCGAGGCTGAGAGTCCCATCTGCCTCACCGTTAGCAAAATGAACTCGGGTTTGCTGGTCTGATATGCAGCAAAGCCAGTCTCCTGACACCAGGTGGTGGTGAAGGATAGTGCAGCTTTTATTGCAAGGCACCAAGCAAGGAGAATGGACAGCTCATGCGTAAAAGACCCGAAATCCCCAATGGCTTTCAGGGAAGTGTCTTTAAAGGTAACCTTTAGGGGTGAGGGTCACAGGGTGTGTGATCAGCTCGGGGACATTCTTCTGATTGGTTGGTGGTGAGGTAACAGGGTGGTATTTTGGGATCTTAATCGTCAACCTTCTGGTTCTAATCAGTCTGGGGTCTATATGCTTGCAGTCAGCATGTAGTCACCATCCTAGTGGTGGTGACCCTGGTGGGGGGAGTGGTCAGTTTCTGCAGAACAATACAAAATTATGCATCAGATTGTAATCTGTATCCCTTCAGGAAGAGCTAGGAGTTTTGTGACTCTTTCATTCTAATCATAAACTGCTTGAGTTTGTTCTTTGGAAACTTGGGGAAGGCCAAACAAGAAGTAGGGGACACAGAGGAGCTTTTGTATCCCAGAGGCTCTCTTTTTCTTTAAGACTCTTCAATCCTGAGGGGGAACAGGGGCAGGACAAGATAAGGAATACAGTTTTGGATAGAGAGGTTAATTATCAACTTAGCAGGGGAACTCAGTTTTAGGGGGACTTGGTTTCATCACCACCCTGCTCCCCGTGGTCCCTGGGACTGACATGCAACAGCTGGGGAAACCAGAGCAGCTCTGAAATGGGAACCACCGTCCACCAATTTTGTAAAGATTACAGAGGCATAGTTGTCACTCGAAGCTCTTTAAATTATACTGTCAAATACAATTTTTGTTATTATTAGAGTGAGCACTTGACAAAAGTTTAGCAAATGATTAGACAAATGATGATGTGAAAAAAAGTATGATGGGAAAAAGTGTTCTAGGAATTCAGATTACTGTAGGGTGGGGGGGGCACTGAGGAAGGGAGACTGGAGGAAGGGAAGATTTGGCTACTTTGGAATATGGAAATGACAGTGGCCGTGGGGAAAATAACTAGAAGGGGAAAACTGCACCAGCATTCAGTTCAGCAACAAGCACTATTTATTTGCAGCAACATTCTGGTCCGAGGAGTCCTCTAAGGAAATTGTATGTAAAGGTAACTCAGCAATAGCTAGCACTGATCAAGAGTCACTTCGTGTTGGGCACTCAGCTAAGTGCTCTACATGGGTGACCTCCTTTAATCCTCACAACAGCCCAATGAGGTGATTACTGTTATAATCATCCTCAACTAATAGATCAGGACTTTGAGATGCAGAGAAGTTAATTAACTTACCTGAAGTCTAGTGAAAGCCAAACCATGCAGTGATTTGAATGCCAGACTAGGACTTTGAACTCCCACAGTGGCAGGGGAGAGTTGCTGAAGCAGTAAAATGGGTGCTTCAGGAAAAAAGCAGTATGGTGTAATACTTAGGAGTTGGGACTTTGGCACCAAACTACCTGTTTTTCTAAAATCCCAGTTCTGCCACTTGCTAGCTGTGCCATCTTAGATGTATTATTTAACTGCTCTGTGCCTCAGTTTCCTCATCTATAAAATGGGGGTAACAAAAGCATCCCGCTTTTAGGGTCTTATGAGGAGTAAATGAGATAATAAATGTAGAGCACTTAGAAACAGTGATGCACATACCTGTATGACAACTGTTAGCTACTATCAATATGTTAGCTATTTGCTAGATGCACTGGAGAGAAGTCAGAGGCAGGGGGCCAGCAGGAGGCAAGGACTGAAGCAGCACTGCCTAGGGTGATGGCAACTGGAATAAAGAGTAAGATATTTTAAAGTAAGATTCAATAAGGTTCATTAACTAGAAATGTGGGATAAAGAAGAATAGTCAATAATGATTCCTGGTGTCATTAACTGGGAGGAAAAGGGTTTCTAATAGCAACAGGAACACTAGGAGAGGAGGTAGTTCTTGGGGGCCAAGACCACACTTAGGGAAGGCATGGGGGGCACGTCAAGAGGACTCTGGGTTCTATCGCTAGCTCTGCCACCAGCTTGGCAAAAGCCTCCTTCCTCCTCTGGGTTTTCCCATCAGCAAAATGAAGCTTTCACACTTGAGATCTCAAACTTCTCTCCCAGCTCAGGTATTTTCCTATCTCACCTGGGAGTGCCCTAAAGGGAGACTGATGCCGATGGCCTGGCTCAGGCTTTTCGAAGTTCAAGGGTAGGTGATAAGAGGAAGGCAATAACAGAAGAAGGGGACTCCCCCCTTCTTCTTTTTTTTCAAATTGAATTATAATTGACATATAACACTATATTAGTTTCAGCTGTATGACATAACGATTTGATATTTCTGCATATTACGAAATGGTCACCACGATAAGTCTAGTTACCATCTGTCACCGTACAAAGTTGAGACAATATTATTGACTATATTCCCCACCCTGCACATTTCATCCCCGTGACTCACTTATTTTGTTACTGGAAGTTTGTGCCTCTTAATCCCCATCACTTATTTTACTTCTCCCCTCTGGCAACCACATTTTTGTTCTCTGTATCTATGAGTCTGCTTCTGTTTTGTTTTGTTTTTTAAATTCCACATATAGGTGAAATCAAACAGTATTTGTCTTT
This sequence comes from Pseudorca crassidens, assembly GCF_039906515.1. Taxonomy (NCBI): domain Eukaryota; kingdom Metazoa; phylum Chordata; class Mammalia; order Artiodactyla; family Delphinidae; genus Pseudorca; species Pseudorca crassidens. The sequence continues at coordinate 75,688,439 of NC_090300.1, read as the reverse complement.
CTCTGTCTAGTTACTTTACTGAGCATAATACCTCTACATCCATCTATGTCACTGCAAATGGCAAGGTTTCATTCTTTTTACGGCTGAGTAATATTCCATATATATATATCACCTCTTCTTTATCCATTCATCTATCAGTGGGCACTTAGGTCGCTTCCATATCTTGGCAATTGTAAATAATGCTGCAGTGAATATAGGGGTGCATATGTCTTTTCAAATTAGTGTTTTTGGTTTCTTTGGAAAAATACCCAGAAGTGGAATTGTTGGATCATATGGTAGTTCTATTTCTAATTTGTTTGAAAAACCTTCCAACCATTTTCCATAGTGGCTGCACCAATTTACAATCTCAGCAGCAGTGTATGAGGGTTCCCTTCTCTCCACATATTTGCTGTCTTTCTGATAATAGCCATCCATTCTGACAGGTGTGAGGTGGTGCTCCCTTATTTTTCTTCATTCCCCCTTAAATATTGCACCTCCGATCCTGCAAAGGCCCCCTCTCTTGAGATCCCAGGGATCTCTGGGACAGGCTCTCCAAAACAGCCTGTCCCAGAGATCCCTGCACCTCTCAAGAGATTCTGGGGAGCAGTGTTGGAGAAAGTCAAGGTCAGTGTTTGATTTAGATGCACCGTCTTCCACTTGACTGGTTCCTGACTCAGGCTTTGTTTTGCTACCAGATTAGAGAAGAAAGGAGAGGTTGTTTTTAAAAGTTCACTGTCCTTAGCACTGACATCAGAAACACAGCGACAGTGAAAATGGAACCCTTGGTGGTGGCAGCAGCCCAGGAGAGCTTGTGTTTACCCACATGGCACACCTGAGGGGGAGGAGCGTTACCTGCCCAGGTGCACCCGGAACCGGCCCTAGGCTGGTGCGTGCAGCGGGCCTTCCATTCAGAAGGGCTGTGGGAGAATGGGCAGGCGCTTTTCTGAGAAGAGCTGCAGTTTGAAACGGAGTTTCACATAAAGTAAAATAGAATGACAAAACCTAGGTTGAATAATGAACATGTTGAACGCATGCCAATCAACTTAGACAGAAACAAACACCGGGAGAAAAATGTTTTTTCAAATAAAGTACTACTTCCACAACGTAGTGGCATAGTACTACACAGAGGAGGTGTCTTCTCCTTTTTTAAAGTTGGCAACTGTGCTTAGACCATTTTCCTCAGATTGGACAATATTTAGGAATTAAAATTAATTCTTACATATAGTGATTGGGAGTTATTTACAAAACCTTAATTGGCTCTCAGAGTTAATGATTAGAGGGAACTTTGACATTAAGTAGGCTCTTTTCAGTTCACACAGAGTCATCACTGTTACTCATGTCAGCAAATATTTATTGGGCATTTTTGTATTAAATAAAATCCTACTTGGCGAAAGTATTTTAAACACTTTAAAGCACTGTGCAAAAATGTTCGTGTGCTTAGCAGATTCATAGATTTCAAAAACCTTATGCCCCACATTTTACAGATAGAGAAACTGAGGTTCTGGGAAGCAAAAAGTCTTACCGATGATCATTCCCTATTCTAAATATAGTGCCAGGCTGTGAGGATTTAAGGAGATGAGACATGCAAGTAATTGATAATCTAGCTCAAGAGAGATAGCACTAAGAAATGGAACCCACGGTGTTTAATTCCTTGTTTGTGCCCAATAGAATGCCCAATGCTTCTGAGGGTGAACTAGAGACCTAGGAGGCTGCATCTTCCATGCAAGTTTGGAGAGACCATAGTGAAACCTAAAAGAGAAGTGACTAGAAGTATATCCATGGCCCCCTGGAGAGATGGCAGGCTGCTGAAGACTGCTGGTGACCACCCTGAGACAAGTGCCTGATCTCTAGGGAGAGGCCTGGCAGGGGGGTGGGTGGGGGGGCACTCTGTTTTTAAGCAGCACCCGCAGGAGACTTCAATTATTGGCTAAGTATCAACAGAGAAACCATGGGGAAAGTAGGGCATGTTGTGGCGAGAACCCATCCTTTGGCTAAGTCATTCCACTGGAGTCAATCTCAGTGAAATAATCACTGTTAAATAGTCTCAGTGAAATATGGACAAAGCTTTATACACTCCAGAATTATTTATAATTGCCTCTGTTCTCCTTATTTCTCTCTCCACTCCCTGCACCAGTCATACTGAAATACTTGTAGTTCCTCTGAACTTGCTGCATTTTTTTTCACATCCCTACTTTATATATATAAAATATTTCTATCTCCTTTCACTTTTTATTCTTTATCACGCTTCTAGAATGAGCTAAGGGTCACCTCCTTCCAGCATTTTCTTGTCGCTAAATTTTTGGGGCTAAATTGTGTCTCTTTAAAATTCCTGTGTTAAGGCCCTGACCCCACTCAAAGCCTCAGACTGTGACTGTGTTTGGAGATAGGGCCTTTAAAGAGGTGATTCAGTTAAAACGAGACTGTATGGGTATGATGACTCAATCTGACCGGTGTCCTTATAAGAAGAGGAAATTTGGACGTACGGACACCAGGGGTGCACACACACAGACGAAAGGTCACATGAGGACACAGTGAGAAGGCCACCAAATGCAAGGTAAGGAGAGGCCACAGAAGGAACCAAAGCTACTGACACCTTCATCTTGGATTTTTAGCCTCCAGAACTGTGAGAAAATACGTTTCTGTTGTTTGAGCCACCCAGTCTGTGGTACTTGTAGGTCCTTTCCCCTTTGGGTTAATGGCACTCCTCGTGCCTCCTCTTGTCATCTTACTTTAATTGTATATGTCTGCTCTTCCCAGTCATTTTTCTTCCACATTTTGAGTTCCTGGAAGTCTAGACTTACTCACTTTTATATCTTCAAACCAAGCCCAGTGCTTGACTCCTGAATGCCAAGGGTTCAATAAATGCAGAATGAATTAATTCCTCTGAATGAAAACAATATGCAATGTAAATGAGGAACAATGAGGAACAGGATACGCAAATTACATTCATATGACTAAAACAATGCTTACAACCAATTTTTAATAATGTGGGAGAAATGCTTATGTTCTTATAGTAAGTGAAAAAAAGGTAGGATAAGAGATTCTACCTTCAGGATGGGCACAACTATATTAAAATGAATCAAAGGCAACTCAAAGGAATTATGCAAAATATTCCTAGTGCCTCACCTGGGTAGTGGCGTTATGGATATTTGCCTTAGTTCTTGCTTCCTATTTTGGAAATTTGCACTCCTGGTATTTCCTATTGAAAGTCAATCTGTACTTACCTCCTTTGTTGCAACTCTCCTGTATTTCAGTTTTCTGGTTTCTTATTCCACCGTTTTACTAGTCAAGATTATATACTCCTTGCAACCGGAGCAGCGTTTTTGTACTAAGGTTTCTCTGGTGCTTGGCATATCGTATTAAACACTAAACATTTAGTCATTCACTAAATAATTCTTCAATGCATCATGGCAGTAACAACCACAAAAATGAAAGTTTTTTGTTGTTGTTTTTAAGGAAACTCTCATTAAACTTCTTTTTCTTATGTCTGGCAATCCAGAAATATGTGAGCAGAGATGACAGTTTTCACTATGAATGGAGGCCAGTAATGATTCAAGTAACCTTGCATCCAAAAAAGGGATAAAATGGGTCCACAGAGCAGAGAAGGGTTTTGTGATTTGGGAAAACTTTCTGAAAGGCCCAGATGTGCGACATGCTGAGGGTGGAGAAAGAAAACCTGACTATATTTTGTCAGATTTCTTCAAAATCCCTTACCAGTCAGTCACTTTGTTCATCTAAAACTTGATGTCATGGTAAGATAACACAGGAGTGTTTACAATGAAAAGTTACTAGCAAAACACATGGAGTGTCTAGTTGCCACAGCTAACACTTTTTGCTCTCTGAAGTTTAGCCTCAGTTTCTGGTGAAATTTAATAATGAATATCTACATCCACACTTGTAGATGGGAGTGGACCTCTCTCATAAATACTAGGTCAAGGTTTCCTTCTGAAGCTTAAAAACAGCAGAGTGACTATTTGTGGCACTTACCGTAGAGCCCCACTGTGAGCTCAGCACTCTGGGTTCATCTTAGCTTCACTCACACACTCAAAACAGGAGAAAACTCAGTGGGCCCGAAGCAAAGGTGGGATCTTAGAAAAACACAGCTGCCAGTGTTAGCATGTGTGTAAATGTTTCTCTCTGTCGTGCCCATGCTGCTTTCTTATTTGCTTGGCTCTGAAAGCTAAGCTTTGGAGCTTTAAACTTAATCCCGTCAGACCTGAATTGATGCTTCTTAATTATGCCTGTGATGTAGTAAATCAACACCCTATTAGGAAGTCATTCAAGCATTAAATATTTAGGAACTTATTACAAGAGAATTGCAACATGTAAACCCTCAGGCAGGAAAAGATGTTGCTAATCTGTTCCACGTACCGAGCGGTGCTAACTGACATTGTGCAAACCAGGACAGGGCTTCTGGTCATATGTCCGTTCATATATTTCATCAAATCTCACCTTTCAAATAACAAAAACATCCGGTATAACCTCCCTCCTTCACCTTTCCTACTTATTTCCTTCTTTGTGGTTCCCTTTAAGCTGAAATTAAGTCCTAGTTGTGGCACATGAGCCTAGTTGCTCTGTGGCATGTGGGATCTTCCCCAATCAGGGCTTGAACCCATGTCCCCTGCATTGGCAGGCAGATTCTTAACCACTGAGCCACCAGGGAAGCCCATGTTGGAAGATTTTTAATCACAGTTCTATTTCAGTGCTTGTGATTGGTCTGTTTATGTTTTCTACTTCTTCCTGATTCAGTCTCGGAAGGTCGTGCTTTTCTAAGAATTTGTCCGTTTCTTCCAGGTTGTCCATTTTATTGGCATATAGTTTCCTGTAGTAATCTCTCATGATCCTTTGTATTTCTGCATGTCAGTTGTTACTTCTCCTTTTTCATTTCTAATTCTGTTGATTTGAGTCTTCTCCCTTTTTTTCTTGATGAGTCTGGCTAAGGGTTTATCAATTTTGTTTCTCTTCTCAAAGAACCAGCTTTTAGTTTTATTGATCTTTGCTACTGTTTTCTTCGTTTCTATTTCATTCATTTCTGCTTGATCTTTATGATTTCTTTCCTTCTACTGACTTTGGGTTTTCTTTGTTCTTCTTTCTCTAGTTGCTTTAGGCGTAGGGTTAGATTGTTTATTTGAGATTTTTCTTGTTTCTTGAGGTGAGATTGAATTGCTGTAAACTTCCCTCTTAGAACTGCTTTTGCTGTGTCCCATAGGTTTTGGGTCATGTTTTCATTGTCATTTGTTTCTATGTATGTTTTGATTTCTTCAGTGACCTCTTGGTTATTTAGTAGCGCACTATTTAGCCTCCATGTACTTGTGTTTTTTACAGGTTTTTTTTCCTGTAATTGATTTCCAATCTCATAGCATTGTGGTCAGAAAAGATGCTTGATATGATTTCAATGTTGTTAAATTTTCTGAGGCTTGATTTGTGACCCATGATGTGATCTATCCTGGAGAATGTTCTGTGTGCAGTTGAGAAGAAAGTGTATTCTGCCACTTTTGGGTGGAATGTTCTATAAATACCAATTAAATCTATCTGGTCTATTGTGTCATTTAAAGCTTGTGTTTCCTGATTTATTTTCTGTTTGGATGATCTGTCCATTGGTGTAAGTGGGGTGTTAAAGTCTCCTACTATTATTGTGTTACTGTCAATTTCCCCTTTCATGTTTGTTAGCATTTGCCTTATGTATTAAGGTGCTCCTATGTTGGGTGCATAAACATTTATAATTGTTATATCTTCTTCTTGGATTGATCCCTTGATCATTATGTTGTGTCCTTCCTTAGCTCTTGTAACAGTATTTATTTTAAAGTTTATTTTATCTGATATGAGTATTGCTACTCCAGCTTTCTCTTTTTTTTTTTTTTTTGCGGTACGCGGGCCTCTCACTGCTGTGGCCTCTCCCGTTGTGGAGCACAGGCTCCAGATGCGCAGGCTCAGTGGCCATGGCTCACGGGCCCAGCCGCTCCACGGCATGTGGGATCCTCCCGGACTGGGGCACGAACCCGTATCCCCTGCATTGGCAGGCGGACTCTCAACCACTGCACCACCAGGGAAGCCCTCCAGCTTTCTTTTGATTTCCATTTGCATGGAATATCTTTTTCCACCTCTTCAATTTCAGTCTGTATGTGTCCCTAGTCTGAAGTGGGTCTCTTGTAGACAGCATATATATGGGTCCTGTTTTTGTATCCATTCAGCCAGTCTGTGTCTTTTGGTTGGGGCATTTATCTATACATATTATCGATATGTATGTTCCTATTAACATTTTCTTAATTGTTTTGGGCTTGTTTTTTTTTTTTTCCTTTTTTTGCGGTACATGGGCCTTTCAATGCTGTGGCCTCTTCTGTTGCGGAGCACAGGCTCTGGACGCGCAGGCTCAGCAGCCATGGCTCACGGGGCCCAGCCGCTCCGCGCCATGTGAGATCTTCCCGGACCAGGGCACGAACCCGTGTCCCCTGCATCGGCAGGCGGACTCTCAACCACTGCGCCACCAGGGAAGCCCCTGGGCTTGTTTTCGTGAGTCTTTTTCTTCTCTTGTGTTTCCCGCCTGGAGAAGTTTCTTTAGCATTTGTTGTAAAGCTGGTTTGGTGGTGCTGAATTCTCTTAACTTTTGCTTGTCTGAAAAGCTTTTGATTTCTCCATTGAATCTGAATGAGATCCTTGCTGGGTAGAGTAATCTTGGTTTTAGGTTTTTCCCTTTCATCACTTTAAGTATATCCTGCTACTCCCTTCTGGCCTGCAGAGTTTCTGCTGAAAAATCAGCTGATAACCTCATGGGGTTCCTTTGTATTTTATTTTTTGTTTTTCGCTTGCTGCTTTTAATATTTTTTCTTTGACTTTAATTTTTGTTAGTTTGATTAATATGTGTCTTGGTGTGTTTCTCCTTGGATTTATCCTGTTTGGGACTCTCTGTGCTTCCTGGACTTGATTGACTATTTCCTTTCCCATGTTAGGGAAGTTTTCCACTATAATCTCTTCAAATATTGTCTCAGCCCCTTTCTTTTTCTCTTCTCCTTCTGGGACCCCTATAATTCAAATGTTGGTACATTTAGTGTAGTTCCAGAGGTCTCCAAGATTGTCTTCAATTCTTTTCATTCCTTTTCTTTGTTCTGCTCCTCAGCAGTTTATTTCCACCATTCTGTCTTCCAGCTCACTTATTCGTCCTTCTGCCTCAGTTATTATGTTATTCATTCCTTCTAGTGTATTTTTCATTTCAGTTATTGTGTTGTTCATCTCTGTTTGTTTGTTCTTTAGTTCTTCTAGATCTTTTTTAAACATTTCTTGTATTTTCTCTATCCATGCCTCCATTCTATTTCCGAGATTCTGGGTCATCTTTACTATCATTACTCTGAATTCTTTTTCAGGTAGCTTGCCTATTCCCTCTTCATTTGTTTGGTCTTGTAGGATTTTACCTTGCTCCTTCTTCTGTGACATATTTTTTTGCTGTCTCATTATTATTATTTATTTTTTGGTGAGTGGTATTGTGTTCCTGTCTTACTGGTTGTTTGGCCTGAGGCTTCCAATGCTGGGGTTTGTAGGCAGTTTGCTTGGGGGTTCCTTCCATCTTCTTGGGCATCAAGGGTCCCCACCAGCATCTGGCATGTGCCCTAGTTGTGGGGAGACATGAACGTTGCGTCTTCCCACACTGCCATCTTGACTCCACCTTCTAAACTTTTAAAAATGTTAATATTTTACTATATTTATTTTATCTATCTATCTGTATATATATTTATCTTTGTTGTTTTGTTGTTGTCAACCCATTTGAAAGATGCAGACATCATGGCACTTTATCCTCAAAAATAATCTCCTATTATATCACATCTCAGAAAACTAAAACTGATGAAATCTAAATTCAAAATTCCCTTCTTTCTAAGAATCCTTTTACATACTACCAGGATTCCAATCAAGGTTCATACATTGCATTTGATTGTTATGATGTGCTGGTCTGTTTTATTCTAAAATAGTCTATCCATGGTTTTGTTTTCTGATTGTTTATTTTCAAGACATTGACATTTTGGAAGAGTTCAGACCAGTTGTCTTACAGAATGCTCCCACTTTTGGATTTGATTGATTGTTTCCTACTAGTGTCTAACTCATTCCTCTATCCCCTGCATTCCCTGTAAACTGGAAGTTAGATCTAATGGAAATTTGTGAGTTTTAATTAGATTAAAGTACTACTAGTGTCTAACTCACTCCTCTATCCCCTGCATTCCCTGTAAACTGGAAGTTAGATCTAATGGAAATTTGTGAGTTTTAATTAGATGAAAGTACAGTGTAATCTGGGAAGTGGTGATCCATTTTCTGGGTATTGACTGGATTAAACACCATTTGGGGGACTTCCCTCATAGTCCAGTGGTAAAGAGTCCGCCTTCCAATGAAGGGGATGTGGGTTCGGTCCCTGGTGGGAGAACTAAGAGCCCACATGCTGCGGGTCAACTAAGCCCCTGAGCCACAATTAAGACCCAATGCAGCCAAAAATGATAAATATTAAATACCATTTTAAGTTGCTGGTACTTTAAAAGATCATCTTTAGCCTTATAGGACTCATTCCTATCCTTTACCCACCTAGGGAGGGATGCATGGTTATATACAGACAGAGAGGGAGAGAGAGAGGAAGATTTCCCTGGCAGTAAGAGGAAGAGCACTGAATTTGGAGTTTAGCCCTGAAGTTGATCATATCCCTTTCTCAGTTTTCTCATCTAAAATTTAGAATAAGTTTCTTTTTAATGGATTGTTGGTTTCAAATGAAAGATCAGAAAAGTCTTTTTTTAGTGAAATAAGAAGATCTATGTGGAAGCAGCTCTGCTTCAGGGACTGACATCCAGTTCACAGACATCCTTGATTCATCTCAAGTAAGTGAGCAAAGTATGAATCAATCAATCTATCATCTATCTATTATCTATCTATCTATCTATATCTATCTATCTATCTATCTATCTATCTATCTATCTATCTATCTATCTCTATCTGTCTATCATCATCTATCTACCTACCTACCTACCTACCTACCCACCTATCCATCTAGAGTAATGAATTTTTGATATTTCTCAAGAGTGACTAGAAAGTGTGGTGGGGGTCAGTTTTTCAAGATGATTTAAGACAGTGGTTTTTAATCAGGGGAAATGTTGCCCTCCAGGGGATATTTGGCAATGTCTGAATACACTTTTGGTTGTTTAACTGGGGAGCAGTTACTGGTGTTTAGTGGGTGGAGGCCAAGATGCTGCTGAATATCCTACAATAAACAGGACTGTCCCCCTCACCCCCCAGCCAAAGAATTATCCTGCTCAAAATGTCAATAGTGCCAATATAGAGAAACCTTGATTTCATATAAGGCACAATTAAATATTGAACCTTAGTCCAAAATCCTAGACCAATCCTTCAAATAAGTATTGGGAATTTGAAATTCCATGCCATGAAATAGCGAATTATGAACAGAAGAAGAAAAACAGAAAGAAAAAAATGGAGATGCAAATATGTTAATCATTTCAGTTAACATAATTGCTACAGTTCAACTGAGCTTCCTCCAAGACTAAAAAGAAATCACAATCAGTTGTATAATTTTGATTATTAAAAAGGGTAACTCCTAAAGGACATTGACTTTCCTAAAATAAATTATAAAATATAATTTTCAAAAAGTGTTTTATAATACAGGGAGCAATGAGTGACCTGATGATGGGATGGGCAATAGTCTCAGTACTCATGCAAAAAATGCAGAAGTAAGTTCCATATGGCTATTTATTTTAACGACTTAGATAGAAGCTATAGGGAAAATATTCAGATGAAATGCCTTTAGGGTGATTCTGTGAGGCACTGGATTAATATGATTCCATTTGGAGCCTTCTGATGGTCTAATTTGATTAAAGAATTGGATTATGGTACCTGGAGGAATATAAGGTTTAAGTAAAGGCACAACTGAACCATGGCCTGGAGCCCTTATTATGTTTTTAAAAACACTTTGTAAATATACTATTTTAAAAAATAACTTTATTGAGATATTATTCATGTACCATAAAAATCACCTTTTTAAAGCATAGAAGTCAGTGTCTTATGGCATTTTCACTGAGTTGTACAACCATCACCGCTGTCTAATTTCAGAATATTTTCATTAGCCCAAAAGGAAACACTGTACTCATTAGCAGTTACTCCCTCTTCATCCCCCTGAACCTCCTTCCCCCATCCCTGGCAAACACTAGTCTACTTTCTGTCTCTGTGGATTTGCTTATTCTGGACATTTCATATAAATGGAATCATACAAGATGTGGCCTTTTGTGACTGCCTTCTTTTACTTAGCATAATGTTTTCAAGGTTCATCCATGTTGTCACATGTGTTGATATTTCATTCTTTGTATTGCCAATCAATATTCCATGATATGGATACACTTATTCACTTTTTGGTTATTATGAATAATGCTGCTATGAACTTTGGCATGAATGTTTTTTATCCTGAAAAGATATTGAATTTTGTCAAATACTTCTGCATCTATTGAGACGATCATGTGGTTTTTGTTCTTTATTCTTTTAACATAGTGTATTGCATTTATTGATTTTCATATGTGAGATCAACCTTTACATTCCTGGGATAAATCCCACTTGGTTATGGTATAAAACACTTCTTACATGTTACTGGACTTGGTTTTCTAGTTTGTTAAGGATACTTGTGTCTATAGTTATAAGGGATATTGGTCTGTAGTTTTTTTGCATTGTCTTTGTCTAGTTTTGATTATCAGGTTCATACTGGCCTCATAGACTGAGTTGGGAAATATTCCCTCCTATTTTATTTTTTGGAAGAATTTGTGAAGAATTGGTACTCTTCTTTAAATGTTTGTAGAGTTCATCGGTGAAGTCATCTATCTGGTCCTAGGCTTTTCTTTGAGGGAACTTTTAAAAATTACTAACTCAATTTCTTTACTTGTTATAGGTCTATATAGATTTCTATTTCTGCTTGAGTCAGTTTTGATACTTTGCATCTTTCTGGAAATGTATCCATTTTGTCTAGGTATCTAATGTGTTGGCATACAATTATTCATAGTATTCCTTTATAAATCTTTTAATTTCTGTAATGTAGGTAATGGTGTCCTCTCTTTTATTCTTGACTTTGGTAATTTGAGTCTTCCCTCTTTTATTCTTGATTATCTGGATAAAGATTTGTCAACGTTGTCAAAATTTTCCAAGAATCAAGTTTTGGGACATCAGTTTTCTGTAATGCTTTCTTATTCTCTTTTCAATTTATTGTCACTCTAATCTTTATTATTTTCTCCTTGGTAAATATACTATTAAATGTTTGCATAATGTGTTATAAACTACATTCTCATTTTGCTGACCATCTTTGGGCTTTAAGTTTTTTCTTCCTCCCTTTTCCCCCATTATAAATGATATCTGAGTGACCATTTCTGTGTAAGCATTTTCTCTGTTTCAAATACTTATATACATTAATAGAGGAGAAATGGCTTTGGAGGGGCATGCTGGTCCTTTAATTTACCCAGCTATTTGACATTGAACAATTTACTCAAGTTTAGGTTTCTTTAGAGATTAACATCCCTTTAGGATGTTAATCCTTTCTTGGCACCTAGGTAATGTTATTAGGTTTCTATGATTGAGATATCTTGGGCAGAGGATGTGAACATTTCTTAAAAAACTTGATACATAAAGGAATACTTTTTTGTTGTTCCTTCTTATATGAAATAAGAAAAGGAAATAAATACAGATATGGAAGGAGCCACTTCCAAAGTTCCAAGATAGGTATCTGAGGGATGTGATGGTCTTTTCTATGTGTCAACTTGGCTAGACCAGTTATTCAGTCAAACACTGATCTAGCTGTTGCTGTGAAGGTATTTTGTAGATATGATTAAAGTCCTTAATCAGTTGACTTTAAATAAGGGAGATTATCCTAGACAATCAATTGGTTCAATCAGCTGACAGGTCTTAAGAGCAGGGCTGACTCTTTCCTGGAGAAGAAGAAACCCACCTGAGTGTTCCAGCCGACCTTTCCTGATGGTCTGCCCTATGGATTTCAGCCTTGCCTAGTCAGCCTCCACAATCATGTAGGCCAGTTCTTTGAACTAAACCTCTTAATAGATATATCCTGCTGATCCTGCTTCTCTGATTGATCACTGACTCTTACAAGGAGGACCAAATTTAATGGAAAAAAGTTAAAAATTCTAAACCTCCTTATACTACATTTATTAAGGCTGTAGACTAATTTATTCAAAATTTATTGAGTGGTTACTACCTAATGTTTATTGTTCTAGTTGCTGGGACTATAGGAATGAATAAAATAGAGAAAATGCCTGTCTTCGTGGAGGTTACATAGCAACCGTAACAATATTGACCACCTGCTACAGCATCCACATGTGGAGGATAAAAAGGTGAACTATACCTTCTCTCTTGGACCTTGTAATTAGTCCATGAATATTTGAATTGGTATGAAGGAGCGTGGCACTGAACATGAATTTTAATTGTAGGAACACATAATTTCTAATGAAGAGATAAAATCAGGTATTTCAGAGGAGCGATGAGGTACCTCTTGAAGGGATATTTGAGATCTTTAGGGTCCTGAGACTTCTTTAACAAATAAAATTATATTTTAAAAATGAAACTAAGTTCATAAGTGTATTTAGATGTACCCTAAAAAAATCACATAAGCTTAAAAAAATTATAAAGGGAATTTTTAGTAAAGCCCCAAGAGGTTTCACTTTGGCTTTCTTTGTGAGCAATATGAACTATTTAAGTGTATTTGAAGAGTCCAGTGACAAAGAACAATGTGCAAATAGTGAGACGTTTCTGTTGTTCTCCACTTGAACACCTGGTTCTATTTCATTTTGTGCCTGCAGCTGTTGTGCAATTTGCCGAACCTTGAGCTGTTTGGACTCTGCTTTCTAGACTGGATTAGATTACAGGTAACCTCATGGTGGAGGTGTATTTTGGATCAACTTACTTTTGAAACGTTTCTGAAAGAAATTCTTTGGTAATGGGACTTCCATACAGTAGCTCAATCAGTATTGCCTTAATTTGCCAATTTTGGTGAGGCATTTTTTCCTTTGACAAAAACAAAACAAGAAGAACAAATGGGTTCTTTTTCTTTATTACTATAAAGAAGCAACAGCCTTCAGCAAACAGACGATAACAAACAACCTCCTGGAGATCTTGAGATATGGACCCGTAGTTTATAGTGGGATGAACATCTGTCGACTTGAGTGAGACAATCATACCCACCTACTGGCCTGCAATCCTTTCACCATTACTGAGCAATTCTTTTTTGTTGCCGGGAGCCTAAAGGAAACAATCACCTATAGCTGGGCTTGTTCCTTGTTTGCTCTAGAAGCCAAAACTGCCAGCACTGAAAATAGGTCACAAGTGACTAGCAGTCCCTGAGAGGCTCACAGGAAGTAGCTGCAAAGGTCAGGGGAGGTTTTTAAAGATTATCTAAGAGGCCAGTGAATGACAGGCCTACAGGTGTTTCTCTGCTTGGCATCTGGAACAGCCACGTGGAGGAGCTGCCTCGGAGACAGACTGACAGGTGTGGAGATGTGAGCCTGGTGCCTAAGCCCCATGAAGGAGGTGCCTTTGCTCTGTTGTACAAAAAGCCTATGACTATATACAGTATAGGGAAATCATCTTTCAGGACTCAAAGGATGATCAGGAAGGATTTACGGCATTAACTGCAGAAACCCAACACAATAGCCCCAAGTGGAGAGTCAAGGTTGCGATGAACAATCTCTGAATTAATTCCAACCCTGAGATGTTGGGATCCCATGACATCAGGTATATGTTTCTACTAATACTTGTTTTCATGGATCATTTGTTACTGAAGTTTATACCTTAATGCTGTTTCACTGAGAAAATTGTTATAGTACAAATGTCAGGGTACAGTTACAATCTTGACATTACTTTTCACTTGTCTCATTGGCCAAGAACACAATTTCAGAACCAGCTTGACCCTGGGAACTACTAGGCTCAATAATAACCATTGCCTCTCCCCGAATAAAGAGGCAGGATACCATAGAGTAGGGATCAGCCAACTTTTTCTGTAAAGGGCCAGATATTATAAATATCTGGGGCTTTGTGGGTCATATGGTCTCTGTCACAACTACTCAACTCTGCTGTTGTAACACAAAAGCAGCCATAGACAATATGTAAATGAATGAGTATGGCTGTGTTCCAATAAAACTCTGTTTTTAAAATCAGGCAGCTGGCTTTGACTTGGGGCCCTAAAGGGTAAAAGTACAGACTTTGGAGTCAGGTTCAAATCCTGGCACTATTACTTGCTAGCTGTGTGACCTTAAAGAACTTAATTAACCTCTCTGTGCTTTGCTCTTTTCGCATCTCTAAATTGATAATAGTACTTACACCACAGTGTTGTTATAAAGATTAAATAAGTAAATGTGTAAAGTACTTAAACAGTGCCTAGCAGATAGTAAGTGTTATACAAGTGTTTGTTAGATAATTAACCATCCTGTGAAGTAGGTAATATTATTCCTATTAAAACTGAAATTTGAAGAAATAAATATGTTACTTCTAAGAAGGCTAAGACTGGAACCTAGTTTTCCCATCTCCAGTACAATTGTTCTTTTCTCATCAGAGGTGAAATCATTACCTCTAAACACAGAGAAATCCTGGGAACAGCCTAAGGGGGCAGGCTTTGTCCCTAAAACCGTCATTTAAAGAGCTGCTTGCATTTCTCCTCTCCCTGTCCACAGGAGGAGGCCCTATAGGCAGTAGTGTGCTGGAGCTGATTTGTGTTGGCTCATTAGAGCAGACTGCTAAATTTTCAGGAATCTGTGAGCTGTATAAACTGTTGGTAGCTTGAAAATGGCCGTGGTGGGAGTATTTACACCATGAAACTGGCAGGTGCTCCAAATCAGGGCTTTTTTCCTCCAGGAGGCCTGGAGCACTAGCACATGAGTGGCTACATGCCAGCAGTGAGCACCCCTCCAAGCAGGGGTCCTATGATCTAAGCGAGTTTGTAAACAATATTCAGCGGCATGTGACCCACCATATCCTAGTGTACCATGGCCTGAGAAGAATGCGCATCCCTGGCTTTCTGTCTCGTGGCAGAGACAGAAAAGATTACATGCTTTGTTTAGCAACAGAAACGAGTCAGTGGTGGCCCCTGGACTCTGATTTCTATACATCTGATTCACAGCTCTCTTCTTATTCCTGTTCCAACACACTCGTGTGCATGCACACACACACACACACACAGAGGCCTGTGTGGTTCAAGCTAAATAGGGACAAAACGACCTAAGAGGGGCTAAGGGAAAGAGAGAGCTTGTTAGGCAAACATCATAAAGTACTTTTAATGGTCACTTTTTATAGGAAAGGCAGTGAGTGCTGTGGCATTTTGTTTTTAGTCTTCTAAATTTTTTTTTTTACTTTTTTTTTTTTTGGCTGTGTTGGGTCTTTGTTGCTGTGCACAGGTTTTCTTCTAGTTGTGGTGAGCGGGGGCTGCTCTTCATTGTGGTGTGCAGGTGTCTCATCGTGGTGGCTTCTCTTGCTGCGGAGCACAGGCTCTAGGCGCGCAGGCTTCAGTAGTTGCAGCGCATGGGCTTGGTAGTTACGGTTTGCGGGCTCTAGAGCCCAGGCTCAGTAGCTCCGCGGCATGTGGGATATTCCCAGACCAGAGCTCGAACCCGTGTCCCCTGCATTGGCAGGCAGATTCTTAACCACTGCGCCACCAGGGAAGCCCCTTTTCTAGTCTTTTCTAAGGTGAAGTCTTCCTGAACACTGTCCTCTAAACTGTGGGAGCAGCGGAAGAAATACAAAAGAGGGCTGGAGTCAGTCAGAAGGACAGTAAGACAAATCACTTCCTCTTATGAAGTTGTGAATCTCATTTTTCTTCTCTATAAAATGGGAAGCTTAATCATGCCATTGTTAGTTTGACATGGTGGTTGTGAAAATCAATGACAGTTTGTTATTCATTTAGTCGACATACTTGTTACTGAGGACCATCATTAGCCCGGTCCTCCACTAAGTGGTAAGGATCCAGAGATGGGTGAGTTGGGTCCCTACTCATGAGAAAGTCAGAATCTGGGTGTTTAAACAGATAATCCAAAGAGTTTGGATCCCAGAGGCTGGATCCCTGTGGCTTCATTTGGTCGTACTGATGAAGAGTTTGACCCTGGAGCCAAGTTGCCTGTGTTGAATCCTGGCTGTGTGTTGTTTATTAGCTCTGTGACTTTGAGTGAGTTATTTAGTATCTTTTCCTATTCTGTAAAAGGGAGTTTTAAGCTCTCCTCAGTTTCATCTTTAAACATTGAGATGATAATAGTACCTACTTCCTGGATTATTCCAAAGATTAAATGAGATAATACATGTAAACTTCCTCAGTTTAAAAAATACAGATAATAAAATCTATTAAAAAATACAGATAATACAAATAAAAATCTCTTTAAAAATACAGATAATAGTAACTACTGCTGCTTTTAGTATTGGCATTGTTGTGATGATCAAATAACACACAAAAGTACTTAGAACTGTAGAAACAAAAACACAAATTCAACATAGACTAATGGAAGACACAGACGCTAAACAGGTACTTGTTCAAGGTTGCAAATGCAGTAAAAAAGATGCACAGAATAGGGATGCTTAGCCTGAGAGTCAGGAAAGGCATTTAACAGAGATGACGTTTGGGAATGTAAGTTCATTCATTCATTCATTCATTTGACAACAAACATTTGAGAGTCTACCATATGCCAGGCTTCATCTAGTGCTTGATATATAGTGATAAACCAAACCGATTCCGTCTTTGCCAGTAGCTGCACCAAAAGATGGCTTCTGGGGAAGGCAGGGGAAGTGCTTCCTGTGTCCCTTCCCCTTAATTCCAAAAATCCTTTCCCCATTTACAAACATGGACAACTGATCCTTTTTCAGTTTTATATAAAGTGTCATGGAAGCATAGCCGCAAGACAAACCCTCATTCCTTCATCCAAAAAGACCACTACTTTTAAGCCCCTTCTAGAAAAATTCTTGAGTTGTAATCAGTCCTCATCTTCACAGAATTGAAATCAGGTGGGAGAGACAGGTGTTAAATATGTACATAAACTCACAGGTAATTAAAATTGTGGTAATGGTTATAAAGAAAATAAATGGAGGTCATCAGAAAATAAAGGAAAGAATAAATAGCCAGGGAAGGCCTTTTTCAAGAACTGAGGTACACGTATTTAAGGCATGAGCTGAACTTGTACGAGTTAGCCAGGCAAGGAAACAAGGGAAAGAGAGAAAGAAAAGGTTGTGCAAAGGCCCTGGGGCAGGAAAGAGTGTGGCATGTTTGAAGAGCTGAAAGAAGGCTTACTGTGGTTGGAATGAGGTGAGGTAGGAAAGGATCTAGGGTGGGGGGAAGGTGAGGGTGCAGGAATGCCACTGAAGGGGGAGTGATGGGCAGGCCGCGTCTAACCCTGGACTTTGTAGGTCAAAGAAGTTCACATTTTAATCTCAGTGAAATGGGAAGCAGTTGAAAACTTTTATCAGAAGCTGTGCTCGGAGTCACACACAGTAATACACTCTGGCTGCTGTGTAAGAATGGATTGGAGGGTGGTAAGTGTGAAAGTGGGGAAATCAGTTGGGGGCTGAGGTAGTAGTTCCAGGTGAGAGAGAAACTTGAGAGGTGGCTTGGATTATTCTAGTGGAAGTAGAGATGGAGAGAGGTGGAAGGATTTGAAGTGGATTTGATATTGGAATGGAAAGAATGATACCCAGGTTTCTGGCTTGAGCAGCTGGGTGGGTGACAGTGTCTTTTGCTGATGAGAAAGTCTGAGAACGTAGCTGGTTTGGAGAAGAAGGGGAAGAGCTGGGTTTTGGATAAGTGAATTTATGAGGTACCGGTGAGACATGTGAAGATGATATGGACGTATGGCCCAGAGACTCTGAAGTGAGACCTGGGCTGCAGGTATATATATATACGGTTGTGAGTTATTAATGTACATGCAGACAATAGCTACAGCCATGGTATTTGAGGTCATCACGGGGAGTGAATGTGGATCAGGGCTCTCATCCTTTTTTGAGGTTCCAGATGTCTTTGAAAAGCTGATAGACACTATACTTCTTCGTTTAAAGTATTTTCATTCAAGTTTAAGGAATTTATAGACCCCCTGAAGCCCATCCACAACTCCTGTAAGGTCCATAGATGACAAATGGGAAAAAAAAAAAAAAGACCCAAGCAATAAGACTTGTATATACAGAAAAACAGGCCCTGGATTGAGCCCTGGAGAGCAGCACCATTTAGAGGTGAGACAGAGGAAGTATCCACAAGAGTCTGAGGTGGCGCAGACAAAGACAGAGGAGCAATTCCAAAAGAGACTTATTGAAACTGAGAGAAAAGCCTTTCAAGAATGGGAGATAAGTGTTGCTGAGAGGTCTGAGAGATAAAGACTGAGAAGTGTCCACGGAGGTTGGCAACAGCAGTGACCTTTGGGAGGCCCAGGACTGTACTTATGAAGGGTTAGAGCTCTCGGGAGGAGGCATTGCCTGCTCCTCTGCAAAAACTGGAGTGAGGGAGAGATACTGGATGCAGAGGTGGGTTGATGTGTAGACTTGCAGGTGTTCCCTCTTGATGGCCTGCATTTTTTTCAGTGAACTAGAAGGTAAGGTGACGGTGAGAGAGGAAGACAATTGAGAACAAGGGTGGAAAGTGAAGTTAGAGCTTAGTAAGAGGACTGTTACCTATTTGGGGTTGTGATCAGGGGTTGGGTCTTAAAGAGCGAGTAGGATCAGAGGAGGGAAGGGCTGGGCTCAGTATGAACAGAAGTGTGGGCACAGAATCATTGTGGGCCAAGAGCCAGCCAGGCTTCCAGAACTTCTCAAGGCTTGCTCCACTCCCTTTCTCTTCATCCTGGGCTTCTCTTTTTTCTGGCTTGTCTTTCCCCTCAGCCTATAAACATGCTCAAGCTTTACCCAGTGACTCAGCAACTCCTCTCATCACTGTCCAAATTCTCTTCTTTCCATACCCAAAACATCTGTAACAGGAAACTTTATGAAATCTTCAATTGCTCTTGTTCTTCCTATAGTTTTCCCTTGTTTGGTTGTGTGTTGACTTATTTTGGGGATGTTGGCTGCTTTTTGAAGTCTGGAGCTTTGCGTGGTCTTTTAAAAGCCTGAGTGCATTGATAAGTTCATGCTGGGTTCCTTGGAGATACAAGCAACAGCCAGAACACGGGGGAACCCCTGCAGGATTTTAGATAGGTATGTGTTTTAGTTCACTCTGGAGGCTGCGTGGAGGATGAATTTGTCTGAAGGAGACTGTTAGGAGGCTGCTGTAATAGTTCAGGCTGGAGAGGATGGCTGGAACTTTTGCCAGTGGGAATGGAGGTAGAGATTTGAGGGTTACTGAGGTGAAATAGAAATGACTGGATGATTGGATAACACAAGAGGCTGAATCTAGAATGACTCACACTCATTCCCAACTTTCTAATTCTGATGGCTGTGGATGGTGGTGCCAACAGCTGAGGGAGGAGCTGCTATGAAGGCAGAGGATGAGTTCGGTTTTGGACAAGCTGAGTTCGGGGCGCCCCTGTGATATCTAGATAGAGCTGCCCGGTAGGCAGTTGGATATTTGGGTCTAACTTTTGTGGAAGAGGTCTGGGCTGGTGATCACTGATTTGGTAATCGAAACTGTGAGGATGGAGGTGATTTCCTAAGAGTGGAATGAGACGAGCTGTGGGCTTGCAGTGGAGTCTTCCATATAAGGTGCAGACTCACAATTGGTGGTAAAACAGGATAGAAAGGGGCAGGGCACAACTTTTTAAAAAAATGACATAGCCATAGTACATGACAAAAACTACTGAGAAGCAACTAGGTCCAAGATGGTGGAGGATTCGACTTCCAGTAGACCTTGCGCCTCATTATACGCTCATTGTAATACCATGCTAAATGACACACCCACAGGCCCATGACAGTTTTGAGGCCAACCATAAAAGGTCAAAAAGTGGAAATCCCCATCCCTTCCCCGAAACAGTTGAAATAATCTTCCCACTCATTCGCTTACGAAATCCATGCCATATTTCAAGGACTCTTGCTTCTTGCCTTCCGAGATGGCCCACACTCTGTCTGTGGAGTGCGTTTCTCTCTAAATAAATCTGATTTTTACCTACCACATCGTCTCCGAATTCTTTCACAATGAAGAAGGAACCTTAAATTCACGGGCAACAGTGGCACTTAAGGTGCCACCCAAGGAGGAAGAGGCTTTATTTACTGATGTGAGAACTGGAAGAGTTCTCACATCTTCTGAAAACCAAGACAGTATTGAGATTCCAGAGGTGGAAGTCATCTGAGCTGTCAAATGTAGCAGAGAGATTCAGAAAGATAAGGGTCTGCAGGATGCCTGCTAGATTTGGGAAAATGAAGGTCATGGGTTACTCTTGCCCTAACAGGGTGAGGAAAGGTGTTGGGGTGGGCGGAGAAGAGGGGAAGCTTGAGTGCCTAGTGCTGAGAAGGGAGGAAGTGCAGTCAGCAGGATAGACCACCGTTTAAGAGGTCTGTATGAAAGGAAGAGAGATAGTTTTGTTTTTAGAACCTAAGCTTGTTTAAAGGCTGAGGGAAAACAGTGACGAGCCAAGGAGCCCAGAGAGGTGAGGAAGGAGGCTTTAAGGGCTCCACGCCGCCAAGACAGCTTCTTAGAGTTTGCCCAACGCTTCCACGCTCCTTATCTCATTTAATCATTTGAGGGGGAAAACAAACGGTGAGACTGAGCCCAGGAATCGGGGAGTAGAGCTGTAGATCCATCCTGGTCCAGTGCGCAGTCCATGCCACGTGGTACCAGGAAGTGCGCGGAAACCGTCCAGCTCCACACAACCTACGGGCCAGGAGCAGCGTGTTCCTGGCTCCCGGTGAGGTGACATCGGTGCCGCGGACTTGGGGATGTGTGCTGCCCCCAGATGAGGTGTCAATACGTGTCACGGACCAAGGGTGGCAGCCCCCCGCCTAGTGTTATCATGTGCTATGAACCGGAGCATGAACGCTCCCTGCCCTCGGCAAATATGCCCAAGTGCTGTGCACCAGAGGTCGTTGAGTCTCCTCCTTTCTTACGCTCCAGCAGCTGGGAGTTCTGTTAGCCGTAAGGTGAATGACAGTAACAGTGATAGCCGGGCCTTAAGGGCGCGGGCAAGGTAGTCTCACGGCCGACAGATGGCGGGAGCCAGAGGAGGCAGATGGCTGAGCGCGCTCCTCGCGCGAGCCACCGAAGGGACGTCGCGAAAACCAAACTCGCGATTTGTTCATCCGGCCGGGGCCCTTCTCCGAGATAAATCTTCTGCGGAGGGAAGTATTTAATTTGCATCCAGCGCTGTCGGAAGAAACTCCTTACCGCTGGAGGCGGTGTAGTGGGTACGTGGGAGCTTTCTCTTGGGTACGTCTTCCAGTCCTCAGCCCAAGGTCGGGCGAGCCTAGCAGGTTGTTAAATGCAATTTATAGTTTTTGGTTTGTTTTTGGAGGGGGGAGTCTGCTGTTAAGGAATGAAAGGTACCTGGATTGCGAGCCAGGATCTGACCTCCTCTCCATCATTCTAGTACAAGCTACCTCTGTGACCTTGACTCGGCGCAAGTTAAGCTAGGCCCTTCACTGCGACTCAGTTTCCCTGTTCATAAAATGGGGATTTGGACTGTGATCTGGTCTGCAGGGCCAGGATGGCAAATTCCACCTCCTCCCGCCCAAAAAATGAAGTCCTCCATTAGGAACATCCCCTCCCCAACAGCCGGCTCCTCCGTAGTGCCCTCCCTCACCCTTTTTTTTCTCCTCCTGCCCGGGGGGACGGGACCAAACGGGAGGAGGTGGGCGGGGCCGCCCCTCGCCCCGCCCACAACGCCCCTCCCCTCCCGACTTCCCCTCTGCGCCCCTCCGCCTTCGGCGCTGGATGAGGCAATCACGTGACCTCACATCCGGCTCGGGAGTCCCGAGCTCGCCGCGCGCGCTCACCCGCAGCCCGCCGGCTCTCCCCGCAGCGTGATCCAGGCGCCACCGCGGAGGGGAGGGGGGGTTCGCTACGTCGGTGGCGGCGGAAGGCCGTTTCGGAGTGCAGAACGCCCCCCTCCCCTGCCTACCTCCCCCTGCTGCCCGCCCTTGTTCTCGCCCTGCTCCGGCTACACGCCGCCGCCGCGGGCGCAGAGGAGGAGAGCGCGGACGCTCCAGCGCCCGCCTCGGCCCGGGCCCCGCCGCGGCTCCTCCCTCCCCTCACCCCGAGCCGCAGCGTGCGGCGGCGGCGGCGCCTCGAGCTCGAGCGACCCGCGGCCGCCAGCGCCGGCCGAGGGCGATGGGGCTGGGCTGAGGCGAGGCGGCGGCGGCGGCGGCGGCGGCGACAGCGGTGGGCCCCGGCCCTGCGCGGCCCCTCGGCTGCTCCGGCCGGGAGGCCGCCGAGGAGACGGCGCGGCGGTGCCGGGTGAGTGGCCCCAGCTTCCCCGAGGCGTCGGAGGGCTGGGTGAGCAGGGCGTGGAGCCGGTGGGAGGTTGGAGGAGGTGAATGGTATTGTCGGGGGTGGCGGGTACCAGGTGAGCTCGTGGTCGGCCTCCTCGAGCCGGAATTGGGCATCACTTCTCGGGGAAGGTGTGTGTGGGGTGGGGAGAGGAGCGTTAAGACTGCGGAATGTCTATCTGGGACAGGTGAGGCGCGGAGGAGGGCACCACGTTGTGGGTGTGAAGGCCTGGTTGGGACACGCCGCTTGGGGGGAAGGCGAGTGTGTTGGGTTTGAGAGTGAGATGGTGGTCCAGCCCTTTCAGAAAGTACGGGAGATGGTGAGATCGAAGGTAGGGGTATTGGCAGGGCGCTTGATGGGTTTGTGCGGGTGCTGACTGAGGAATCTTCATTTTGTCCTTAGCCACGGAGTAGTGGAGCTCCTGGCCAGTCACCGCATTAAGCTAATTGAGGCCCAGAGAGGAAAAGTGACTTATGACTTGCTTAAGGCCTCTCACTTTGACTCTAGAAAAACCCGGGGCCCTTTCTCCAGTACCTCCATGACCGCTCTCATTAGAGCCTTTCCTTCTCCCCACATCATTCGCAAAGTTAGGTTCTGGTGGATATGTGACCTCTTTTTTTTTTGCGGGGGGCGGGAGGAGGGGGAGCGGAGGGAATCTGACTGGGGATTGACAGTAGTAATTCAGAGCTTCCCAGTTTGGAAAGCTTTTGTGACAGGTGTTTATCATTTCCTCTTCCCACAGATCTGACAGAAACATCCTTGGATCTTGGTGTCTGGACATAGGAGGTATGAATCACTCAGATAATTAACTACTTTTTCATCAGTGTTTTAGAGCTGTATTGAATGGTTACATTAGTGTAAAATGAATGGGTATGGAGTTGTAAACCTAGAAACAGAAACCTATGTTTCCTACATGATTCCAAACGAAATGAGTAGAACGTTTATGTATGTAATGACTATTTTAGATCTATGAATCAGGAAGTTAGAATTTTTCAAAAATCTAAGAAATGCAGGGACGTTTAAGATAATTGCAAAATGAATACTTTTCTAAAGACTTTGTTGCTAAAGTGAAGGTGTTCTGATTTGATTGTCTTTTGAAGGGCGATTACTTAGTTAAAAATGCTCTACCGGGCTTCCCTGGTGGCGCAGCGGTTGAGAGTCCGCCTGCCGATGCAGGGGACACGGGTTCATGCCCTGGTCCGGGAAGATCCCACATGCTGTGGAGCAGCTGGGCCCGTGAGCTGTGGCCGCTGAGCCTGCGCGTCTGGAGCCTGTGCTCCTCAACAGGAGAGGCCACAACAGTGAGAGGCCCGCGTACCACAGAAAAAAAAAAAAAAAAAGCTCTACCTTTGCTTAGAATTCAGCCTTTTAGTACCAAGGCACATTTATTAATTTTGTTTCACTGGAATATATGTGGTATTCTTTTCTTAGGAGGATTGTTGCTTTGCTGAATAGGCTACAGTTGCCAAAATAAATGTATGCGGGCATCCCATTCTGGTTTAGCGACCCTTTTTAAAGGCAAGTCAGTTCCTGGAAGTTGCTTGAAATAGTAAGCCTATTATTAATAATTGTTAAGAAAGTTTACTTTTGCTGCTATCCTTGTTTTTGCATTATCCACCATTAAAGCAGATGAGGATGAGACGGCTAAGTGAGATTTTTGAACATTATTAGAACAGCAAAGCCTGTTTTTGGTCAGGGGATTGGATAGGAAGAATGTTGACATTGGTTGGTTGCGTTATTTCCTAAGTAGTACAATTACAAAAAAATAAAAATATTAAGTAGCAATAAAGTTGACAGGCTTCACTTTGACTCTGTGTTCAAATTATGTAGTAAGAGGGCAGAGTTCTTCGTCCAGGCTGACCAGGAAGCTTTATTTGGGGTAGCTTTGGTTGTTAAAGTTTTAATTTACAACTGATTTGAGATAAATAGGATAAATTCCTATATAGATAGGAAAATAGTTTCACAGTAGTTAAAACAAAACTCTATAACCTGAATGTCTAAATAGTATTTTCTGATGAGTTTTCTACTTGGTTCTGCTTATTAGTTATTGGAACTAAAATCCTTCTGTTTAGTTAGCCCTAAATAGTTATTTCATTTAGGTAACATCAGTTTCCCATCTGTTGTATTTCGAGTATGGATTCTTATGTGGATAATAATGTGTGTTTGCTGCTACAGAATATTGTAGTAGAAGAAGCATGAACTTGGGAATCAGACCTGAGTTTGATCTGACTTTCTTAACTAGCTATTGACTTTGACCAGTGCTGATAGTTATTGAGTAAGCTTACTGTATACTATGCTTTGAATTAAACATGATGTGAATTGTCTCATTTAAACCCCATTTTACAGATGGGGAAACTGAGGTTCAGAGATGTTAAGTTGCTGAAAGTCACATGCAGCTAATCCGGTAAACCTAGAAATAGAAACCTCTATGTCACATACAGTAACAGAGCTAGGATTCTGGCTGTGTTGAAAGTCCCTTATACTGTTGCTTAACTTCCCTGTTCTGCTTTTTCTTTCTTTTTTTTTTTTTTTAATTAACAAAGGAGAATACTAGTACTTACGTCAGAGAGTTTTGAGGATTAGCTGAGAGCATATGTAAAGAAAGGAGCACTCTTCCTGGCACATAGTAAATATTCCTTTCCCCCTTCCATTCCATATACTGAATCAGGGCTGTGCTTGTTTAGCATGGTGGTTTTGTAACCACTGTGAATATAAGGTTTTAAATGTGAATATACTTTATTGCTGAAATGGATAGCAGTCCTAGGAAGTGGGCAATGCTGAATGATAATGGGGCATGCTGTGGAGTTTTGTCTTTAGTTTTTGTATTTTTTCCCACTGGTCTAGGTGATGGTGGAAATAGGAACTTCATGCTTGTGAATGACAATGAGGTGGTGGTTGTAGTTTCTAAAATCTTAGAAGACAGAAGTAGAATTTCAAAATGATATTGATTACTTGGTTCATCTAAAGCTGGCTTTTGTTCACTGGTATACTGGGTAACCTAAGCAGGGGACCTTGTGAACAGACCCTAAGTTGAATAGGAGTTAGCAGCTTATCACTAACTGGACAACATTCTTAAAACAACTCACAGTGGTATGCTAAAGGAAGATAATCTAGTGTCTGATGTCTACCTGGTACATAACCAGAAGGTTTGTTCCAGTGATGGAATGTGTTCTGAATGTGCTGTATAGCTCATCTGGTTAAATCTGGATCTAAGAGTTAGCTGATGGGATTTAGTCTTTGGTTTTAGAACATAGTTTTTCTGTGTGAAATGAAGCCAACTGGCCTGTTGGAGAGAGTAAATCTGTAGTCATCAAAACCGTATTCTAATTAACCCACTGAACTAGTCCAGGTAACAAGCAAGAAGCAAGGAAATTATCATTACAGTCTTACTTGAATGTTGTTGATCTTCATATTTTGAGAGTAGAGAAATGAGAGAGGATCAGGATTGGGCTACATATTTTAAGATTTAGGTTAAAAAGTAAAAGGTTCTAGGCTTATTTAATCTGGAGAAAAGTATATATCAATTACAAGGTAGAATGTCCTGAAGTTAATGGTAACTAGTAATTATAAAAATTGAGTTAAAAACATTAAAAACATATTAGATTAAAAATAGAGGTAATGTGAAATGTTATGAATAAATGGTAACTGGAAAAAACGATCACTGTTATAATGGTGAGTTGAAAATGATTTTTTGGTCCTCAGTAAGAAGGGAGAAAAGTGGAATGAAGGAAAGGGAGAGTTGTCCAAATAATCAAATATCTGAGACAGAGGAAAGTTGAGGATGAGGATTGCTGAAGAGTTTCCAGAGAGCTATCCCAACACCAGGCCTCATAATATCTTCAACCCACAGGCTTGTATTGGGACCTTTGCTAGGTCTGAGATTGTAAAATATTAACTCAAATAGCAAACTTTGAGGCTGTCCAAATTAAAAAAGGACTTATGTACCTTATGTATGTGTCTCCCCAAGGGAAGGGTCCACATAGATTTATGAAAATGGAGCTTCTCAGAGGCACGTATCTTTGAAGTTACAGGTGAAAATGCATCTTTTATCTTATCTATCACCAAAGGCCACTAATGCTAGTATGAGCTGGGAATGCAGGAAGAAATTAGTACCCTGTGTTTGAAGTCTGTTTTTTTGTATGTAAGATGGGGTGAATGAAGTGAGTTGTAATTAATCTTTTTTTTTTGTAATTAATCTCTTAATCAAAATTTCTCTCTTGTTGACTCTTTCACTTACTCGCTGTGGATCTTGCTTTTAAATAACCCGTTGAGGGAATTCCCTGGAGGTCCAGTGGTTAGGACTCTGAGCTTCCACTGCCCGGGGCCCGGGTTCGATCCCTGGTCGGGGAACTAAGATCCCACAAGCAGCACAGCGTGGCCAAAAAAATATATATATATCCAATGACACTCAGATACTAGTTAGATTAGAAGCATAATTTCCAGGAAAGGTGAGTTAACTATAAAGTAGAATTTCTTGATTACATGATGTGGAACACGCTGATATCTATATAATCTTCCTCAGAAATTATTAATAAAATTTATTTATATCTGTTGTTGGGTGATGAGGTGAAAGACAGGTCTGCCTCAGTGATAGCAAGCTAGATTAATTGACTGCTATTTTTTTGTTGTTTTTTAATTTTTTCACAAAGGAGTTTATGAGTTGGACATTGAAATAAGGAGGTATGAGATTGGAAAATAATAATGCTGAGTGGTTGTAGGTTATTTAGACTAGCCCCTTCTTTTTATAGAAAAGGAAACTGATGTCTGGAGAGGTAAGTGACAGCATGTTGGTAAAGGAGAAGCTTTCTATTAGTTGGGTGTTCTTTTCACCCTTGTCTTTAGTTTGTACTCTGTAGTAATGGCACATCTCAAAACTCAATGTATGTTTTGTGGGGTGTTTTTTTTTTTTCTTATTGAGAACCAACTTTAAAGGATTGATTTTGATCACTTGACAGACTTCTATTACATTTTTAGTTTATTTTAAAATAAGTCATGGAACAGCTCCCACATGTGTCTAGCATGGCTTCTTTACAGCATCCCTATTGCTCTCTTTTTCCTATTTGTAAAGTAGGATGAAAAATATGTTAGTAACTTACTTTGATATATAAAAGACAAGTATTTTGGTTCCTAATTCTGTCTGATCTAAACAGCTGAGTAAAATGAAATCCCCTTTTATGTAGGGGCTTTGGGCCTACATTCTCATTTAAGATAAAAATCCTGTGAAGTCAAAATTACCCATGAAAAAGTCATTTAGGAAGGCACCAGTTTGAAAACTGGTTAACTGACATATGGTTTTTCAATTCTCACAGCTAGTTTTTTCTTCAGCTATTAGTATAGGTTACTTTTTTCTGGAATCATAATCGGTTATGTGCTTTGGATTGACCAAGGAACACCAGATTTAGTCTCCGTTGCTTGCTCACTCTGGGACAAGGATGTGAGGGCAAGCGTCCTGCCGCCATTATTTAGAGTATTTTTCTCTCTTGTTTTTCTTTTTTCTTGCAGCACAGATAGTTGAATTGTAATTAAATCCATATGTGATGTGATTCCACAGTGTGAATAATGGAGAAAGAAATTAGGTGTTTAGGAAAATCTGCTATTTCCCTAGGGTTATACTGGGTGTTTTATACCACACAAAAAACCTAGCATAATTAAAGGGCTAAGTAATAAAGTTGGGATTATTGGGGCACTGTTGGTACTTTTTATAATTCTAGATGGATATTCAGCTACTATCAGTGTTTTTTGTTTCTGTTTGTTTTGTTTTTTTTGTTTTGGCTGTGTTGTGTCTGTTGCTGCTCGCTGGCTCTCTCTAGTTGCCGCGAGTGGGGGCTATTCTTTGTTGCGGTGCGCAGGCTTCTCATTGCGGTGGCTTCTCTTGTTGTGGAGCACGGGCTCTAGGCGCGCGGGCTTCAGTAGTTGTGGCACATGGGCTTAGTTGCTTCGTGACATGTGGGATCTTCCTGGACCAGGGCTCGAACCCGTGTCCCCTGTATTGGCAGGTGGATTCTTAACCACTACGCCACCAGGGAAGCCCTGACTATCAGTGTTTTTAAGAGTTAATGTCTCCTTACTGCTAGCAAGATTTGCCTTATTTAAAAACAACTCTGTAAGTTGTTAATGTTTTCCATGAAATTTAAAGTATTTGAACTTAAATATCGCTCTGGGGATAGCACAGTAAGAAAACACCAGTCGTTAAAGAAATGTTATGGTGACTAAAGATTTAACAGTCCTGTGCCCTGGGAGAGGGCATGTGTATTGGTTAAAATGTGGCCTCAGAGCCATATACAAGTGATTTTGAATTCTAGCCTCATCACTTACTAGCTCTGTAGTCCCTTAACCCTATTTAGCGTCTTCATTGGCTGAATGGAGGTAATAAAACATAGAGAATTGTGAGGATAAGAGGCTCAGTAATTGGTAAATTACTATTATTTATTAGTTTAATAACATTTAACGTATTCAAAACAAGTCACACTCCTGTGTGTATCTGTGTGTCGTGAGAGAGTGTGTGTGTGGGTTGTGATTGAGGATTGCTTTTTCTCAACTGGAGCAGCAGGCAATAATGACATACTGTTTAATTCCGGCTTTTATAGCAAAAATACCATGATTTTGCATCTTTGGTAGTGACATCCTATAAAGCTCAAGATGTTAATTTCATGGGTCTCTAATGTACATTTGATGTATATTTTTATCTTGATGTTTCTGGGTGTGTTTGCAGTCTCTTTTTCCCCCATCCTCTGTGTTAATGTTACCTGTTGTCTCTCTCCCTGGCTGCATTATAAAATTTAAAAATATGTTTATTTAATAGGATTTTATGTTTCCTTTTTTTTTTTTTTTTTGCGGTATGCGGGCCTCTCACTGTTGTTGCCTCTCCCGTTGCGGAGCATGGGCTCCGGATGCGCAGGCTCAGCGGCCATGGCTCACGGACCCAGCCGCTCCGCGGCATGTGGGATCTTCCCAGACCGGGGCACAAACCCGTGTCCCCTGCATTGGCAGGTGGACTCTCAACCACTGCGCCACCAGGGAAGCCCTATTTTCCCTTATTTTCATTTAGAAATTCTGGTTAGTGAAATGTGTCTACATCTTTTCTTTAAAAAGAAGTCTTGAAATTTTGTTTTACTTCTCTGGCCTTTGGATTGATTAGATGTAGTCACTGGTTCTTTGTAGACCAAATATTTTTTCCTTATTGTTTTCCCAAGCACCTGAGATGGAGTTCTTACTTACATGCTAATTATCATAATATAATTCAGTTTACTAAGTGAAATGTAAAGTACTGCAGGCAAGTAACCTGAGTAGCACTTAATTATTTGAAACACTAGTCTAGCAAATTGTTAGTTAAAATAGATTTTTATTCCATGGGTCCTATATAAAAATATACTTTTTATAGTTATCACCACTGTCTTAGAGTTAGTTGTTGAATAATTTTGAGCTAATCTACAGTTGTTTTCTGTTCAGTTTTTGGTGAGAAGAGTAGAAAAACTGCTTAATTTTGTCAGGTTCAAAAGCATCTTAATGTGTGTTTTCTCAGAATCCTTTCTAATCTCTGGTGCAGCCCATACCTTTCCCCATGTTACTTTAAAAGTTGTGCCAATTACCAATTGTTGTAGTGCGTAAGAGTTGTGAGTTTTATAGGCAGTAAGGAAGGAGGCTGGGTTAGGGCCACTTAGTTGAGCCCTAAGATTGTGTTGGCACATCTAACTATTGGATACTTTTTTAGTTCCTGTCTGTGCCAAGCACAGGGCTAGATGCTGGGTATATGTTGATGAGTGAGTTCTGCCTTCTTGGAGGTAAACAGTCTAGCAAGGGAACACAGAACTGCTGCTTTGCACACCATTCACATTGTATTCTTTGGGAATGTGGCCTCTTGGCACGTCCTTGGGTCTCTTTCAGTAGAGAAAAGTTCAGAATCTCCATCACGTACAAGTTAATCCATATCTTTATCAAACAAGGTCTTTCATCATAACTTGATTCTGTTCCATCTTTTTCAGCTCCATTTTCAGCCACTCCCCAGAGGCCATCCTGTGCTCCAGCTAGTTCAAGTAACTTGTATTCCTAACATTTTCTGGGATTTCTCACCTTAGCACTTCTGCATATGGTAATTCCTCTACTTGGATTCCATCTCTCTCTTATTTCCCCTTTTTACTGCTTGTTTGCTTGATGAACTTCACACCCGTCAGGTCTTAGATCAAGGGAGAGTTCTTCTCTGAAGACTCTTTTGTCCCTTGCCTGCCTCTTCCTCCCTCCCTGTGCCTCTCCGTGCTCCCAGTGCTCGCATGATACTTACTTTACTGCAGTGTGCAACCGCTTTGATAGGTTTGTTTACTTGTCTAGCCTAGGTTTGGCTTCTTGAGGTTAGAAATTTAATCTTTGTAATCTCCAACATTTAGCACGTACTTGGCACGTGTAGACAATGACATTGTAACAAATGATTTTTTATGAAATAGGAAGTAGTGATAAACCATACTGATTCTTTCTAGAATGCTAATTTAATAATTACAGATTTATTTTGAAATATTAAGGGTACTTGGGCAACATCTTGGTTTTCTCAATTAATTTGCCTTTTCCTAAATCAAACAATGGTCTAGGGTTGGATTTTAAGATATTACTTGGTTAGAATAGAGGCATTGTTTTTTTTTGCTTTGTTTTTTTGTTTGTTTGTTTTTGCGGTACGTGGGCCTCTCACTGTTGTGGCTTCTCCCGTTGCGGAGGCTCCGGACGCGCAGGCTCAGCGGCCATGGCTCACGGGCCCAGCCGCTCCGCGGCATGTGGGATCTTCCCGTACCGGGGCACAAACCTGTGTCCCCTGCATTGGCAGGTGGACTCTGAACCACTGTGCCACCAGGGAAGCCCTAGAGGCACTGTTTTAAGTTCATCGGTGACCGTGTTGGTGAGACTTTCTGTCCATAATAATGAAAAACTGACCGTCACTGGTCTCTAAAGCAAATAAAACTTTTCAACCCAAAAAGAATGGGTGATCCGTAGGATTGCCATAGCACCAGCTCCATCTGTCTCTGCTAGTAGTGCCCACTGCTGCTCCTGGGAAGCAGGGAGACTCAGTCAGGAGGACTCCCAGATTTTTATGGGCCAGCCTCTCTGAGTGGTAGAACTGTAATGCCCACTCCCTGTATCTCCTTCATGCTTAAAGAAAAAATATTTTGGGGACTTCCCTGGCTGTCCAGTGGTTAGGACTCCACGCTTCCACTGCAGGGGGGCATGGGTTCAACCCCTGGTCAGGGAACTAAGATCCTGCATGCTTCATGGTGCAGCCCAAAATAAATAAGTAACTAAATAAATTGTTGCCTAGAGATTCATCTTGGATTTGCCAGCTTTGAGAAGCTGTAACCCATTTATGTATTAACTTCTGAACAGAATAACTCTTGATGAACTGGACGAGGAAGTAGTTGATACTGATGAGCATAGTCTTGTGGCGGCGGTTGTATAGAGTTAGGTGAGGTCACTAAGGACCTGGGGAGAGGGTATTGGGAGAGTCAGGAAAGCGAAAGGGGCATAAGGATGAGATGTGGGAGTGGGGCAAAAATAAAATTTACTTTGTTGTGAAATTTTGCCCAGAAAAAGGAAAGATTTTACCCCTTCCTCACACTCACCTCCTGTCTTGCCCTGTCTGATTCAGTCAGCTATGTTGCTGGGTGCTGGCCTGCTTCCCAACTTTAAGTCTGTTTTTAGTCTGTAAGCCCAATATTGTGAGACAAGTGCTGACTGCTCTGACACGTGTAGAGGAGGGACAGAGGTGGGACAAGTCTGCTGCGGGGTGGAAGGGACAATCAAAGCTTAGTAGAGAAAATAACTGACCAGGGGCTGGAAGGACTCACAGGAGCTCTTCAGCCAGCCTAAATTAGGGAACGGCATTCTTAGCAGAAGGAACGATGTATGTAAAAGAATGGAATCAGGAATCAGTAGGACTCTTTGAGAAACTGCAAGTTGTGTTCTGTATAGATGGGATGTAAGGTTTGTAGGAGGTGAATAATAACCTTTGATGAATGGAAGGTGGTGTTGACAACTAGGCAGGGCCAGGTTCTGAAGGATTTTATGTCTCCCAGTTAGTTGTGACTTTGTCCTTGGAGCCCAGTTGGGTCTGTCTTTTGCACCAGTTTCCCATGGTAGGCAAACACATAATAGTATCGTGTGTTGTAAGACTTTCCAAAGTCTTCCTGGTAAGAGGGCTACTTAACTTTGTTTAATGCAGTACTTTTCTTCAATTTATATGAGCAGTCAATGCCTTTAAAATTTTTTTATTTTGGGGCTTCCCTGGTGGCGCAGTGGTTGGGAGTCCGCCTGCTGATGCAGGGGACGCGGGTTTGTGCCCCGGTCCGGGAGAATCCCACGTGCTGTGAAGCGGCTGGGCTCGTGAGCCATGGCTGCTGGGCCTGCACGTCTGGGGCCTGTGCTCCGCGGCGGGAGAGGCCACGGCGGTGAGAGGCCCACGTACCGCCAAAAAAAAAAATTATTTTGGAGGGACTTGTACCAGTTGGGAAATGATGCTGCAGACAATAGGAAGCCCTTGAAATTTTAAGCAGAGAGAAACGATCACATCAGGTTCGTATATTGATTAGAATGAGGGAGACTGGAGAGGGGGTCAGGACCCAAGGTGAGGCATGCCAGTGCAGGTAGGGTGGGGTGAGGTGGGTTTGAGAAAGGTAGGAATGATAAGACTTAGTGCCCAGATGGATGTAGAAGGTGTGGGATAGGAAGGAGTCTAGGATGACTTCCAATTTCCTAGCATGGCTTTTTAGGCAAGTCCTATTCGTTAAAGGAGTAGAGGGAATTGGTAGTGGCAGCAGCAGGTGAGAGGGCAGGTTTTTGGAAGAAAGTTGAAACAAGCCATTTGAATTAGCTGTCTGCAAACATGGACTGTAGATGTTTGAATCCGTGAGTCTGGAACTCCTGAGAGAGCAGTGCTGACAATACTGATTGGTGGTTGCCACTGTAGATGGGCCAGTGGTGCCACCCTTTGCCCATGATATTGTTACAGAGAGAGGAGCATGGAGGAATTAATAGTTAAGAAGTAGGCAGAGGAAGTAGAGGCTTGGGGAATATTAATAATTAAGAAGTGGACAGAGGAGGTAGAGGCTTGGTAACCTGGCTACCTGCCTCAACACCCAGGCTAGTGTAATAAGAAGTAGATCAGCAGCATTGTGAGAGGTAAAAAGGTCATTTGCGGGCTGTCTTAGGAACCTACGCTGTTTTCCGTATGAAAGCGTGTATTTCAAGTACACGCTGCTTTCAAATGAAGTTGTGGAAAATGGGTGGTGCTGTCTACATTAATTTGTTGGCAAGGCTTTTCGGTATAATGTCACCCCATGCTTGACTTTCTAGGGAAGGTGAAAAATGCTAATCTTAGTTAAGTGAAGATTATTTTTTTTCCTGTTTTTAAAAGACAGTATAGATTGAAAACTGGTAAATGATAATATTTTGTAAACTAAAAATCCCTTTTCAAATGTCAGTCACTATTATTACGGTTGACATAGTACCCAAATACATTGATTTTTTTTTTTTAATCCTGAATAGTGGATTATAGAATGACCATAGGAAATGAGGAAGTTTAGATTTCTGTGATGGTTGTACCATGAGTAAGGCCATTATCCTCTTCAGTAGTAACTTAAAGTTCTGTATTATTGAAATATTTGCTGAATGAAAATGTTAAGGCCTTTATACTTCCTTTCTATGCTGAATCAGCATGAGTAGGTTTCAAATTGGGGAAAAGGAGTAAAGTGGAAAAAAATTCACGTAACTGAAAAAAATTGATCCAAGTGCCTATCAGTTGTAAGTGGAAATTTGCAGGATTGTACTTTTTGTACAGAATGGTTTCCTGGTGATTTTGTGCTTCTTTGAGGTTGAGCCTTTATAATGTTTGGAAAAATGAAATGTGAACCATACTGTAGTATAGATCATGAGTAAAACTAATTTTGTTTTTTTGTAAGCATAATACAATAATCCTGAAGTGACATATGCTGAGTTAGTGAAGAAAAATTATTTTGGAGTTTGTTGTTATAAGAAAAATGAACATATCTGTAGTCTATGTGTGACTCCTTAACATACTGAAGATTTAGAAGTATAATTCTCTGGAAAGTTCTTCTGTTCTTCCTTTTTCCTTCTCTACCTTTCCCTATCCCCCCACCCCTTCTGATCCTAGTTCTTCCTTTTCACTCTGCTGCTCTATTTTGATACTTTTCTGTGCAAATGATTACTTCTTGTTTCAGTATGCAACTACAGTGTAATCTTTTTGAATATTTTTAATAATCAATTTAAACTCAGCATTGTACTGCCAATAATGCACTTTACTCAACTGAAATGACAATGCTATAACCAGTTGACACCAACTTTGAGTGTGTGCATGCATTGATCACTGCGTCACCATGGTTACCTGTCAACTGCAGCAGTAAGATTTCATCTATAAGTTATATCCCAATTTTAACTATGCTAAAATGTGGAAAATACGAGTCTTAGAATTAATGAATGTTTAAATTTCAAAGACCATCTTTTAAATTGCTGATTGAAATGTCAAACAAGTTATTAGGGATTGGATTAATAGCATTACATTTTAGAAGAAATAGTCACTAATTTGCATTAAAATGGAAGAAACATTCATGTATATGTTGCTTAACAAAAACCCTTACCTTACCTCTGAAAAGTGTAACTTTTTTTTAGTTGAAGTATAGTTGATGTACAATATTATATGTTACAGATGTACAATATGGTGATTCAATATAGTGATTATACTTCATTTATAGTTATTATAAAACATTGGCTATATTCCCCATGTTATACAATATACCCTTGTAACTTACTTTATACGTAATAATTTGTACCTCTTAATCCCTTACCCCTAAACGTGTAACTTTTAGTTTGGGGACTTAGGCACAAACAATTTGGTTTATTTATACAGTTGTTACTAGAACTCTTTTTTAAAATAAATAAATAAATTAGGCTGCGTTGGGTCTTAGTTGCGGCACATGGGATCTTCGTTGCGGTGCACGGGCTTTTTGTTGTGGCACGTGGGTTGCAGAGCGCACAGCCTCAGTAGTTGTGGCACATGGGCTCTCTAGTTGTGGCTCGTGGGCTTAGTTGCCCTGCGACATGTGGGATCTTAGTTCCCCAACCAGGGTTGACCAGGGATCGAAACCCGTGTCCCCTGCATTGGAAGGTGAATTCTTAACCACTGGACCCTGTTACTAGAACTCTTGATTTGTCAATTCTTATTGTATTAAATGCCCATGGCACACAATTTCTTTTGTGCGTGTTTTAAAATACTCTCATTTGTTTCAGCTAGCCTTGGTTGTTTGTAGGTACCCACTTTCACCCCTAAAGAAAAAAAAAAAGCACAAAACATTTATAGTCTATTTCATAAGTCTAACAATGCAGAGAGGAATTTGAAGAAACTGTTAGTAGTAACATACATGTATAGGTACATGTGACATGGATTTCTAATTGGGATTGTTGGATCAAAGTATATAGGAAGTTTAAATTTTTGTATACTGTCAGTTGGTTTTCCAAAAAGCTAGTACAGATGCACTCTTAACAGCAGTGTATAAAGGTGCTCTTTTTTGTGTGTGTGTGCCAATTTAATAGGCAAATAATGTTTTATCACGTAATTTCATACTTTACCTCATCTTGTTTTCTAATAGGATCATGTGCTCTTTAATTGTTACTGTTTTCCCCCTCCCTGGTTCTATAGCATTGTAAGATCCCTAAATTCTAGTTTCAGATGATTGTGAATTTGGCAGTAATCTTTATAAAGGGAATAATATACCTGCCTTTCCCTCCCATTATCATGTTTTATGTTTATTGCCATGTCTTATTTTTCCATTGAGACACATGAAATAGAATATCTATTATAGGCAACTCCTACTTTCTCTTATTAGTATTTCCATTGGTACTAAAAAAAACTATATAAAATTTCTTACCTTTAATCATTCTTGATCAGTGATTGCCTTGCTAAGGCTTGTGAAAACTGTCAGCCTCTTTTCTTACCAATGTTGGAACGTCACCTAGTGGTGAAAGAGTGCAAGAGAAGGCTGTATACACAGGCGATACTTGTGTAGCTCAGAAGCTTTCATGGTTGGAGTAAATCATGAGTTATTGGGTTGGCCAAAAAGTTCGTACGGGTTTTCTGTAAAATGTTACAGAAAAACCCAAACAAACTTTCTGGCCAACTCAGTATTACAACCGTCTCATTTTAGTGGAGAAGTTGAAACCAAGATGGGTGAAGGAACTTGCAAAATAGTTCGTGTTGAATTAATTGACATTTAAGAACAAATTGAAGCTGATTCTTGAGTTGTGTACTCTTTTCATTTGTTTTTGTTTTGTTTTTTTGTATTTTGGGATAAAGTTGTATATCTCCTACTGTTCCTAACATAGTAGTGAATATGTCATATATGCTCACTTAATACTTATAGTTGAATTAGTTTGATAAAATAATTTAGAATTTGCTGTTGCTTATGCTGTATCACTGGCTAGTACTTTTCCTCAGTGGAGCCAAAATATGGAGGAGACAGAAAAATAAAAATAGCTAACTGTAGCTTTCTTGAAATATGCTTGTTAAAGGAGCCTTCAAAATGGTACTTTACCTTGTCTGGGGTAAAATAACAATAAGAGTGCATCCAGGCAAAGAGAGTGGAATGGTCTGATAGAGACCATCTGGAGGGTCCTACAAGTTCAGGCCCACAGTTGGCCACGTGTGGTAGAATTAGAATTCTGTACATATGCTCAGTCTTCTTCCTTTACTTTCTTCTTTAACTATTTAAAAATATTATTGCACATAGATGGTGAAAGCATTCAAAGAGCACGAAAGTCTCCCTCATTCCCATCCTGACACACTGTTACCCCTGATAGTTACGTCACCAATTTACAGCTATATTAATCCTTTGGTTGTCTTAGGGGTGGGTGCCAGTTTTCTTTTGAGGCCTTTTTGGTTCTGCCAGTTTTGAATATTCACTCTTTAGGACTGGTCTTACCATAGTGAGCCTTTCTACTGCTTTCAGTTGTCTGCTGTAGCATTTTTCATAATAGATGGTAAGATTTTGAAATCAATCTAGCAATTATAATACTTTCATAACTCTCAGTCCTTGAGTATGGAGTTTTAGAAAGTCACATACATGAGGAAGGTTTAAGGGGAAGTATAAAAGTTTTAAGTTCAAAGTAAGTTGAATAAATGAAAAAAATCTCTCATTCATATTAAGTAGACAAACTTAATTATGCTGTATATAAATTATATATTTTACTCATTTCCTTTTTTTAATAATGAGAATAAAGCATAGATACCATTTGTCAGTCCAAAGGTACCTTCTCCCAGTTTTTACTGATTAAATACTATACAATTGACTGTAATACTCAAAGCCATTATTTTGTCTAATGATAGTCTTACCACATGGGGTTTCTCTGAATAAATGGGTTGATTTCTTTCTTTAAATAGCGAATATAATAAAAGTGATAAAAATGTATGCATGTATGTTATAGTGTAGGTTAGGTTATGACTCTTAATGTTCTTGAATTGACCCTAAGACAGAAAATTGCATTATCTTTCCTAATTATAACTTATTTTGTTACAGCTATCACATTGTTTTATAACTTACAAAAAAAATAATTTTACAAAGACTGCATTTTACAAATGTAAATACAGTTTTAGTTTGGTGTATATTGGATACAATGGTCTTCCTTAAGCCTAAACACAGAAACAAAAGCATGTATTATAAGAGAAAGTTCAAGATGGGAAGTGATAAAATGGGTATTGAGTAGAGCTTTGTTAAGATTTAGCTGGTATCCTCGTAAAATTTCCATGTATTCATTAAATTATATTATGTCATTCTTATTGTTAGGAGCTGACTTGAAGTGTTAAGTTTTGCCCTCATAAAGTTGTCACAATTTGGTTACTGTTGTTGGGAGATTGAGATTTTGTCATTCTTTTTACACAAATATTTGTATAGATACTAAAATTAAGGTTGGACAGTGAGTAGAGTTAGGATTTTATATTAATAGGGCATATTTCAGTTGTAAAGGTAGAACGCTTTTGAATTGCAGAAAGTCATCTTAATTGCTGTGGATGCTACAAATTTGACAATGAAATAATATTGATTGAAATATTGATGAAATAATACAGAATGCTGGCTTTGCTGTTTATACTTCAGAATCTTTGAAACACCCTTTGTTTTGTGGTTCTGAAAGATGTGTTTATCAAATCTTTATTTAACATGTATAGGTATGTTTAATTCTCAGGAAAAAACCTAGAACTACAAAATAAAGTGGGATGATTCATTTTGTTTTTCAACAATACAAGGTGGCCCAAAAGTTTTAGTGCAGTTTTAATTTTTAAAACTTAAGAAGTGCATGTTCCAAACTTACAAAAAATATCATTTGAGAATTTTTAATACTTATTTAGTTTTGCAAATATTGAATAGTACATTTTTAATTTAATTTTGTGTGTGTGTGTGTGTGTGTGGTACGCGGGCCTCTCACTGCTGTGGCCTCTCCCGTTGCGGAGCACAGGCTCCGGACGCGCAGGCTCAGCGGCCACAGCTCACGGGCCCAGCCGCTCCGCGGCATGTGGGATCTTCCCGGACCAGGGCACGAACCCGTGTCCCCTGCATTGGCAGGCGGACTCTCAACCACTGCGCCACCAGGGAAGCCCTAATTTTATTTTTTTAACTTCAGTTTCCCTGAAGTTGGCAAATACCAACAGAAGTAAAAAATTAAATTAAAAATATTTATTCAGAATTTGCTTGAGGTTTTACTTGAGTGGCAGATCATTCATTCCCTAATTCACCTCATAAAATTACCTACTTTGGAAATCTAAGCACATACATTGAGTATCCTCAAAGAAAACCCTCCACATATAATACTATAATATTGTTACAGCTTGTGCGAAACTCAGGTTTGAAGCAAAGATGCCTTAGGTGTGGGGATTCTATGCTTGTTAAGTCCAGCTCATCTTGTTTTAGGAAATGAGATCTGACTCTTAACCCTAGGTTTAAGACTGTACCTTAAATGGTTCTTAGTAATTACGTAATATGAAAAAATGAGTTAACTTTCACAAAAATTAGCATTAGATTTTGTGTGATTTATTCCTGATAGCTTCACTTTGTCCTGTGCTGCTGTTTTTACTCACACAAAAAAATCAGGTTCATTGTAAATGCAAGGAAGGGTTTGGTTAAGCACAATAGCCTATAAGCTGCTTGCTATTTAGATAACATCAAGACTCAGTCATGCACCGTGGAATTGGGACTTCAGTATGCTAGCTAGATATGATTTATTCACGTAATAGGAGCTCTGCAGTGACAGTCAGATGGCAGAAGGTATGTCTTCTGAAAACCCATTTAAAATTGGAGCATTAAAAAATCCTAAATTTTAATGTCTTAGTCATTTTGAAAACAGTTCAAAAAGAACCCAAACAAGTATGTGGCAGAAAATTGTCATTTGAATGGATTTTTATGCTTAGTTTCATTTTATTTTTGTTATTAAGAGCCGGCTTTTGAAAGCTCTGCTAATATCAACAGTTGGAAGGAATGATGATACAGTGCTATTGGTAAGAAAAATTTCTTTGTTTTTTATGATCTAGAAATTGACTTGATTAAAAAGCACATGCCCTCAAGCAAACCACCGGAAGTTATACTTCTGTAAGTTAAATGGATTTTAGAAGTTCGATATTAATGTTTTAAATATCTAATTGGGTAAATGGTAGGATAGTATTTAATATGTATTTTCATCTT
Source organism: Pseudorca crassidens (assembly GCF_039906515.1). Classification (NCBI taxonomy): domain Eukaryota; kingdom Metazoa; phylum Chordata; class Mammalia; order Artiodactyla; family Delphinidae; genus Pseudorca; species Pseudorca crassidens. The sequence goes on along the minus strand of NC_090300.1, from coordinate 75,648,356 downwards.
GATAAGTAATATATTTTGAAATATGTTATATAGATTTTTATCTTCATGATGTCATAAAAATGTCAAGGGCTTTCTATATATGTACATGTTTTTAAAATTTATACATTTATGATATGTATATGTTTTAAATGTAAGCTGTTGCAGTTGTCTCACTGGGTTTTACTAAAAGTTTATGTGACGAGTGAATTCTTAGTAATTTCCTATGAAGTATAATATGTTTATAGAGAACAATAATTGGTGACTTTTAGAGCAACTTTTAATTTGAATTACTTAAATTATTTTTAACATTTCATCTTTGGTAAAGTTTGGTAAGACTTAAGAACTTTGCCTTAAAAAGTAGAACTTTGCCTCAAAAAGTAAGTTAAATTTCAGAGAAATAACACTTATAAAAAGAGTAATGAGATAATACGGTCAAGAATTGTATTTAGAAAAGTATGAACATAGATTGTTGTAGGCAGTGCACCATGTGTAATGGCTCATTTAAAAATAATTTGAGTATTTTTTTGTTGTGGTCAGTTTTTACCTGTAGAAGATGAGATGAAAATATAGTTATCTTGGACTAATTTGAACTCTGTCAAGAGATATTTGGGGAAAAGATTTTAAATAGTTATGAGCATATGGAATTAAGGAAAACATTGAATTTTAATGATAGTTCTTTTTCTAAAATTATGAAAAGCATGCTTATTTATCTGCAAATATATTCTACATTGAAAACTTAGAATTTACAGAAGTGGGGAAGTACATCTATATTTCTAGGCAATGGATGAAAGACAAGAGTGAAGAAGAGTTAGATTCAAAACCCAGGGGTAAGAGTTTATGGATAATACCTGAACATAATAGGTTGAGTCGGTAGATTTGGGACTCAGAGTCCTCAAGATTCATATCCCTTTGTGCCAGGAATGACTATCCTCTGAAAATTTTATTTTCACTTCAGATGGGTGAATTTTTTTTTTAATTCAAGTATATTGATTTACAGTGTTGGGTTAATTTCTGCTGTATAAAAAGTGATTCAATTGTGTGTGTGTGTGTGTATATATATATATACACACATATATATATATATATATACACACACACATTCTTTTTCATATTTTTTCCATTTTGGTTTATCACAGGGTATTGAATATAGTTCCCTGTGCTATACAGTAGGACCTTGTTTATCCATTCTATATATGATAGTTTGCATCTGCTAATCCCAAACTCCCAATCCATCCCTCCCACACACCCTCTCCCCCTTGGCAACCACAAGTCCATTCACTGTGTCTCTGAATCTGTTTCATAGATAAGTTCATTTGTGTCATATTTTAGCAAATGGATGGCTTTTATTTATTTAAGAAAACTTTTCCATTATGGACAATTTATACATATTAAAGAGTAGAAAGATGAGTATAATGAACTCTCATGGACCATCACTCAGCTTTTTTTTTCTTTTTTTTCATTTTAATTTTTTTCCATCACTCAGCTTTTAAGTCAGCTTTAGCAGTTATCAACTCACAGCCATCCCCTGACTGATAAAGTTTTTTTTTTAAGTTTTTTTATTGGGAAGTAAGTTCAAACCTGCAGAAAAGTTGGTTTGTTTGTATAAAGTTGCTTGTTGGTTCCTTGATTATCCTTCTGATATCTGCATAATCTATAGCGATGTCTCCTGTTCTATTCCTGATATTGATAATTTGTGCCCCCCCCCTTTGAGTTTAACTAGAAATGATCAATTTTATTAATGTCAAAGAACCAGATTTTGGTTTCATTGATTTTTTCATCATTTTTCTGTTTTTTAAAATTTCATTTATTTCTTCTCTGAGTTTTAGTCTTTCCCTTAAGTGCCTACACTGGGTATAACTTGCTGTTCTTTTTCTACTTTCTTAAGAGCATTGTAAGAGTGTACTTTCATTTCTCCATGTTCTTTGTGCTTTTGCTGTGTATAGTTACCCTCTTAGTTACCATTTCTGGTGCTCATCAATCCTTTGTGGAGATCCTTATTACCATTGGTTATCTTTTTTTCCCCCATCTGAGGAATTCTCTTAACAATTTTTTTTTTTTAAATAGTGTAGGTTCACTGCTGGTGAATTTTTCCCAGCTTTTGTATCTGAAAAAGACTTTTATTTCACCTTTGATTTGGGAAGATATTTTTGCTGGGTATAGAATTCTCAGAATAGTTTCTTTTTCTCAGTACTTCAGAGATGTTGCCCTACTGTCTTTTCGCCTGCATTGTTTTTAAGCAAGAAATTTAATGTCATTTTTATTTATTTTCCTTTGTATGTGACATGTCTTTTTTCTCTGGCTTCTTTCAAGATATATATATATACACACACACACACACACACACACACACACACACACATATACACACACATATATATATACATATACACACACATATATATACATGTATATATATACGTGTGTGTGTGTGTGTGTATGTATATTTATATATATTTATATATATAACCCATTTTTCATCATGGGTTTTGATGATGGTATGCCTTGGTTTAATTTCTTATGTTCTTTGGTTAGTGTTAGTTGGACTTCTTGGATCCGTGGGTTTATAGTTTTTCATCTAATCTGGAAATTTTGGGGCCATTATAGAATTACATATTTTTTATTCCCTCCTGCCTTACATGTATATCAGGGTGCTTGAGATTGTCACACAGCTTACTGATGCTGTTATGTTAGCTTTTTTCCCCCTCTAGTCTTTTTTCTCTCCATTTTTCATTTTGGATATTTCTATTACTATGTCTTCAAGTTCATTGATTATTTTTGTGTAATATCGAATCTGCTGTTAATCCCATCTAGTGTGTTTTTCATGTCAGACATTGTACTTTTTATTTTATGTTTGATTTGGTTCTTTTTTATATTTTTCATGTCTCTGCTTCACATGATCAGTCTTTCCTCTTGCTTTTTGAACATATGAACTATAGTGGGGACAGTGTCAGGGCAGAGTTCCTTTGCAGTCATTTTAATGTCCTTGTCTACCAGTTCTATTATCTCTGTCAGTTCAAGGTCCTCTTCTGTCCTTTGATTTTTCTCATTGTGGGTCATATTTTCTTGCTTCTTTGCAAGCCTGTTAAGTTTTTTTGTTTTTATTTATTTATTTATTTATTGCGGTACGTGGGCCTCTCACTGTTGTGGCCTTTCCCGTTGCGGAGCACAGGCTCTGGACGCACAGGCTCAGCAGCCATGGCTCACAGGCCCAACTGCTCCGCGGCATGTGGGATCTTCCCGGACCGGGGCACGAACCCGTGTCCCCTGCATCAGCAGGCGGACTCTCAACCACTGCGCCACCAGGGAAGCCCAAGCCTGTTAAGTTTTAATTGGATATCAGACATTGTAACTGGATATTTTGTATTCCTGTAAATCTCCTTGGACTGTGTTCTGTGAAGCAGTTAAGTTACTTGGAAACAATTTTATTCTTTCAAGTCTTAAAAGTTTTGTTAGGCAGGAACAGAGTAGCTTTTAGTTTCAGGTTAATTTGAACCCACTACTGAAGCAAAACCCTCTGAGTACTCCGCCTGATTTCATGCAGCTAATGAGGTTTTCCCACTGATTGGTGGGAACAGGTACTCTGCCCAGCCCTGTGTGAGCCCTGATGCATTTTTCCCCTTAAACCTTTTGGGTGGATTTTCCCCTGGTCTTGGTAGTTTCCTCACACACAAGTGCTGATCAGTATTCAGCTGAAGACTTGAGAAGGGACCACTTTGCAGATTTTCAGTGTTCCTTCTCTGTACATACCTCTTCTCTGGTAATCTGCCCTGCAAACCCAGTCACTTTGGTGCCTCCCCAGACTCCCAGCTTCATCTCTTCAACTCAGGAAGATTGCTGGGCTCCCCCTGGGTTTCCTGTCCTACATTTTTTTTTTTTTTTTGCATCCTGTAAATTATTCAGTTTGTAAACTGGGACAATTGTAGAGCTCACCCATTTTTGTATCAGTTTCTTTCATTGACGTCCAGCTCCTTGAAGGCTATATAGTTTTATATATTTTATTCATTTTGTTGTTTTAGTTAGGAGGGCTAGTCTTGGTTGGAAGCAGAAGTCTCTCCACTTAAGAATTTGAAGAGGTTCTTCCCCTCGAGAAACATATTTTAGGTGGTGGTGGGAAATGGGGATCAGAATTATATGTTTTGGTTGTTAAAAATGAGTGGTAAATCCTGAGTGATGATCCTGAGACACAGTCCAGAGCTTAAGGAAGAACCACGGATTAAAGGTTAAGAACCCCAGACTGGATTCTTTAGTGGGGACAGTGTCAGGGCAGAGTTCCTTTGCCTTATTACCCTTTGAAGGTAGGCATGTGCACATTTGAAACCTTGCAGGATTGGACTAAACCTTACAGGTTCAGGCAACAACAGCTGATCTTTTCTACAGGGAAAGAGGTTGGACTTGCTAATTCTCCCCCAAAGTCTGTAGCAGCAGGTGTATAGCCCTTGAGAATAACTGCTGCCTCAAGTTGTATTGGTTTGATGGAACAGTCTTACAATGGTGGGATGACTCTAGTACTATACTTTTCAGGGCTCTAACAGTACCCTAGACTGAGAAGAAATTGTTACTAAATTGCCTAAAAGGTTTTGTATGATAATGTGTCTTGTTTTCCTCTGAGAAACAAGATATCTCTGAGTCTTCTTTTCCAAGATGGCACTGAGTCCAATATATTGTGTGTGTATGTGTGTGTTTGTAATCAAACTCTTGCATTTTATTTCTGTGGAAAGCCCTGACTCTACCTAGCCCTAACCCCGTCTTCAGGGCTACCAGAAAGTAGAGAAACTTTGCCCATTCAGGAGGCATCAATATTTTTTATTGGTCATTTTGTTGATGACATAAATCAGGAGATTTCAGTAGTCTTATGGGGGGGGGATTAACTTGAAATCCTGCAGTTGGTTTTACTTTGCTATTAATTCATATCATGTAAACATTACATGTGGCTATTGCTGTCTTAGCACAAATTCTTTATCAGGTCATTCATTCAGCAAGTATTTTTTGAGTGCCTACCATGTGTCAGACTTGTGCTATACACCATATAGATGAGTGGAGGTATGGCGTCTGGAATGAGGGAGGTAATATTCCCACTGTGTTCTGCAGAGATCAGCCTAGTCTAAAGCAGTGGCTCTCAAACTCTTTGGGCTCAGGGCTCAGACCCTTTTACATTCTTGAAAACTGTTGTGAACCCTAAGGAGCTTCTGTTTATGTGTTATACCTGTTATCGCCACATTAGTTTTTATAGATCTTTAAGAATATTAATTTAATAGAACAGTTATAGATACTACATGTTAAGTAACATATTTTCCAAAAATATATATATTTTCCAGAAGCAAAAAAAAAACGAGAAAACTGGCATTGTTTTACATTTTGCAACTCTCTTTAATGTGTGGCTGAATGTCTAATATTTGAATTTAATCTGTTTTTTTAATACAGGAAAAAGATTTTTGTCAGTGGGCTCAATGAATTTTTTCCTACACAAGCATTATGGGTAGTCAGGAACAATAAGATTGCTCAGTGGACTTGGCATCAGAATGACATAGTCAGTTGAGTGGTCTCCAATAGAGGTACACCTGCCTTAGAGATTAACCCAGCAATTGCCATACATGTGATAGGTGCTCAGTAGATGAGTCTGGGGAATGAAAAAGGAAGAGTCTGTAGAAATAGTTTCTCTCAGAATTTAAATGGCTTTGTAGCAAGGCTAGTGCTAGTATAAATTAATTAATGAAATATGCCAAGTTTTGTGATAGTAGTAAGCCAGGCAGTTTCAAGAACTGGCACACCATTGAAAATGTCACGAGAATCAGCACTTTAATGACTACTTATATATCAGTTATACTTGCATCAAAACAAGAAATCTGGTAGTATGAAGTTAGTATCAGATATAGTCTACCAAGATACAAGATAATGTTCTAATATTTGTTCCTCTTTCCCTCAGTTATCTTCAATTGTTCTGAAGCACAAGACCTTTCCAACCACTGTAGATATGGACAAAGAAGAAAGAAAGACTATCAACCAGGGTCAAGAAGATGAAATGGTAACCAGCTTTTATAATATACTTATAAAGTATGAAGAATTTATATTTCTAGGGAAGTAGAAAAGTATATTTAAAAAACTGCTAAACTAAAATACAGTAAAACAACAGCTAAATCGGTGTGCTGTCGTCTTTCTGACTGTGTTTTTGAGTTGGGATTATGTAACACCTCTGGTTCCAGTATAGTTCCTGCTTCACTTGTGAACTGTTAAAACTTAGAGGAAAGAGATATGTTTTTTCATTTGATAATTTAAGAAGTTACATTAGCTAATGCTTAAATATATCCCAAATGCAAATTTTCTAATTTTCCATTTATAAAAAATGTTTAAGGTCAGCTTAATAAAACTCAAGTCTTTGTTGGTGGTATGTGGGGGGAAAGATAGGGTTCTCACTTTGAAATTTACCTCTCATGTCACTTGATGTGTAATCACTATGTCCATGCAGGAGATTTATGGCTATAATTTGTGTCGCTGGAAGCTTGCCATAGTTTCTCTCGGAGTGGTGTGTACTGGCGGCTTTCTTCTCCTGCTCCTCTATTGGATGCCCGAGTGGCGGGTAAAGGCAACCTGTATTAGAGCTGCAGTTAAAGACTGTGAAGTGGTGCTGCTGAGGACTACTGTAAGTCCACGTGTTTACTTGTAGCTGATTATTTGAGGAGTAAAATAATGTCTTTGTGTGTATTCAAAATAAAATACGAAGAGAACATCACTGCTAGGATACAATGAGGAATACTAATCCTAGTATTTCTAAAGCATCTGTGTTTGAAGTGACTATTATCCCAGTGATTAGACTTTAAAGGAATCTTAAAAATGATCACATCTACCCTTTTTTATAGTTCTTGATGCACTGAGAGATTGGATCAGTGGTTGGTCTATCAAGGTCTCTTGACAGGACTGTATCCCAGATCTCTTCTACTGTGCAATGCTGTTGCACCCTAGGATTTGTTTTAAAATCCTAATTGGAAACATTTTATAAGAGGCTTTAATATCTAGTCTCAGTATATAGTTGGATAAATTAAGAAATTATGATCTTTTATGAGATCCTCTCAGTGAAGTATGACATATAAAATGGTGAGCAGTTGAAAGCACTTCATGTTTGAATTTATGCATCTTCGTAATTCGAAATGGTTTAACATTTAGTGAGTGAAAAGTGAACTTTCTCAATTAGAGATAAGTAAATAATATATCGTGTAAAGAATGGAAACCAATATATATGGTTATGTAATATGCATAATTGACTCTTTATCCTTATTCCTTTCTCTTCTAAGGATGAATTCAGAATGTGGTTTTGTGCAAAAATTCGCTTGCTTTCTCTGGAAACTCCCCCATTTTCAAGCCCCAAATCTATGGCTAATAAGGTTTCAAATGGCCATGCAGTTCACTTAACTGAAAATCTGGCTGAAGAGAATAGGCTTGAGATGAATAAATATTCACAGCCTCAATCACAACAGGTATTGTGATCTTAGTCTCAAAGTTCCTTTAAGAACCAGAATTGTTACATTTTATACTATTACGGATAGTCTATAATTTTGTACTTGCAGTTTTTTGTTTGAGATTATATGCATATAAAATGCCTATTTATCATTGTATATAACACTTTAGTTATTTACTAGAAGAAATAGATTACATGTCACATGTGATTGCTTTAATTTTAATAGTTGTTACATTATATGCTAAATTTGTGTTAGTAAACTTAATTGTTAACAAGTGATAATAATGCTTTTTGATATAACCTTTATGTATGTTCTACAGATTCGTTATTTCACCCACCATAGTGTAAAATACTTCTGGAATGATACCCTTCACAATTTTGTTTTCTTAAAGTACGTACTTTTCTTTTGTTTGGATTATGAGTATCTTGATAATGTTTTAACTAGAAAAGAATTCATTTTAGTGTTACATAAAATTGAAGAGGTTTTTGTTACATAACTTTCATTCACTTGTTCATTAATAACTTCTTGGTGTTATTTGAATACTTACTAACCATTTTAGAATAAATCCTATCTGCAGCTTGTACCTTGGCAAAACTTACATAAAAGTTAGAAGCAGTATGCTCCCAAAATCCAGTCTGAGTCCTTTTCTTTTTGAGGATTCATCTAAAGTGAATTTTGAGTATACCTTTATTTATTATTTATTTATTTATTTATATTTTTGTGGTATGCGGGCCTCTCACTGTTGTGGCCTTTCCCGTTGCGGAGCACAGGCTCCGGATGCGCAGGCTCCACGGCCGTGGCTCATGGGCCCAGCCACTCCGCGGCATGTGGGATCTTCCTGGACCGGGGCACGAACCCGTGTCCCCTGCATTGGCAGGTGGACTCTCAACCACTGCGCCACCAGGGAAGCCCTGAGTATACCTTTTAGTCTTTCAGTTCTTTTTCTTTTTGAGGGTTCACCTCAAAGTGAATTTCGAGTGTACCTTTTAGCCTGTCAGCGTATCTGAATTATCACCTCTCAATTTCCTGACAGTTCCATCCACTTGTACTTGAGGGATGGAGTGATAGACAAACATAAATTTCACTTTAATATGTGGATAAAGATGGGACATCATCAAACAAGTTAAGCCTTGGGTAGGACATATTGGAATAATCCTTTAAAATTTATTTTTTGTGGAGGCTTCAAATGATATAAGTACTAAACTAGGATTCTATTTTTATTGCTGTTAAAGTGATTAAACACTGTTAAGTATCGTTGCTTGAGAGTGGCAAAGGAATTCTTAATATTAGCAGTAAAAAAAGAATCACCTTGTGAACATTTAAAATGTTCATGCCTGGATTTTTTTCCTCAGACACTAAAGAATTGGTATATTCTGGAATGGAGCAGGGCAATTCCACATGCCTACTTCTGAAGACCATTCCTAGTTAAGAACCATTGATTTCTTTATAGAACACTGCCTATAAATTGTCATTTTGTTTTTTAAAAAAATTTTGACTTGGAGCTGATCCCTGCTACCTTTGGAGAAGTAATCCATCTCAGTGGGAAAAAAGAGTCAAATATATTTGCTGTGTAGCCTTTGCCAACCATACCAACTTGTAGAATTTAAACTTATCCCAGTGATAGCAGCTAATCATGGGGCTTGGTTTTTCTATCCGAAAAAAGTAGAAAAGGATTGGAGTTAAATGATGTGTTATATTCTCTTTAGAGTTTTTCTGAATAGCATCTCAGTTAAAATAAGCATAATTAAGACATTTGTGGTGGAAAGTAGATATGCTAGTTGAATCCCAGTTTTAATAGTTACAGATTTTAGACATTGCCTGTGACTCATACAGATTCAGCACTTCTCTTCTCAGTATGTATTAGATGAGGGAAGGATTTAGATGGATGCTTTTGTAGAAAGAAAAATGAGTAGGACTTCTTAGAGTGAAGCTTAAAAATTGAAGAGGGAAAACTAGATAAAAAGTAAAAACTTTTTCATCTTTAGTTTGGAATTCTTGAGTTAGTCATACTTTAATTTTATTAATTATTTGCTCTTAAAACTTTGGCACAGACTTAAAGGATAATAATATTGTTACATAAGCTTGAGTATTGAGAGCCATCTTATTATGTGACACGTTGGATAATTTAGAAGTTGCCATATTTGAGACTTAGACCTTTCATTATTGTTTTATCTTAGGAATTGGAGATTTAAAAATTGTCATCCATATCTCAGTTTTTGTTAGGGGTTTCTATTTGTAAGGAAGTCACACTTTAAAACCAGGAATATAGAAAAATGAGGCATTGAGAAATATGGATATTTTAAACTTTGTTTAAAGTAAAAACTTTGGATTTATTTAGGGGACTGGATGAAGGTGTTTCTTGTACGTCAATTTATGAAAAGCATAGTGCAGGACTGACAAAGGGGATGCATGCCTACAGGTAATTTTTATCCAACTAAAGTTAGACCTATTATCAAAATTCCTAAATAAAGTAGTATATATAGTCTACCCTTTTACCATATAGTTGTAATATTAACAGGTATTTAAGTGTTATAGTAGATGACAACTTATTGATATTTTATTTGGGTAACATTGTCTCTCAGTTTAAGAATTATAAAAATGTTGAAGCTGATTTTGAAGTGAATATCCCTGATAATGTACTGTATTTCATCAGTTCTAAGGTGCACACTTCCCTGCATTTTAACATCTCTATAAGGAGGGTGTGTCATACAGTGGGTGGAGTGTCATCCTTTACTTGACAGCATTTTTGTCTTTCTTGATAGTACATAAAATCATGGAATGTCTTACAATTCAAATCTTAGATTTACTGAAATGTTGGGAATTGTAAGCATGAGCTCAAATTTACCACAATGAAAATTTGTAAATTGGGAGACATAATCCTTCTTATAGTGTTATTCTTTGCTAAAGTATAAAAGTATACCAGTGTATTACATATCGTAGAGATAAATGCCTTTTTCAACTACACTAGAAATTTTCTTGTACTCCTATAGCATGTTCTTTCAAAGGGTTGGAATATAAATTCATTCATTCAGGCTTCTACTTCATAAAAGGCAAGAATTAATGTATCATATAGGAAGTACTATTATAAGGAATTTAAGTGGAAGGTTTTAAGCAACTTAAGCATTAAAAAAAGCCAAATGTATAATGTTCTGAAATAAACATTTTTAGTACAGTATTCTTATTAGAAAAATAGTACAGGACCCCTCAAATTTACTTACGTAGTCTCTTGCAAAAATTAATTGCAATTCAAAATTGTTGAGATGTATTTTGTTCATGGGTGGAAAAGAAAGTCTTTTGTTGATATGGTTATTATAGACTAGTGGGAAAGGTACTTGTCACACAAAAAGATAAAGTGATAACAGTATAGTTATCCAGTATGGACTACATTGATTTAAATACTGTAGATAGAGAGTTTAAATTGTAGAAGACAGCTGTTTAGAAACATGAACGTTTAAGTCCTGGATTTAAGGAGCAGTCGGTGGTTTGAGCCTTATCTAACGCAATGCCTTCCCTAAATTGTTATTATGATATAATATAATGTAATATTATTATTGTATTTTCCTGTTATAGAAAATTGCTTTATGGAGTAAATGAAATTGCTGTGAAAGTGCCTTCAGTTTTTAAGCTTCTAATTAAGGAGGTAAGACAATTGTACTTGTCTCAACATTTGTGATCAATAGGTTTGCCATTTGAAAAGAGCCAGGATTTAAGTAATGATATCCTTGGTGTTTTGTTTCCTAACTTCTCTTTGCTTATTTTTTTACTTGGAAGGGCAGAAAGATATTCCTCTGATAGATCAGTAATTTGGGAGCATGATTACTTTTTTATTTTGTCTAATTTTTTTCTTTTCGAAGTCTGTTGTTTTTTGTTTTTTTACTCTCAGGAAGTTGCACATCTAAACCTTGCCCTATTTTACAGATGTATACACCTGTCTTTTCTTTTTTCCCGCTAATTTTTTTGGCCGCGCTGTGTGGCATGTGGGATCTTAGTTCCCTGACCAGGGATCGAACCTGTGCCCTCTGCAGTGGAAGCGTGGAATCTTAACCACTGGACGACCAGGGAAGTCCCTCCTTCTAATTTTAAAAGCGATTAATCATGTTTTCTTCAGGTGGTACACTCTTAGGAACTAGGCATTGTGCCAGAAGTTTGGAATTAAAAACATGACATGATGAGTAACAATGAGGAGCTTGCACTTTAGCCCAGGAGTAATACATGTCAGTAGTTACTGTGGTGACCCTTCAGTTGTAAGAGCCGTAGAAGCGGTGGGGAATGAGGGATTGCAGGCATGTAAAGGAAGGAGTAAGTGGTTTTGCCGAGGAGAGTGGGTTCTCCAGTCTTTCTGGTTTGGGGCTAAAGTATAGAATTAGCTGTATTGAGTGAATACTTTTAGTAGAAGGTACAGATTGTTTTCCGTCAGTTCCTGAGAGTGGCCATATAATCTGCTTTAGAGCATAGCAAAGTGTAATAATGATTAGGAATTAGAAACACTGGTTTATAATGTGACTTCATCAGTAACTAGCTTTGGTCATTAGAAGACCTTTCTCCCTGCTGTTCCTTTATTGGTAAAATTGTAGGAAATCCTTTAATGATCCATTTGATTTTTTTTTAAGGGAACTTTTATTTATTTATTTATTTGATTTATTTATTTATGGCTGCTTTGGGTCTTCGTTGCTGCGCGGGCTTTCTTTAGTTGCAGTGAGCGGGGGCTACTCTTCATTGCGGTGTGTGGGTTTCTCATTGCAATGGATTCTTTTGTTGCGGAGCATGGGCTCTAGACACATGGGCTTCAGTAGTTGTGGCTCATGGGCTCTAGAGTGCAGGCTGAGTAGTTGTGGCGCACGGGCTTAGTTGCTCCGTGGCATGTAGGGTCTTCCCGGACCAGGGCTCAAACCCGTGTCCCCCTGCATTGGCAGGCGGATTCTTAGCCACTGGGCCACCAGGGAAGCCCATCTCGTTTGATATTGAAGTAAAATGGGACTATATATGTGAAAGTGCTTTAAAAAGTACAGAAGCATCAATTTTAAAACATTGGGGGTTATTAATGAAATTGGTAAAATACTATAAAATTTGGGTAAACAAAGTCCATTGCCAGGACTCCTTATCTTTTTTTTAATTCAGATTTTAATACTTAATTATTTCCTTAGAGAAAGCAAAACTGTAACTTATTTCATGTTTGTCTTCTCTTTGGACTCCAGTGAACCTTTGACTTATAAGTAAATTAGTGCTTCGAGTTCATAATAAGTAAACGTTTGTTCCAGTTGGTTAAAAGTTTTTGTATCCTTTAGCAGCACAGTAATTATTGAAAGTAAATGTATTTTATTGCTAAAGCAGAATGAAGAACAGCTAAATTCACACGTGTTAGCTGTTTCTAGCTGAATCTGTATTTGGGTTTGGTATGAACCTAAATGGATGCAAATAAATTAAGCTTATTTAGTCAAACTCTAGTAGTTTGATGGTAAAAAAAAAAAAAAAAAAGTAATATCTTGCCCTGCTCTTTGGGTAGTTACTTGTTACCGTAGGATACTACAGAGCTTATCCTGTAAGTATCCTGTTGGTTATTTCTTAAATCTGTATGCTTATAAATATCTCATTCAATTTGACTTAAAAATCTTGTTTTTTAGGTTCTCAACCCATTTTACATTTTCCAGCTGTTCAGTGTTATACTGTGGAGCACAGATGAATACTATTACTATGCTATAGCCATTGTGATTATGTCTGTAGTATCAATTATAAGCTCCCTATATGCCATTAGAAAGGTAAGTCCAATTTATTATGGGTTTCACAAATGTGTTTGTATTTTGTAATAACACGTAAGGTGTGTAGAATGATGCTTGGTATAACGTAAGTACTCCATACAGTTATTCTTTAGTTATGTGAATATGTACTCCCTTTCCCTCTTTTTTGAGGTGGGGGAAGGCAGCTGCTTTTTAAGAGTCAATGTATCGCTTGACTGCTTTGAGGCTGTAGGATCTATAGTTGCTTATCTAAGACTGGAATACTGGAGGGCTGATTCTGCTGTTTTCAGGGCTGTCTCATTAAAGTGCTTCTTATTTTGTCTAATGTTTTGAGCTAAAATATTGAATGATCTTTGAATCTTTTGGTCTTGACCTTTTCAAAGGCAGAGTGATATGAATTTATTATTTTAGCTTACCTTATTTTATATTACCCTTGCTTTCTAATAGCTTGAAGAGTTAGTTTATATTAACAAGTTAATTTTTTTTTCCCTGATTCAGCAATATATTATGTTGCATGACATGGTGGCAGCTCACAGTACTGTGAGAGTTTCAGTTTGCAGAGTAAATGAAGGTAAGTAAGTACTTCAGTTTACTCTTGGAAAAGTAAATTTAAAAAGATTTCCACTAAACCCTAATGTGTGAAGCAAGCCCAATATATTATACATATACACTTATTTCCATAAGAAATAAAAATGTGTGTTTGGATTTGTACTCATGTTTCTGTATCAAATTCATTCATTTATGTGAAATTGTATTTTTCTATAATGTGACACATACTATACTAGACTCTTGGGATACAGTGGATGGACATAGTCCTTGCCATCATTGAACTTCAGTCTAGTTGGAAAGACATGATAAACAGAAACAGTAACGTGTGATAAATGCTATGATAGGGAGAAGTCAGGGTTAGATATTAGAGCTCATTTACTGTAGGTGTCAGGGATGCCTTCTTTGAAAAGGTATTCTTAAGTGATTGAATTAGACAGATAAAAAGTAGGTGAGAAAGTGGTAAGGTGGGGGTGAGAGAGGGATAGAGGAGAGTTCTAAGTGCCCAGAGGCCTGGGTATTAGAGAGAGTTTTGTCATTGTAATAACTGAAAGCAATTCAGTGGCAGCAACTAGATAGTGGACAGCCTTTTAAGGCTTGTTAAGGGATTTGGACTCTCCCAAAAGGCAGTGGAAAGCCATTGAAGAGTTTTAAGTAGGAGAGTGATATGATCATATTTGCCTATTTGAAAAAATCATTCTGGCTGCCATGTTCGAACTTATTTAGAGGGGATTAATATTAAAGGCATGAAATGAATCAGGGTGAGGTTGTGGAGATGGAGAGTGGTGAGATGGGTTTGAAAGATACTTAAATGTGGGCATTGAAGAAGATTTGATGATTCATTGGATGCAAGGTGATACAGTGGTGTCAGGCTGGGGGCATGGATATTGGTGTCATTTAATTAAATAGGGAACACTGGAGGAGAAGCAGGATTGTAGGGAAGGATAATGTTTTGGACACGTTAGTTTGGTGAGATATTGAAGAGGTAAAGGAGATAAAGGGGAGGCAGCACAGCATCATGGGCCTTGGAGACAGTAGCCGCTTTGATTGATCAGGAAAACCAAATCAGTCTGCATTCTCTTGGCTCAGTATACTACATCCAGGTGTAAACCCAAGTTGGCCTGGCAGGTTGCTTTCTTCCTTGCGCTTCCTGGTCACTTGCTAGAGTACTAGCTGATAGTTTCTGCCTCCCTAGCTGCAGTCTTAGATGTGTAGCTTATTGGTGCTCCTCCTCTCCCCACTCTGCTGCTGCTGAAGATCCTGGGGATGCTAGGACAGATGCACTGCTCAGTGTTTAGCTTCCTTATCCCCTTTGTATAGTCCAACAGATCATTGATATTTAGTTTCTCAGTGCACCTAAGAGGGTTAGAATTTCACGTGGCATTAAGGCATTGAGTCACGTTTTTAAAATAAGGGATCTTATTAAGAAATGAAGATTATTATACTTACTACATGCAAAATAGCATCAGAATTCTTTAAAAGTTGTTTCCTCATAGCTTAGTAAACTACTTCTACCTTTTTTTAGAAAGGGAAGAGTGTTTGTCCTGCAGACTGACATCACAAACAGTAGTTTTCTCCTCACCCATCTTTGCTTAGAAACCAGTGTAAGTCTCTTCTAAGCATAGTTTAATAAAATCTAGGGGTAGGGGAAGAGAGAGAGAATGCCCAAATATAAGGCCACCTTTTACTTGGGAAGATCATTAAAGAAATGTTTAACTAACTTGAATATAATACATAAACTTCTAAGGAAATAATGAACTAGGTATGACAAAGTTTAATTTATTTTATAAATTGATTTAAAATAATATCTAAGATATTTTGGGACTATTTTAGGAATATTGAGAAAACAATGAGACATTATGGATTATAAATAGTAGCAACAAGAAAAAGAATGCTGTTAAAAAAGAAAGTGCTAAAATTTCAATGCTTTTATCTGTTTCCAAGGGATTACAGAAATCTGAGTTTATTTACCTGTTGCAGGGGGTCTCCTGTGTGGATTCATCATCTGTTTACTCATAGGGCTGATAGCTAAGATTGAGCATCCACCGTTGTAATGAGTGTTGAAGCCCACCTACCTGTTAGCTTAGAGGGGACTTGGCATCAACTCTGTGCAGTTGGCGTCCTATCCAGGGACAAACTAGCTGACACATTTAGACACCATGCTTTGTTAGCTTAAGGAATAATAATCTTATTTGTCAAAACTCTTCATCTATTGGGATTTTTCTATTTAACTCCATTATATTTTTAATGTATTTTTGAGATCAGGTGACCTTTGGATAGATCTTTTGTTTGCTGTATTCTTATTCCAAGTTAAAGAATATTCTTTTCAGACTTTTCTTTCTTTCAATTCAGAAATCGAAGAGATCTTTTCTACAGATCTTGTGCCAGGAGATGTCATGGTCATTCCATTAAATGGGACAGTCATGCCTTGTGATGCAGTACTTATTAATGGTACTTGTATTGTAAATGAAAGCATGTTAACAGGTAAACTAAATTAAATGAGTAAAACCCAGATGAGTTGTTTATAATGATACTAGGATTAAGTAGTTGTTGATTAAGCTATGTCACAATTAACTGTGCTGTTTGTGTCCTTTACTTATGAATGTCATGAATGTGATAGATATTTGTGAAAAGATTTTCTTTTTTTTTATTTTGAGGGAACCAAATTCTGCATTATACTCAGCTGTGATACTAAAGCACAATGCTGTTGTTCACGATATCTCGTCCTTCTTCTGTCCATTCTTTTGACATGAGGAAATGCTTTATAGTAAGGGAAGAGGAAAGAAATCCTTTGCCCACAGCATATTTACTTCTCACTTTGATATGCAAAAAGTGGGACTAGAAGAGTTGATATTTTTATTAAATTGGGGAGAAATAGACTTTAAAATAGCTTCCCTTTGGAAACTCACAATCTGGAGGTAGAGCTTTATATCTTTATTTTTTTTAATTTAATTTAATTTAATTAAAAAATTTTTTTTCTTTGAACATTTTTTTAACATCTTTATTGGAGTATAATTGCTTTACATTGTTGTGTTAGTTGCTGCATAACAAAGTGAATCAGCTATGTGTATATATCTTTTTATCATGACTATTTTTTAATTGTCATAGTCAACCTGGCAAGAAAGTGATTCCTATATAATACATTTTTGAACTGTTAAGAGTCTTAAAACACACTCATACACATAAATATCCCCACACACCTGTCACCTTTGACATAAGAAGTGCGAATGCTACAGAGCACTACATTTTAATGTTAAAAGAATTTGGCTCTTTTTTACTGTTAGAGAATTACCATACTCCTCTGCCTTGCTCGGATGCTTGTTCTCTTCTTACTCGTGTGTGTGTGTGCGTGTGTGTGTGCGCGCGCGCGCGCTTGTGGTCTGGGAGTGGGTGGGATTAGGAGTGGATCTTCACATGTTGTGTGTGCTTGGGGTTGCAGAGTACTTCCTAGGTTAGTTCTCAGGGATACCAGAACAGGTGCTGAGGCGACGGTAGCAACCTCGTCTTCTTATTTGAAACTTGGCACAGTTATTTCCAACTGATTACCTTTGAGTCACAGATCACTTTCAGGAATTATTGTGGAAGACAAAATTTGATATTTCTGGGTAAGGAAATTGATAGACCAAAAGCTAATTGATTAAGCTATGTTATTCACATGTGAGAACTGTTAATAACTGTTGTCAACAGTATGATAACATTTAGGATATTTAACAACTCAAGATTTGTGTGTTTGATACTGATTTCTATGCTTTAACTTACGGATTTTTTTTTTAAAGGAGAGAGTGTTCCAGTGACAAAGACTAATTTGCCAAATCCTTCAGTGGACGTAAAAGGAATGGGAGATGAATTATATAGTCCAGAAACACATAGACGACACACTTTGTTTTGTGGGACAACTGTTATTCAAACTCGTTTCTACACTGGAGAGCTTGTCAAAGCCATAGTAGTTAGAACAGGTAGAAAATATTTAATCTTGTCTTGCATGGTTTAGCACATTTGAAGCCTATCGAATGCTTAATAAGAGATTCTGTTTTGAGAGATAATTCTCATTTTCTTATAAAAATACTATATAATCATTTTATTCTTTAATTTTTTTGAAAGGATTTAGTACTTCCAAAGGACAGCTTGTCCGCTCCATATTGTATCCCAAACCAACTGATTTTAAACTCTACAGAGATGCCTACTTATTTCTACTGTGTCTTGTGGCGGTGGCTGGCATTGGGTTTATCTACACTATTATCAATAGCATTTTAAATGAGGTATGTACATGGGACCCTTAATAGAGTTTGATTCTTAGTTTGATTCACATGTGGCTCTTGAAGATTTGAAATGTAGCTAGTGAGACTGAAAAATTAAAATTTTAATTTAATTTAAATGAATTTAACTTAAAAAAAAAGCCATATGAGACTTGTAGCTATTATGTTAGAAGGTACAGATCTAGAACATCACCATAGAAGCAGAAAGTTTTGATCAGCTCTGGTTTAGATGATCTTTTATTTGCTCTCTGGTTACTTTAAAAGAGGGAGGAGTGATCCCATACTCACCAAAAGCTTTATTTTTTCTTTTTTTAACCTCTGGTATATACAGCATTAAAATTATTTGTGATTACTGAATTGAAGGTATTTCTAAGGGACCTTGTCAAATTTCTTTTTTCTATCCCCTGTAGAGACTAGCATAGTAGTTAAGAGTCAATATCTGATAATATTTGTTGACTTTGAAGTATGTAGTGTATGAAGTATATGGGGCTATTAAAGTAAGAATTAGCTTTAAAAATAGCTCATTCCCACAGTCCACTGACAATTCATTGAGCTTTCCATTTTGCAGAATGTCTAAAGGGAAAAAAATTATAGATAGTTAATACATGAATATACATACACACTTATTATATATAAGATTAAAAATGGTTTATAGACTTTTCACTAAAGAAATACCCCCATTGGGTTAATAAATATTTAATATTGGGGGTCTGACATTTATTTTTATGTTAACTGTAGGTAGAAGTTGGGGATATAATTATCGAGTCTCTTGATATCATTACAATTACTGTGCCGCCTGCACTTCCTGCCGCAATGACTGCTGGCATTGTGTATGCCCAAAGAAGACTGAAAAAAGTGGGCATTTTCTGTATCAGTCCCCAAAGGATAAACATCTGTGGACAACTGAATCTTGTTTGCTTTGACAAGGTTGGTTCAATGTCAATAATCATTGTCAAAGGTCACTTTGTAGCTTTTTAAGTCTAAAGTATTTAGATTAATGGTTTCTGTATTCTTTATCATCTAATTTGCACACGTTTTAAAAGAAATGTTCTTCTCATTTTTCTCTTTTAACTTATTTGGCACATGCATCATTTTTGTATTATTTCTTCTCATTATTTTTTCAATTTTTAATACTTTGGATATTGCTTATTTGCCCAGATCTACCATTCATATCCAGAATTATGCCTTATAGTAGTAGTAGTAAAATTTATCTGCTCTTTCACCTTTTTAACAGAATAGGCTCTATACAGATATAGTTACTGGAATGTTATTGCTGTAAAGTATATACATTTAGTGTTTGCTCTATGATTTCATTGAATGTGTTACAAAATTATGAAAGACACTGATTATATGATTTTATGTGAAAATGACAAATTTTGTACCTGTGTGAAATATACCTTGCCTCTTACAAAGGGTTCTTCTTTCCTCACCTGAAATTAGTTTTCCTAAAAGTTTAGAGAATTAAACCTTGGTCAGAAAACTTTCCATCTGTCTCTTCTGGGTGACTAACATGATAAGAATTTGATTTTTGTGCATCTTCATTATTAAAGAAAAAAATATGAGATGTATTTTATTAAGAGAAAAAAAAAGTCATATCCCATGACTGTGTTTTATATGAATCTGTTCAGAAAATTTTACTTAAAATTTTGCTTAATCTTTTTTGGAAATGTTTTTAAAATTTTTAAGCAGACACAAAAGTGGAGAAAAAGATGCAAGTATAATAAATCCTCGTTTGCCCATTATCCAACTTAAACAGTTACCAACATTTTGTCAGTCTTATTTCACTATCCCCTCATTTTGAAGGTGGCAGCATCAGATATGTTATTTCATCCATATACTTCGGTATATAGCTCTAGAAGATAATGTTTTAACAGAACTTACCACAGTACCATTATCACTGCTTACTACACTTAACAAAATTAACAGTTCCTTAGTATTACCTAATATCCAATTCATATTCAGGTTGCTCTGCCTTTCTCAAAAATATCTCAAATTTTTACAATTTGTGTTTTCAGCCAGAATCCAAATAAGGATTTCATTAGTTATAATTAATCTGTGACCATTGCTTTTCTTGCCTCTCTTTCCCAGTCATCTTATTGAGGAAACCAGGTTATTTATATCCTGAATTTGCCTAATTGCACCTCTTGATGTCATTTAACTTGTTCCTCTTCCCTTTTTTGGCTCCCTATGCCCTAATCTCCCCATCTTGTGTTGGCATCCTTCATTGATTGATAGGTCGATTGGTGCATTGTTCCACCATTTAATACTATAAGTACATAAGTATACTATTCCACACATATCTCCCCCTACCCCGCCCCACCCACAAAGAGGAACCGCACCATACGGAGTGTTCTGCACACTTTTCCTCACTTTTTGTCCTGCAAGTTACTCTGTTAGTACATGCACAGAGATCTTACTTATCCCCCTCCCCATCTTATAGCTGTATTGTACTCCATTATGTAGTTGCAGCATAGCTTTTCATGATTTTGTAAATGTGCTCTTTTTTTTTTTTTTAAGACTGGAACTCTTACTGAAGATGGTTTAGATCTTTGGGGGATTCAACGAGTGGAAAATACACGGTAATTATTAGCTAGACTTGATCATTTATTTTAGTTAATTTTAATAAATATTTTAATATATGAAACATTCAAACATATAGAAAGTAATATTATAGCTATGTACCCACCACTAAGATTATACAGTTGACATTTTGCCATATTTGCTTCAGATCTCCTAAAAGATTTAAAACATTACAGATATTGCTAAAGTCTTAACCTATCCCTTTTTCTATCCCTACCACCATTTTGAAGTTGTATTGTTATCTTTGCATGTTTTTATATTTTTACTTCATATATATCTACCCATAAACAAGATCTGTTTATAAATAAATATACACAACTGTTATGTACTGTATGTGTTTTGCTGCTTTTTTGCCTCATAACATTGTTTTCAAGATTCATCCATGTTGATATATATAGATCCAATTTATTAATCTTCACTGTTGTTTAGTATGCTGTTATGTGATTAAACCATAATATTTGTTCTTCAGCTAAGGTACAGTTTAACTTTTTCTCCCTTTTTCCTTCCACTTTCACAGTGTCGCAATTAAAATTCTTAGGCATACAACTTCTGTGAGCATGTGGTTGAGTTTCAGTAAACCAGCTTCTTAAAAGTTTCACTGCTGGGTCATACCGCACATGCATGGCCACAGCTCTAGTAGGTAC
This sequence comes from Pseudorca crassidens, assembly GCF_039906515.1. Lineage (NCBI taxonomy): Eukaryota > Metazoa > Chordata > Mammalia > Artiodactyla > Delphinidae > Pseudorca > Pseudorca crassidens. The sequence continues at coordinate 75,627,165 of NC_090300.1, read as the reverse complement.
TGTCTACTTGCTCTCTAAGTGATGGTGCTAACCTACACTCTCTCCCTCAGTGGGTAAGAGACCCTGCTGCTCCATATCCTTGCTAAACTTGCCATTGTCAGACTTCTAATTTTCCCAAATGGATAGATATGAAATGGTATTTCATTGTGGCTTTGTTCAGAGTTTCTTTGGAGTTTAAGCGTATTTTCACATTTTTGGAAGGAGGGTCATTTAGCATTCTCTGTATTGTCAGTTTATATCATAATTTTTTTAATGGTGTTGTTTGTCTTTATCTTATTCACTTGGTAGAAGTCCTTTGTATTTTCTGGGTGATCATCTTTTTCAGTACTATACATTAAAAATATTTCACCAGTCTCTGTTTCATCTTTTTACTTTGTTTTTGCTGTCTTTGATGCTTAAAAGTTTTACTACTATAGCTGTGTCTATGCCACTTTTTATTTTTTCTCTCTCAAAAGTCTGTGGGATTTTGGTTTATACAGTCTGAGAGACTATTGTTTGGTTCATGTCATGTCAGAGCTGTCACATCTTCTTGGTAAATAGCGTGTCACATTGTGACCTTACTTATCCCTAGTGATGCATCATGCCTTAAATTCTGTTTCATCTAATATTTGTATAGTTTTACACCAGCTTGCTCTTGCCTGATGTTTGCCTCCTATATCTTTTTTTCTATCTCTTTACTTTTCAGTCTTTACGTTCACATTTATTGCCATCGTGTTCACATTTATTGTGATTTCAGATATATTTGAAATTATTTCTACCATCCCTCACCCCAATTCCCAAACACATTTTCTCATATTTCTCTCATTTTCTCAGAATTTATACATCCTAATCTTTTACTACTTGTCCTTAAGTTATTAATATTCATATTTAGAGTCTAAAGTCCATGGGTGTCTTTATTAGTTTCTAAACCCCCAAAACCCATGCACTGTACACTACTTTTACTTTCACCTCCCTTTTTATATGTATTTGTTGCATAACATTTTATGATTATGATTTTGGTTTTATACAGTCTGCATGCAAGGATTTACCTAGGTTTACGGATACCTTTGCTAACCGTTGCTTCATGTATCCCATTCCTCTGGATTAAATTGCCATCTTCTGTAACCACATTCATTAGTAGTTCTTTGTTTCGTTCTCTCTCGTGAATGATGGTGTAACTGTATAGATTCCTAGGTTGACAGCTGTGTTCCCTCAGCACCTTGGAGGTGTTATTCCATTTCTCCTAACTTCTTCTGTTATTGCTACTGAGAAGTCTTAGTCTTCTTTAGTAATTTTTTTTCTACTTTATTTAAAAAAATACTTCTTTATGCTTGATTTCTGCAGTTTTACCATGATCTTTTTCTTTGTGCGGTACTCATTTTGCTTCTAGATTCCAAAGATTCATGCTTTTCCTAAATTCTGGAAAATTTGCAGCCTTTTTCTGTTCCATTATGGCTTTTCCCCCATTCTTTGTTTTCTCTCCATCTGGGAATCCTAACCATACCCTGGACAAGAAATTTCATTTGGTTCTTTCCAAATCTGCCTCTCCCCTTTTCCCCGCCATGGTGTCTTGTTCTTTTTCTAAGTCTGTAATTTTAAAATGCCTTCTTTGCATTCTTTCAGATTGCCATTCTATTATCTCAAGTTTATGGGATTCTAATTCGGTCTTTGTTTTGTCTGTTGAGTCGTGAGAATTGTTTCCTGGTTCATTTTTAAATTATGGACTCATCCTTAGCAGGATTTTTCTGTGAGTCTCCTTTGTGGCTGTGTTGTGGGAGCTCCTCTCTAGAGAGTTTAGACTTTGGCCAAAAGTAGTGTCAGTGGTGCCAGACAAGCTGTAATGTTACTTTCATAACTTGGGGATTTCTAGGCCAGGCAGTAACATACATTCAAGCCCAAATGCCATCCTGAGTAGCGTAATTGTTTAGAGTTTACGTACTGACACCAGACCTCTTGTGTTTGAATCCTTGCTTTGCCACTTATATGCTGTGACTTGGCAAGTCACTTAAGCACTCTGCTTCGGTTTTCTCATCTGTAAAATGGGGATAATAAAACACCTTCCTGTGGTATAAGGATGAGAGGAGTCAAATAAATTTAAAGTTCTCGGAACAGTGCCTAATGCATAGTAAATATGTTATATAGATATTAACTGTTTTCTTGAATTTTGGGTGGGGGAAAAGAGGTAAGCTTATTCTTAGTTATGCCTTTGTCTGTGGGTAAATTTTTTCTAGTATACTCTTTTTCCAAGGGTGTAGCTCTTCCAGAGCACTGGCTGTCTTAGGTGAGAGGGATATTCTCTGTTCCAACTCCCCACTTTGTATGTGGCCACAACTTTGTCTCCTGTTCCCCGTGTGGTTATTAAAACCCAAGGCCTTAAGCGTACTGAGATGGCTCTCCTCCCTCTTCCTTTTCCCCCAGACAGTCACAGCATCTGTTTAAGGTCACACCCCTCTGGTTTTCCTTTCACTGTTCCTGGCACTTGAAATTTTCCTTTTCTTTCTTATGAGCCCAGTTTTGCATTTGAAAGGTAATGGCGTTACACATTCATTTTATGTTTTTACAAGAGAGTTTTTATGTGTTCTAATTTGCCATGTGTCCATAGGCAGGAGTTTTAATTATTGTTTAGTATGTAGCATTTTCTATACTGTTAATGTCTGGTCTAGTTATTCAGAATCTAAGGTAATAGTGTATTTTAGTCATGTATAATAATTTTCATGGAAGAAAATGTTTTTGAATGTCAAAATCTATAGTGAAAATTAATACATGCATAAATGCAAACATTTTATTTCTACTTTTTAAAATAATAAAACCTGAAAAGTCCTGTTAGACTATTGTCTTCAGTCTTGGGATTTATGAATCTAATTCAGTGAATTTTCTATATAGTTTTCTTTTGCCAGAAGAAAAGGTTTGCAATGAGATGTTGGTAAAGTCTCAGTTTGTCGCTTGTATGGCTACTTGTCATTCACTTACAAAAATTGAAGGAGTGCTTTCTGGCGATCCACTTGATTTGAAGATGTTTGAAGCCATTGGATGGGTAAGTTCAGTGTTTTAAAGTACAATTAATTAACTTTAGGAAAATAGTAAAAATTAACTTGCAAAGAATTGTTTCTTCACATTGTTTTGACAGTGGTCTGTCTTGTACCATAAAAGGAACTATGTAATTTCTTTTTTTTAATTAATTTATTTATTTTTAAAAATTTTTTTATTTTGGCTGCATTGGGTCTTTGTTGCTGCGCATGGGCTTTCTCCAGCTGCGGCGAGCGGGGGCCACTCTTCATTGCGGTGTGCGGGCTTCTCATTGCGGCGGCTTCTCTTGTTGCAGAGCACAGGCTCCAGGCACGTGGGCTTCAGTAGTTGTGGCTCGCGGGCTCCACAGCGCAGGCTCAGTAGTTGTGGCTCACAGGCTTAGTTGCTCCATGGCATGTGGGATCTTCCCGGACCAGGGATAGAACCCGTGTCCCCTGCATTGGCAGGCAGATTCCCATCCACTGCGCCACCAGGGAAGCCCTGTAATTTCTAAAGTTACATCGCTGGAGAGATATTTATAATTGTCTAAAAAGTCTGTTTTAGTAAAATTGACTCATTCAAACGACCTTTAATAGAGGATGACCTGCTCAGGGCCCCGCTTCATGTTTACAAGAGAAAGCAGGTATCAGTATCTTGAGGCAGTAGGTCTAAGTCAGTAAGAAGATCTCAGTGACACAGTTCGTTGGGCATAGGGCAGAAGTATAGAGTGGGCATGTGTCTTCAGTGCTCTTTTGTCCCCATCCATGTACTACTTCCTGTGTCCTTACTCTCACACACGCACACACGCCTGCGCAGAGGTTTCTGTCTGTTCACTTCTTTCTGTTTGTTTTGTCCTTGATTATTTTAATTTCTGAGTGCTCGCTTGTGTTCTCTGGTTTGTTTTCTCTTTTCTTCTTTTATAGATGTAATAATAGTTTGTTTTTAAAGTTCCTTTCTTGCTTCTGAATTTTTAATTTTCTCTGGGTCAGGTTTTCTTCCCCCGCTTCCTATATTAATCTTCTCCTTTATGCTTTTAGAAAAAATTGAGGTGTCATTGACATCTCCTTCATGCTTTTGGTTTTCATTATGCATCTTGATGATACTTTTATATTTAAGAATGAGGGTCTGATTTGATAGTTCTGGGTAGCTGCAACAAGGTTTTCATCCTTGTTCATATGTATGTTGGTCTGTTTGCCTGAGAAGTGTCTTCCCTGAATGGGAAGGCTGACTGGGGGAGCCTGTTGTGTACTGAGGGTGGGGCCCCTTCAGCAGGCATTCTTCAGTTTCAGGGGAGCAGAAGTAGTCTTTAGGTTGCTTTCCCCGCCCACTCCCCCAATGCTTGCACATGCAGTACTCTGGAATGCTGCCCCTCATATTAGCAGCCCTTCCTCCTCTCAGGTAGGTAGTTCGTATCTGTAGAGCATGACTCCTGGGTTTTTTGGGGGTTTTTTTTGTTTCTTTTTGCTTTGCTCAGCTATTCTGGCTGATAAGAAATGTTCCCACCTCTCCTGTACGTCCTTTTGTGTTTATTCTGGGCTACTATTTCCTTCATTGCGGTATCCATCAATATGTTTCAGTCTCCTTGCTTTGCTTTCTGTTTACTTTTACAGGGTTGTTTCTTTTTGTGTGTTTTGTTAGTATTTTGAAAGGGAGGGAGATGAGTGAAGAAGTACTCTGCCACTTTCTGAAAGCCCACAGTAAATACTCATTAAATTTAATTCCTTAAAGGAGACCCACTTCATTTATAAGGAGTAGAACAAAGTACAGCTGATTCATCTCTGATATTCTCTAAAGCCGTTCTCCAACTGAATAGATTTTCAGTAGATTTTTTGTTCTGTATGTGAATCTTTCAAAAAGTGGGTTTAAATAAGTAAGTTTGTATAATAGCATGCTTTTTTGACTCTGAGATGCTTGATCTTACCACAGAGTATCTATGGAATGTTTTTACATAACTGGGCACTACTATTATTTTATGTGATTAATACCATGTAAGGTGTTAAAATGTTTCTTAAGAACTGTGTAAATTGGACACAGCTCTCTTCCCCTTCATTTTCCCGTTGATGATTCCTTCACTTATAGAGCCAAATTAGTTGTATTGTCATGTGCGTGTATTTAATACAAGTTTTTGATAGAATTTTTCACCAGAAATATTTTAAAATTAAATTTCAAGGAGTTAGGATAGTAGTACTTTAATTAGACATATTCAAGGTGGGGAAACTAAATTCACATCTTTGTTCCTCAGAGTGCTCTTGACCCAGTGGTTCTGCTAACCGTATCTGAGTTCCACATATTTTTGAATCCTCTTCTGTTGGCAGAAAGGAATCCCTGGATGATAGACTGACAATTTTTGGAACTGCAAGGACCTTCTTTATCTTGCAGAAGTAGTCTTTAAACTCAACTGGTTGTAGGAGCAAAATTAGAGAAGTTTTTCTCTATTTCTTTACTAATCTCTGTCTCCCCTCTGCCATGAGTTGCTAGGACTTTAACTAACTAGCTTTGTTTATATATTGTTTTACTTTTTTTTTTTTTAACTTAACTGAAGATAGCCGTAATGTTTCATTTTAAAATGGAACCAGTGAATTGAATTTATGCATTTCATGGATCAATACTTTGAATATTTTCCTTTCAGATTCTGGAAGAAGCAACTGAAGAGGAAACAGCACTTCATAATCGAATTATGCCCACTGTGGTTCGTCCCCCAAAACAGCTGCTTCCTGAATCTACACCTGCAGGAAACCAAGAAATGGTGCAGAATTGTTTTAAGCTAGATAATACTGTTGGTGCTCACATTTTGTCCTCATTTTAAAATATTGCTGGAAGATGAAGTCACATGTCCTTTTTCTAACTCTAATAGAGATATGAATATGTTTACTGCATTTATCAGAAACTACACCTGGTGTGTTGCAGGCCTTCTGTGTAAAACATTGAGATTCAATTCTCAGTACTATTACTTTTTTCCTATATACTGAGTGGCTTAGTGCCTTGTGATTTAGATGCATGGTGGTTAAGACTTTTAAATTGCATCTGTATTCCTGGGACTTAATAAAAATAATATGTGAAAGGCTTTATTTTTAGGGTAATTTTTAAATATGTTCCTATTAGTTTATGTTAGAACTTAATATTTTAATATTTCTAGGATAGCAGAATGTTTTAAAATACTCAAGAATATACTTTTTTAAGAAATGGGAGGTGGTAAAGAAGCAATCTTAAAACCTGACTTTGAAATACTCCGAATTCCTTACTGTTTTCCAAATAATGTTTTGTGGATGTGTAGTTAAAATTTTTTTAGCTTGAGTGTGTTAATGGACTTAATTTATACTATTACTTTATTCTTTTCGTCTTGTTTTATTTTTAGGAGCTGTTTGAACTTCCAGTAAGTGAAGAATGTTTACTTGTTACCTAAGTATATCTTTTAAAAAAATTTTTTTTTAAAATTGAGGTATAGTAGATATACTTGTGTATCTGTTTTAATTCTTAAAAAATAATAAATGGTTTGTGCATCTTTTGAAATTACATAGGCTATTTATGAGATAGGAATTGTTCGCCAGTTCCCATTTTCTTCTGCTTTGCAACGTATGAGTGTGGTTACGAGGGTGCTAGGGGACAGGAAGATGGACGCCTACGTGAAAGGGGCGCCGGAGGTCATTGCCAGTCTTTGTAAACCTGAAACAGGTAAGGAAGCAGCTAGGCTTTGAGTGAGATTCTGTTATTTGTGTAAGCTTGTAGTCACAATCCTACTAATGACCTTTATTTTCTCCTTCTTAAAAGTTCCTGTTGATTTTGAAAAAGTTTTAGAAAATTACACCAAACAGGGCTTCCGTGTGATTGCTCTTGCACACAGAAAATTGGAGTCAAAACTGACATGGCATAAAGTGCAGAATATTAGCAGGTAAGGTTGGTGAATGGTTTTTCTACAGCTTTTCCAATAAAGCATCACTTATGTTTATAAAAGTCTTGTACAATAATTTATATTCAATTACTATTTATTTATTAAATATTTATTGGATATATGCAAATATGTAACAGTTCAATGTTTGTTTTAGGCAGTTGAGATAAAAGTACAACTCTCTGGAACTACTTTTATTTTTTTAAAGCTACCTTACCTTTAAAATATTTATTTATTTATTTTTTGGCCGTGTTGGGTCTTCGTTGCTGCGCGCGGGCTTTCTCTAGTCGTGGCGAACGGGGGCTACTCTTCGTTGTGGTGTGCAGGCTTCTCATCATGGTGGCTTCTCTTGTTGGGGAGCACAGGCTCTAGGCACACGGGCTCAGTAGTTGTGGCTTGCGGGCTCTAGAGCGCAGGCCCAGTAGTTGTGAGAACGGGCTTTGTTACTCTGTGGCATGTGGGATCTTCCCAGACCAGGGCTTGAACCTGTGTCTCCTGCATTGGCAGGCGGGTTCTTAACCACTGTGCTACCAGGGAAGTCCCTCTGGAACTACTTTTAGTTTATTTGTTAGATATTTATTGAGTGCCTGCTATGTGTCAGGCATGTTTTAGGAACATAATTATGTTTTTGGTAAACATAATTCTACAGAAGTTTATTTTTCCCCAGTGATCTACAGTTACTCCTTGGTATTTGTAGGGGATTGGCTCCAGGACCTGCCTCACGGATTCAACTGTGAATTTTGTAGTACTGTAGTATTTATTGAAAAAAATCTATGTGTAAGTGGACCCACACAGTTCAAACTTGTGTTTTCAAGGGTCACCTGTACTTGCTTTTGCCCAGTAGCTGAAACCAAGTATCATGAGTCACAATAACCACACCCTCCCACCCTCACCCGCAAAGGTCAGATGGCCATTACCAGTGTCACGTTTACTTCCAGTTATAGCTATGGGTTTCACATTCAAGGATTGTCACTTTTACTATAACTGATAACAGACCGACCTTTTGAAGATAACACTTTTGTTTAGGAATATTTCACGGGGTACCTAGCATTTTGTAAGCAGAAAGAAATATTTATTGGCTATCCTGCTAATTCTGCCTATCAAACAGACTTTTCTTCTCACATCCCTGCCCTGCTGCCATTGTCTCTAATTCAGGGACTCAGCTCTTTAGTCCAGTCTTTCCTATATCTAATCTGTGTACCACACTATATCTACAGAGAGCTCTTTAACATTCAAATCTAATACTAGTCTTCTACCTGGAATTCTTATAAATAGCTCCCCATCATCTACTGGCGGAGTTCACAAGCAAGAATATGAATCAGGAAATAAACAACAGAATACATACTTAGTTAAAAAAAAAAAAAAGTAAATGATTCAAACAGCTAATTATCAGAAAAAGACATGCAAATGGCCACTGAACACATGAAAGTGATAAGACACTTCAGTCTTGGGGAACTACAGAATTAAACCACAGCAAGACATGACTTCTTTCTTAAGGTTTACAGAATTGAAAAGATTGATGATATCAAGTGTTAGAGAAGGCTTGAGAAAATTTTAACAACATACTGCTACTGCACTATTGTAAATAACATGCATAGTACCGATCAAAATCTCAACTTGCTTATACAATTTGACCCAGCAAGTGCAGTTCTAGGAATCCAGCCTAAAGAAATATTTCTATGTGAGCATAAGGTTCAAATTTAAATAGTATAAATAACATGATATGATAGTGGTTAAATTCTGAAGTATTAATACTTCTGTTAATTATTCTAAGCGCATTATGTGAAAAGGGTAGGACAGTGTTTATAGTACAATCCTGTTTTTCTGGATGAGGACTAAAGGAGTGGAGTGGATAGCCAAATAATAACTAAAAGTAAAAACAACTTTAGGAATTCTACCTATTAAAACAGAATACTGGGGGAATTTGGTCTAAGCAGGGACGTTTAAAAAAAAAAAAAAAAAGACAGCGGCAACCAAATGATCTGATGCATGCATACGTGTGATTGGGAGCCACACGTGTAAAATATCATACCCTAATTCCTACGAAGGGAACATGAAGGGTTGTCTTTCTCTACGGTTTTGCCTTTTACCACCTCTCGTCCCCCACCTTAAAGACTGAGAACTGAGTTGCCTATGGTTCTTGAGCCTGTCTTTCAGGCATCCTTCTGTGCCTTGGACAGGCTGTTCCGTCTGTGCAGAATACCCTACCCTCCCTATCAACCCTTCTCTCTCTCTACTCCCCTTCCTCATCTTTCAACCAGGATCTTCTCTGTGTTTCCATTCTACCTGTAGGAAGAGGTTTTGGCATTTCTCTTACAGCTTGAACCTGTATATCTTGAAATGAATATTGTACTGTTCATTAACTAGAGGGCAAGATTTCCATGACCTGTATCATTCCTAGTAGAGTTAGGAAACCAGCTGCAGCCAGAAACTAGAACCTCAGAGGAAAATGGTTACAGAGCTTTGACCCAGTATTTTCACATCGGTACAGCTTTGTGCTTTGAATTGCATTTTCAGGCTTCAAGGCTTATTTCTCCTGTTACCACCAGCAGGATAATTCATATTAAGTTTTCTAACTATTCTTTTAATATCTTTACCACTCATTGTGTAATTATATAATTTCAAAGATGTTTAGATTTTGTCGCTGTTTACTTAAGCACCCTTATTTTGAATTTTGTGTAGAAAAACCATTTGGTTATTGCAAGTCTGAAATTTTGGCCCCTATCTTCAAACCCCATTTTCACTATTGAAAAGAATATTTCTGTGATATAATTTTGATAGCTTTAGATTTTTTAAGAATGCAGCTGTCACTGAACAGACTTCATCTCCATTGTAGTGCTGAAGCACATATTATTTTTGCATAATCCCTTTGCTTGCATGTCTGTTTCCCCACAAAAGGGTCTTGAGAGTAGAGATCATGCCTTTTCATCTTTGACCTCCCAGTGATGAGTGTACTACTCGGTGCACAGTAGATGATCAACTATTTGAAGAAATAGCATCTTGATAACTATTGAATATTAATATTCTAAAAGACCCATCTCTGGATCCTGAGTAGATCTCATTGTTGGACTACTAATAGTTTTTGTATCACGCTTCCAGCATCAAGAATTTGATCAAGAGTTTTATAAAATTCCTCAAAGACTTGATAATGAATCCAGTATAACTATTGAATGTGCCTGTGTACAGTTTTTCCTTTTCTCTTAACATTTAAATTAGAGTATATTCGATGGGGAACGGTAAAAAATAGATATATTTTATGGTCATTCATTTTGTAGGTAGGATACAAGATGAATATTCCTTAGTACTAGAAGTATTTAGTGTCTTAGACAAAGGTATACATTTCCTAAGGATCTTTATATGCCCATGTTTCAAGGGTAAAATTTAATTTCAAAATGTATTTCTTGGGAATTGTTTTTTCAGATTTAAGTTCATTGAGATTGAACTCATAAACTTATACATTTATGGTTTATTCAGCATATAAAATGTTTTAATTTATAATTTTTGGCTATTTTAAATTGCCTTATCAACATAAAATGAACAAATACTTGTTCTCTTGACTAAATCATTATGTTAAAATTTCTTTTTCTGCAGAGATGCCATTGAGAACAACATGGATTTTATGGGATTAATTATAATGCAGAACAAATTAAAGCGAGAAACCCCTGCAGTACTTGAAGATTTGCATAAAGCCAACATTCGCACTGTCATGGTCACAGGTTAGACTTTATAAAAGGACACAGAAAAAAATCGAGTATGACTCTTAGAGTTCAGGTTATCTAATATTGAGGAATGATGAGTTAGTTATAAAAGCATACTTATTACTGTTGATATATAGCTCCATCTAATACCACACTATTATCCTATAACTCAGGTAATTAAATTTATTATATAGTTGCTCCATCTTACATTGCCCTATTTCAGCTCTGAATACTTTTCCAAGATAGAGGACAACTTTACAATACACTTTGGAGGTCTAGCAAATCTGTATATAATAAGTATAATACAGTAGTGAAAGGCACACTGTAAATATTTAACTGCTCTTTTTTGTTATCTCTCTTTAATCATATATTTCTTATAGCAGTTGTTTTACTCTGCCTTGTGTTAGTTATTTGTAGATTTGTTTTCTCTATTAGAATATAAGATTCTTGAGGGTTAAGAATATGATTTACTTATTTTGAGACTGTCTGTAATTTTTAGAACTGTGCCACATACATGGAAAATGATTAATAGATATTTGTTATAATTATATTTTTATATATAAGATAGTACATTTATCATTGTTTGTGTGTAACAGTGAAAAGAGCCATTTTTTGGTTTCTTTCTTGACTGCTACATCTAAATGATTCTCCTGGTGTTTATCATACTGTTATGATCAACAGTTTATCATACTGTGGATAATATTAGATAATTCCTTTCTTAGTCATATGAAATTGTGGCAGCTCTTAAAGTGTTTTTTTCTTAGCAAATAATCACATTTAAGATATTCACTTTATGGCATTTACGTGTACAGTAAGACATATGGAAAAAGCTTGTGTACATTTTTATGTTTTAGACTCTGAGATCCATCTAATACCATACTTATTACCAGATAGCTCAAGTAACCAAGTTTATTAGCATCCCAGCAGTTCTTGGTTCTCATGATCCTGCTTCAGAGCACTTTGTCTGTATCACTGGCCCTTGTTTTCCTGCCCCGGACAGAATATGGCATTGTGTCTCAAGGATCTGTCAGGTCATAGGAAGACACGCTTGGAAATAGTGTGTGGGAATTGAAGGAAGAGACAATCGTGCCCTTCCATTCTGGTAGCAGTGGGCTCCCCAGACCTTTGCCTGCTTCTCCTGTACATCTGCATTTTCCTCTCTTGATCTTGTCTTTACAGTGTCTTTAGTTCTTTCCTTTCGTGACTGAGAAGTTGTCTATCTTGCTTCTCTTTATATCTTATAAAGATTGTATTCTTGTTACTTTGCTTATCTTTTTGTTTTGTGTAATCTTACTTTTGTAACTCAGTTTTTTCTGTGATGCTACTCTCATATTCTTGAACAGATTACCAGTCACTCCCAGGTTATTTCAACAATATTTATTGAGCACTGTGCCAGGCGTTGAATGGGTACCACTAGTCCATGACTCAGAAAGATTGAGACTGTATTTGTCTTTAAAAATTGTGGGTGAGAATGTTCTGAATATTTAGTATCTATGTGCTTTTGAATTATTTGAGGCTTCTTTTGATATATATATATATCCTGATTTTATTATTTTTAAACTCCAAGAGTAAGGACCATACATTGACTTCATTTTGCCCAGCCCAGTAATGGGGACTGTAGTAGATTCTCAGTAAGATTCTTGTTGTTTAATGCATTCATGTTTCTGTTGTAATGTTAATGTATTTTCAATATTTTGAAAATTAGGTGACAACATGTTGACTGCTGTCTCTGTGGCCAGAGACTGTGGAATGATACTACCTCAGGATAAAGTTATTATTGCTGAAGCATTACCTCCAAAGGATGGGAAAGTTGCCAAGATAAATTGGCATTATGCAGACACCCTAACACAGAGTAGTGATTCATCAGCAATTGACTCAGAGGTAATATCAAGTAGAATTTTCTTTTACAAAACTTGCTTGTTTTAATTTATTCTGAAAAAATGTGCATTAAAAACACAACAAAAACTCAACAAAAACAGAAGCCTGGGCCATCTCCTCAGAGACTGATTCATTAGGACTGGGGCAGATGTAGGTCTCTCAGTGTTTAAATTTTGATATTTAGCCAAAGTTGAGAAGCACAGTTTTAAAGTATAAGAATCCCAGATACTTATCCTATTTTAAAAGTAGTGGTGAATGATGCAAGTGATCCATAATGTTTAGCTCATGGATCATTTCAAACCGAAGCTGATATTTAGCCTTCCTTAAGTTTTATTTTTTAAATAAACAATATAGACAGATTACCTTAAAACTGAATTTTCTTTTACTTTCAATAAATGTTAAACATTCAGTTGTCTTGTGTAAAACATCAAATGAAAGAATTTAGTTTTGGATCAAATATATTTAAAATAGGATTGTGTTACTTGGTTTGACTAAATATTGTTCTGAATGTCTTATACACAGGCTATTCCAGTTAAATTGGTCCATGATAACTTAGAGGATCTTCAGGTGACTCGTTATCACTTTGCAATGAATGGAAAATCATTTTCGGTGATACTGGAACATTTTCAAGACCTTGTTCCTAAGGTTAGTGATTTGGGTTATGTATGTGTTCATACAAATACACTGTGAACAGTATTTTAAAGAAATTTATATCTTTTCCAGTTGATGCTACATGGCACTGTGTTTGCTCGTATGGCACCCGATCAGAAGACACAGTTAGTAGAAGCATTGCAAAATGTAGAGTAAGTATTGGTGGATTTTGTTTTTGTTTTGGTTTTTTTGGGGGCCCTGCTGCGAGGCATGCAGGATCTCAGTTCCCTGACCAGGGATCGAACCCGTGCCCCCTGCAGTGGAAGCACAGTGTCCTAACCACTGGATCGCCAGGGAATTCCCTGTTTTTTTTGAATCGTAGTTTTGTTTTCAAAACAAGAAAAGTAACTAATATTTCATGTATATAAACTTGTCACCTGTAAGATAGGTAAGTGCCTCTTTAAAAGAGGCTCATCTGCTTATTTATTTAGGTAAAGTACAATATCCACCGTTCCTTTTCTAGGTGATATCCATGAGGATATCCTTCACTCTTGAATGATAGAAGTGATGTTATACTTTTAGTAACTAATTATGTTTCAAGTTTTTAAGGGAGAAATCTTTACTGATAGCCTTAAAAGTAAGCGTACTAAAGACTAGGCAGGCCCAATCTTTGCTCTAAACATTAGGAAACTGAGATGCCAAAATGATAAACTAATGGTTGCCCATCTTGTGACAGTACTGGAGCAGTGACCCAGGTCATTTGACTTGCAGGCTGGTGCTGTTCGCAAAGCAGCATGCCTGTGGTCATTGTAATGAAAAAATTCATTAGTCCCACTGGGGGAATCGGGGTCTGTCAGCTCTTCAAAATACTGTGTTGGAGGAAATCTTAAGTTAAAAGTTGTATGTTTTTAGAAATTAATCAAAATCTTAACATAATTTTTGTTTCTTAGTTACTTTGTTGGGATGTGCGGTGATGGGGCAAATGATTGTGGTGTAAGTATAGATTTTGTGATTTGTAGTTCTTTCTGTGGCCTAAATCACATGCACAAAACGCAAGTAATTTTATTCTTCAAACCATTAGGCTCTGAAGAGGGCACATGGAGGCATTTCCTTATCAGAGCTCGAGGCTTCGGTGGCATCTCCCTTTACCTCCAAAACTCCTAGTATTTCCTGTGTGCCAAACCTTATCAGGTAGTATACATTGAAAAACTTCCCATTATCTTTTTGTAGCTTGCTCTAAGAATATAGAAAAAAAAAAAGTCATAGAAAGTAATTTGAATTTGTTTTAATGGTATGTTAGTGTATTTGATCTATAACTCTCTAGCAACAGATTGATTGCTACTGCTCATTTCTTCCAGTTCTGCTTTGGCTAAGTTCTTTTGGTAGAAAAGTGCTTTGTTGTAACGGTTGAATGTTGATGTTCATCTGTCAAGATATAATTGTGGTTTGGAGGAGGCATTTAGAAAACTTCTGTTCACATGCCAACATTTGTTTTCACAGGGAAGGCCGTGCTGCTTTAATGACTTCCTTCTGTGTGTTTAAATTTATGGCTTTGTACAGCATTATACAGTACTTCAGTGTTACTCTACTGTATTCTGTGAGTACTGACATTGCTAACAGAGATGGTATTTAAATTAAGATATTGAGCATATATATTTCAGTTTGAATGCATCCATTAATTGTGGAACTTAAATAACTAGCATCTGTAAATATTCCTTTAGTTTACTATATTTTGAGTAGCAAATTGAAAATCTCATTAATCTGGAATAGCATTTTCCTTAACTGTGGATTCGGCCTTGTGAATGAAAGATGATTGTATTCTTTTTTTGCCTTTAGTGCAGATTGGACATCTTTTTAAGAACTCTTCAAAATGTCAAGGTGTGACATACTTTAGAATTGCAGTTAACTTTGCTATCCATTTATAAGGAAAGGCCAGAATGAGAAAAGATGTTTCAGCTGTAGTTTTAGGACTTGTATAAACAAGTGATATCCCTAGGTACTCCATAGGTTTTGTAGTTGAAGTGATCTCACTTTAGATTTTTCTCTAAATGAACATTGGTGAGATCCCAAGGAGTCTTTGTGAAACTATCCCCTTTTACCATTTGTGGAAAGTATCAGGCGGGGTGGTGTTAGATATTAAGGAAGCTTCAGGATACTAATTTTCAAGAATGTCTAAATTTTGTGAGTAGAAGTTTGTGTTTTCTTTTTGCCAAAAAACTTTTAAAGTTTTTATTGAATGAATTTTTTGGAGCTACTTTTTATACTAATATATTAAATTGAATTTTGCAAATATGTTATATTTCACTAATTTAAAGGCAAATCTGTTCAATTTTTAAGCATGTCCAAGTGTCATTTTGAAGTTGTCATTTAAAACCAGGGAGGAAAAATCTAATAAAACCAGGGGGAAATGGTATAAAAGTGGTGCTATAAAAATAGTTCCTGAACACTAACTATTTTTAAAAAATCCCTTCTCTAGATCTTAAGTAACCTAGGAGACTTCCAGTTTCTCTTCATTGATCTGGCAATCATTTTGGTAGTGGTATTTACAAGTGAGTATTTTGCTTTGTTATTGTTTTTAAAGCATATGAAATTCTGATGTGGCTTATTAAACTTTGGTAAATTTACATGAACAGTTGTAACACAGTGCATATCTCTCCATTTTCCCTGTAAGTATGTTCTTTAATTAGTGGTTATTTATATTTTGCCCCGTTTGTTTTATTCTTTCTCCATTTTTTTCTGAAATATTTGAGAATATGTTTATGTTATCATGACCCTTTGCCTCTGAATGTTTTAGTATATATTGCCCTAAACAAAGTCATTTTCTTATACAGCTAAACACAGTTATAATGATCAAGAAATTTAACACTGATAGAATTTTACCTAATCCATACCCATATTCAGGTTTTGTTATGTGTTCCAGTAAGGTCCCTTATACCTATTTCGCCCCCCTAGTCCAGGATCTAGTGTAGGCTCATTAATTTCATTTAGTTATCATATCTCTTTCGTCATCTTTAATCCAGAATAGTATGTCAGCCTTTTGTGGGGGGAGCTTCTTGACGTTGACATTTATGAAAGAAGATAATCCAGTTACCCGAGTTTGTCTGATGTATTCTCATTAGACTCAGGCTATGCATTCTTGGCAGGAATACCAAAGAAGTGATGCTGTGTCCTCCTGAGTACATCATATAAGGAGACAAGATGTTGATTTGTTTCAGTATTGGTGATGTTAACATCAAAATAAATGATAATGGTAATGAGATATGATCTATTTAATCAAATGAAAATTCATAAGTCCATAGTGGAAATAAATAAGTGATTGGGAGAGAAGGGAAAGCTCTTCCTTACAGTAAAATGCTAACTAATAATACAGAAGGAATGATTGGCTTATACTATGGAAAGACCCTTGTCTTACTGACATCTTAGGCCGGCTGCGTCTTCACTGTGGGGGACTATTGTGTGTGTCATAGGATGCTTACCAGTATCTCTGGCCTCTACCCACTGGATGCCAGTAACACTCCCCCATTTGTGACACCCAGAAATATCTCCAGACATTCCCATATGTTCTCTGGGGGCCAAAATCACTTTGGTTGAGAACCACTGAGTTTGACAGTCTTTAGTGGATGCTACAACTAGTGAATGAAAGTTGATAAGGAACAGGATTTTTACACAGTCTTAGTATCTTTCTACAAATTACTTATTAATTACAAAGAGAAAAATTAGAAACACTACAGTGGAGAAACTTGGTGGAACACCTTAATAAGCGATCAGAGCCTTTTTTTTTTATGTTACTGTTATGTTTATATAGCTTCAAACCTTCGTTAATATCTTCTTAAGAGGAGGAAATATGTATTATTTTAGCTGTAGCTTTGCAATTAAAGATTCAGAAATAAACATACAAGGGTGGTGATGATATATGCTAATATTTACTATTCTTTTTACTTGTACTAGTGTTTCCTTTGAGTTTCAATAGACTAATGTAAAAAGTACTCCTGAGCCATTTTTGAAAAAGCCTAAATTGTTTACTTTTACAGATTATTTAGATATGTATAGCATCTGGCTTGTTTTTTGGACATTTTTCATGCTAAATATTTGTTAGAGAAAAACAGGTTTTTTTTTTCCTAAATGTTCCCAAATGAATCTGACAGATGAATTTAGATATAAACCTTTCCTCTCTTTCTTCTCAATGTAGTGAGTTTAAATCCTGCCTGGAAGGAACTTGTGGCACAAAGACCACCTTCAGGTCTTATATCTGGGGCTCTTCTCTTCTCCGTCTTGTCTCAGATTATCATCTGCATTGGATTTCAATCTTTGGGGTTTTTTTGGGTCAAGCAGCAGATGTGGTATAAGGAATCGCATCCACATTCAGAGTAAGTTGGTCAATCCATTAAAAAGTATGTGTAAAGTGTATGTAATATATATGCATGCAAAAATAAGTTTAAAATTTATGTAAAAATTGCATGCAGCTTGACTAAGCACTTAAATAATTTGGCCTGTATTTGACTTTATCTGTAGGAAGGTGGTCAGGCCAGGTCCTAATCACTACCAAGATGGGGACATTGGACCAGTTTCTTAATTTGCTGCTGAGCCTTGCTTTCCTTATCTGTAAAATAAGAAAGTTGAAATTAATCACTAGGGTCTGTTCTAAACCCAGAATGTTTGTGTTCCTAACTTCTCTATCCCCAGTTTGGGAAACGACATTTAAAACCTAAAAAAATTTAAGTAAAGCTATTAAGTGGGTCTTTTATTTGTTTA